>NC_080800.1:125345760-125661693 GCF_028018385.1 Neofelis nebulosa
CTTTCAACAAGGAAGGAGGCAATCTTCTTACTGTGTGATAACCTCTGAGTTATTTGGTTCTCTGCAGACAGGGTGGCTGTGACACAACCTCCCAGAATGCCCACCTACCCATGGGGAAGCTGATGGGGAATTCTATTGATAATAGTAATATGTAATGTTATAAATAATGTTATATGTAATAACAATATAATGATGTCAAATATAATTAATTCATTAATATTTTTCTTCAATGCCTTAACCCAGTGGGTCCCAAAATTGGCTAAATGTTCTTATCACCTGGAGAACTTTGCCAACCCCCTCACCACCAATGCCCAGGTGGCACACCATAGCAGTCAAATCAGGAGAATTCAGGGTCAGGAGTGAGTGGGAAATATTTGTTAAAGATGATTAAAAAGGTGATTCCAATGTACAGCAAAGTTTGAGAACCACTATCTGAACCCAAAGAAAAGATATTGAGAACCCCGGACAGGCAAGCAGGAGCTAACTTTTTGAGCTGAGCCAATTCTCCACATAAAGTACTATCTCCTCGGGGCGCCTGGGTGGTTCAGTCAGTTAAGCATCCGACTTTGGCTCAGGTCATGATCTCACAGTTCGTGAGTTCAAGCCCCGCGTCGGGCTCTGTGCTGACAGCTCAGAGCCTGGAGCCCGCTTCACATCTGTGTCTCCCTCTCTCTCTGCCCCTTCCCTGCTCATGCTGTGTCTCTCTCTGTCTCAAAAATAAATAAACATTAAAAAATAAATAAAGTACTATCTCCTCAATCCTCTTGCCTCTTACAATTCTGCTGTTTCAGAATTTGTGTATGTGGGGTTGGGATCATTGCAAGGGTTGCCCAGGTATACAATGTTTTTAAGACAGAGGCTGTAAGAAAGTATGCTTTACAAACCACCTACTAGTAACCTGGGCTTCCGCAAGCCTTTCATTACCCATTCTGGCCCCTAGCCAATCTGAGCAGCAACCTGACCCTTATCTACCCCCTCACCTCCCAGTCTGTGACCATTGTGTTCCTACCACTATAGTGCATTCCCTAAGTCCTGGCTCCAACCATTTGCCTTCTAATCATCAATGGAGGCACAACGCAAATGCCATTTCCTCCGTGAAATTTACCCTGATCCTCTCTCCAAGGATTCACTTAAAATATAAGGGTCAGACCTATAGATTTCATGAAAAGAGTATCACACTTGTGACAGTAGACCTGGACACGATGCTAGTTATTAAGTTGATTTTAATTCTCCTCTTCTTCCTTAAAAACTAACTCGAGGCAACAATATCCTCAACTCAATAAATTAACCTCCTTTGCAGCTGAGAGTGGCCAATAAGATGGAAATTCTAGCTGGCATTTCTCAGAAAGCTCTTCAGAGTGAATTGACTTGGTTTGAAAACAGGCACCATTTGCCTCTCTGTCTCCCCATCATGTCACAACTGGAATTACAGTAACCCTCTTAAGCCTCTGAGGCACCACTGAAGATGGAAGATAGCACTCAGGATGACAAAGCATACAGATAAGAAACCAGGATCTCTGACAACCCCCAAAGACTGAGAAGCTGCCATACTGATCCTAGACTGCCTAACACTTTGTTGGGAAAAAATAAACTTCTATCTCATTAGGCCTCTTTATTAACAGGCAAACCTAACTCAAACTGGAACAAACAGCTTCTGGCTGTGGGATCCTGAGAAAACTATTGTTTATTTTGAGTCTTAGTTTCCTCAACTAAATGGGGAGAAATGGAATTGTGAGAAGTAATTACAATCACCAAACAGTTGCAGGAACTCAAGAGATTATATTTGAACCTATCTATATCTTAATCAATTAATCTACTAAAACGTTTTCAGTTAGTAGACAATGGAACTGAGCACTGAAAGGGGAAGTGATTTGCTCAAGGACAGAAAGAAAATTAGTGGCAGCTGCAAGAGTTGAAAACAGGGCTCTTTTTTTTTTATTTATTTTTGAGAGAGAGGGAGAGACAGAGCATGAACAGGGGAGGGTCAGAGAGAGGGAGACACAGAATCTGAAACAGGCTCCAGGCTCTGAGGTGTCAGCACAGACCCTGACGCAGGGCTCGAACTCACGGACCGCGAGATCATGACCTGAGCCGAAGTCGGCCGCTTAACCGACTGAGCCACCCAGGCAACCCATAAACAGGGCTCTTTTGAGTTGGGTCCAGCTTAATACATGTACAGAGTTCAGATATAACTACCTGCAAATCGTTGTAAGCAATAATGGGAAAATATTGATTTAAAAAACATGATAGTGAATGATCAAACACAAAGGCTATTTAAACCATGGGGGATTGCTTTTAAGTTTGCAGTGTGTGGGAGTGATCTTATAGATAAATAACCAATAGCCAATTACCCCCACACTATATATGGAAGAGTTTATTCTTCCCCCACCTATATGAAATTCCATCTTCACATACACACACGCACACAGACACACTCACACAGAGAGAGAGGGAGAGAGAGAGAGTCTCACTGATCTGTTTATTTCTGTGCCCAAAACTCATTGTACTAATTATTAGTGACACAAGCCCTTCCCCCATGTTCTTCGTAAACTTTTTCTTGGCTTTTGTTACTTGATTTCTCTTTCTAAGGAATTTTAGAATCAGTTTCTCAAGTTCTAGAAAATATCTCACTGGGATATCTACTGGGATTGAATTACATTTATAATTTCTGGAGAATTGACACTTTAATAACAGTGTTTATTATGTGCCAGGTAATTTCCTAAGCATCTGGGATACATTTGCAAAAATATAGACATTTTACAAAAATAGAAAAAAAATATTATTTCCCTCAATGAGCATATATTTTAATAAAAGTAGGCAAGCAATAAGCAATAAATATAAGAAATAAAGAAATGTATAGCATGTTAAAAGGTAGTAAATGCTACAGAAAAGAAAAAAGTGAGGAGAGTAACATGTGAAGGTCAGGAGAACAGGGTACAGGTCATAGCCATATAAACATTCGTCATGGGACAGTAACTAATTTAGTCCTGCCTCTATAATGTACAGACTATCATGATTATTACCACAAGTAAAAGAAACTGAGGTATAAAGAGGTTAAATAACTTGGCCAACTTCCCACTGCTAGGAAGTAACAGATCCAGGATTTGAACTTGAGCAGTCTAAGCTCCAAATTCTGGAGCCAGAGTCCGTACACTACATCTCATTCAGGCTCCAAGTATGCTTTATTTATTCTTGTCATTCTATCCATAATCAGTAAGGTATAAAGTTTCTTGTTAGATATCTTTCTAGGTATTGGTAGTATTTCTTGCTATTGTCATGTCGAATATTTTTACCATATTTTCTAATTAGCTTTTGCTAATATATGAATAAGCTATTGATTTTTATGTGGTAATCAGTCATTTCTATGAGTGCTTTTTAGTTCCAATAGTTTTCAAGCTAATTTTCTTGGATTTTATAATTAGAAATGCATATAATGACAATTTGTTTTTTTCTTTCCATTATGTTTTTATATTTCATTTTCCTTATCTTTCAGTTCTAAGTATTTGTTAATTTCCACTATGATTCCATTTTTGACCCATTGGTTATATGTTGCTTAATTTCCAAACGTGGGGGTTTTATAGTTATCTTTTTGTTATTTATTTCTAGTTTAATTCTACTACAGTCAGACAATTTGTATGTTTTGAATCTTTTGAAACTTGGTTTTTGGGACAATATATGCTCAATTTTGGTAGATATTTTGTATGCACTTGAAAAAAAGTACATTCCACCATTGTTAAATGTCAGTTGGTCAAGCATGTTAACCATATTTACTTGTCCTATATACTTACTAATTTTTTGTATCTGCTTATTCTTTTAGTAGTTAGTTTAGGGAATGCAAAATGTATGGCTTAATTTTTGGACTATAATATGAATTAGTACAGGGCCACGTGGGGTATTAAAACACTTTAATTAACTGTCTCCTGCCACTTGTGCTATTTATGGTCAGGTATATATATGTAATATTTACATTTAAATGACATTGTTGTTTCTTTTTATTTTTTTAAATTTTTTTAAATTTTTTTAACGTTTATTTATTTTTGGGACAGAGAGAGACAGAGCATGAACGGGGGAGGGTCAGAGAGAGAGAGGGAGACACAGAATCTGAAACAGGCTCCAGGCTCTGAGCTGTCAGCACAGAGCCTGACGCGGAGCTCGAACTCACCGACCGCGAGATCATGACCTGAGCCGAAGTCGGCCGCTTAACCAACTGAGCCACCCAGGTGCCCCTGTTGTTTCTTTTTAACATAATCAATATTTTTGTAGGTTTTTCTATATGGTAGTAATTACTTTTCCATTGCTCTGACACACTGGACCAGATGGGTGGGGAATGGGCTAAATGGGTGATGGGTATTAAGGAGGGCACTTGTTATGGTTAACACTGGGTGTTTTATGTAAGTATTGAATCACTGAATTCTATTCCTGAATAGGAATATTCTCATATTGCAGCATATGATAACTAGAATTTAAATAAAAATTTGGATTAAAAAAGAAAAATTACTGTTGTGTACAAGAGAACAAAATGATACTCTGTCTTAAGATGAAAATATAAATATGAAAATATGAAACTCAAAAAAACACTGATGAAAGAAGTTGAAGAACAGAAAGAAATAGGAAAAACATTCCATGCTCATGGATTGGAAGAACAAATATTGTTAAAATGTCAATACTACCCAAAGCGATCTACATATTCAATGCAATCCCTATCAAAATACCACCAAACATTTTTCACAGAATTAGAACAAACAATCCTACATTCATATGGAACCACAAAAGATCCCAAATATCCAAAATAACCCTGAAAAAGAAAAGCAAAGCTGGAGGCATCACAATCCCAGACTTCAAGTTATATTGCAAAGCTGTAGTGATCAAAACAGTATGGTACTGGCACAAAAATAAACACATAGATCAATGGAACAGAATAGAAAACCCACAAATGGACCCACAACTATATGCTCAGCTAATCTTCAAGAAATCAGGAAAGAATATCCAATGGAAAAAAGACAGTCTCCTCAACAAATGGTGTTGGGAAAATTGGACAGCAACATGCAGAAGAATGAAACTGGATCAGTTTTTTACACCATACACAAAAGTAATTTCAAAATAGATGAAAGACCAAATGTAACAGAAAACCATCAAAACCGTAGAGTAGAAAACAGGCAACAACCTCTTTGACATCCACTGCAGTAACTTCTTACTAGATAGGGCTCCTGAAGCAAGGGAAACAAAAGCAAAAAATAAACTATTGGGACTTCATCAAAATAAAAAGCTTTTGCATAGCAAAAGAAACAATCAATAAAGCTAAAAGGCAACCTATGGAATGGGAGAAGATATTTGCAAATGACATATCCGATTAAGGGTTAGTATCCAAAATATATAAAGGACATGGATTTTTAAAAAGTTTTTATTTAAATTCTAGTTAGTTAACATAGTGTGATATTAGTTTCAGGTGTACGATATAATGATTCAACACTTACATATATCACCTGGTGCTCATCACAAGTGCACTCCCTAATCCCCATCACCTGTATAACAAACTGATGGCTACCAGAAGGGAGGTGGAGGGGGGTGGACATGGATATTTTTTAAGAAACCAGGTAATAAAAGTGATGCAGGCTTTATCATTTTAGTTCTGATCAAGGAAACGTGAGCTTTGTAATCATAATTACATAATTTATTAACAAGTCAGAAAGTAGTGAGTTATAAACATGAAGTTCATACTACCACCACCATCCACTCCCAGTTTCATCACTGACTTCCAGTATGTCCTTGTTTTCTAATGACATTTCAGGCGGACCTCACAGAATTTGCAGCAGGAACAATTCCATTGCAGGCTAATTCAGTCAATTGCAAATTTTAATCTCAGAACTTCCCCATCTAAGCAAGTGCTAGCTAGGCCTCTTCCAGTACAACTTGAAGTGAGGAAGAGATTGCCCTCTAACAACTACCCCTCCCTCCTCTGGGTCTCCCTTTCTACTTATATACGCAAATGGTTTCTTTGTCCTATGGAATGTGTGCAAAGATAGGGCAATGTGGCCCTATTTAGATCATAGGGTTACTCAGAAACTGTTATTGGCAGAGTTGGTCCTTTAGCCACAGATATAAGAGAAAAGGTCTTATTCAGCATACTTTAATTATATATACCACAAAGAAATACTTAAACAGATAAAGAAATTTTACTGTTTTGAAAGGCCACAATACTCTCAATATTGGTTTTAAAGAAAGAATCTTGTATTCACACTACTGGTGGTATACATTTTGTATTCCTTCATTTGGAGTTTGATAAATACTTATTAAATATGCATGAGTTCTTGGTAGAGCTTAAGATTCTACAATAAAGACCTGTCAATACAGACAAGGTTCTTGTCCTCCAGGAGATTACATTCTATTTAGGGGTAGACATACCAGAAACAAGTAAATAAAATTTTTGATAAGTGATATGAAAGAAATAAAACTGGAGGACGTGATAGAGTGAAGGGGAGTGTGAGGCTATTTTAGAAACCATCAAGGAAGACTACCCTAGGAAAGGATATTTTAACGTTTATTTATTTTTGAGACAGAGAGAGACAGAGCATGAACGGGGGAGGGTCAGAGAGAGGGAGACACAGAATCTGAAACAGGCTCCAGGCTCTGAGCTGTCAGCACAGAGCCCAACGCGGGGCTCGAACTCAGGGACCGTGAGATCATGACCTGAGCCGAAGTTGGACGCTTAACCGACTGAGCCACCCAGGTGCCCCTAGGAAAGGATATGTGAGCCAAAATCTGAAGCATAGCAAGGAGGAAAGCACTCAAAGGATCTGGGAAAGTGTTTCAGACAAAGAATAGCAATTGCAATGTAATCTTGAAACTGGAATGAACTTTGTGGAACAAGCAACAAAAACCCAGATAGACTGTAGTTCCATGAAGGAGATGGTTGGCAAGTCAGCCAGGAAATAGATCAGCTACAGCCTTATAGGTTGTGGAGAGAAATTTGAATTTATTCCAAATGCTATGGGAAACCTTAAATGGTTTCATAAGAGGATAGAAATGGACTGGTTAATTTTTGTAAGGATAATTCTGGCTGCCTATGAAGAATGGAATTTAAGGGAGCAATGGAACAGGCAATGAGCTCCATGATGCAAGTAACACAGTATGGTGGCTGGGACTGAGGTGGGTGGCAGCACTGGATATGAAGAGAAGTAGATGAACTAAAGATATATTTTAGAGAGAGATTAAGACACATTTTCTGTGGAGGATGAGGAAAAGGTAGGAATCAAGGATTATTTCTAGGTTTGGGGATTCAACAATTGGGTTGATGGTGGTACCCCTTACTGGGCAGGAATGAGATGGTGGTAGAGTAATCAAGAGTTCAGTTTGGGAAATAAGGTTTGAGATATCTATGAGATATTCAAGTGGAAAAATCAGGTAAGCAGTTGGAATAGAGTTATAAATTGCATGCAAACACAGAGGCAATATTTAAATCCATAGCACTAGATGAAATCATATAGGATTAAAGTATAGTAAGTGGCCTGAGCTATAGGGGACTCCATAATGGCTATGATATTTGTATTCTAATTTTTGCAAAGAAGCTTAAAAGGAAGAAGATATCTGTAAAGAGGAAAACTTGGAGGAATTAACTCAAGAGCAGTCTATGATATATTCACAGAATCAAGGAGAATTGTTTTAATTTTCTACTCAATTACAGGGGGCCATCTCTGACTCCAGAAGAATGCTATAGCTTTCACTCCAACAGTCAGAATACTGAACACAAGACCAGAGCTCTTTCTCATGCTGCAGATAGGTAAAAGAGAGTTAAATATTTTTCTCACTAAAACCTGATGCAAAACAAGTAAAAACATTAAAATTTGTAACAAAGATGAGTAAGATGCCTAATTGTACCCAGGTGTTTGCAGTTCTCTAAATCTTGCTTTAAATGATATCCTGTTTATATTTAATAATTACACCAATACTAGTTACTATTTATGCATAGTTGATTTAGTAAAGTGTTCTCTCTCTATGGAAAAAATGTAAATTAGTGGAAAATCATGATAATTCTCTTTAATTCTGTTTATCATGCCAAGCTATTCATGACATGATACCATAACCAAAACACACCTTCCACCTGTTGGCAGCTTATTCAAATTGCAGAGAGAACAGGGTGAAATAAATAGTCGGTTGAGTGTTAGCCTTACATAGCAAAGGGTATATGCAGAGATTGCAAATAGCATGGCTATGAAAGAGTTGCCAACATGGAGAAACATCATCAGACTAACAACCCTTACAACAATTAGTCCTTTAGGGTAGAATCACTCTGCAAGTAACATGTATATTACTTTTTCATATTTACACAAGTAAATCACTGGTACAAAAACAATCTCACTTACCACTTCTGTAAATAAATTCCACACCAATGAATGACAGGGATAGGTGAATTAAATTAATCACATCGATATACTTTTTAAAAGCCTTTGGTCCATCAAAATCCCAGTTACCTATTTTTCATGAGAAAAAAAAATTTTTTAAATTACAGGAGATTAGAGGTTAAATCATATGTGGATATAATAAACAGAAAAAGAAAGGTCTTTGTTTTTTTTTTAATGTTTCAAAGAAGTAATATAATAACTGCCTGTGTAACTCCAACACTAGTCAGATTATCAGGGACAGGAGAGGTGGTTCAGGTCATTTTTCATTTTTGTCATGGCTGTCAGAAAACTCAAAACTAAATCTGAATTTAAATCACAGCAACAATATCAACCCCTTTGGTAGCATATTTCTTCCTTCCTTGATCCTCATTTTCTATTTTTTGTTGTTGTGTAGGCAGTGGCATTTCAGAGAGCCAAAATGCCCACCTCTTCCAGTCTGGAAATCCCAACTGCTTTTCATCTGTCTTCTTCCCAGACTTGAGTTTACATTACAAAAGCTATTTGGAAGTATGCTGTCACCAGGTTTGCCTGCACAGTGTGAAGGTATGCTTGCTTTCAGGGAGATGTTCTCTGCCAAACATGAAGATGGCCACACGCCGTACTGTAAGTTTGGGGTTAGTAAATCCATTCTGTAGATTCAGTATGGTCTATTGAAATCTTAAGTGAAGAAATTACAGAACCATTTATATTACCTGAGCTTTAGGTTGGAACACTTAAGGTTTACCATTGAACAATTGTTAGTGTGATGGTTTGCACTACTGATTGAGAGCAGATATGTATATGCTTTAGAAACCAGTCAAAAGATTTGTAGACATATCATCCAGCAATCTCATTTCTGGGTGTATACCCAAAGGAATTATAATTAGGACCTTGAAGAGAAAGCTGCACTCACATGTTCACTGCTGCATTATTAACAATAGCCAAGACAAGAAAGCAACCTAAATGTCCATCAATGGATTAATAGATAAAGAAAATGCAGCATATATAAACAATGGCATATTATTCAGCCTTTAAAAAGGAAATGCTTCCATTTGTGACAACATAGATGGACCTGGAGAGCATCATGCTAACTGAAACTGAAACAAGCCACACAGAAAGACAAATACAACATGATTCTACTTATAATGAGGAATCTAAAATAGTAAAACTCATAGAAGCAGAAGGTGGAATTGTGGTTGCCAGAGGCTGGGGGAAGAGGGAAACAGGAGATGTTGGTCAAAGGATACAAAGTTTCAGTTATGCAAAATGAGTAAGTCCTAAAGATCTACCATACAGAAGAGTGCCTATAATACAGAGTAACATATTGTAGAGCATGCTATTAAGGTAGATCTTATGTTAAGTGTTCTTATCACACACACACACACAAAATAATAATAATAATAATAATGGTCAGAGGAAACTTTTGGAGATGTTAGATATGTTTATACCATCGATTGTGCTGATGGTTTTAAGGGCGTAACATTATCTCCAAACTCATTAAGCTGTTTATATCAAATATATACAAATTTTTGTATGTCAATCATACCTCCATAAAGTGTTTTTTTTTTTTAAATAGACATTAGTAGAGCTGATGTTCTATTATGAAACTTCATTTTGGGAACTATGGTCAAGATTGAAGTTTTATTCTTGTCCTGACCGGTCTTACTGATCTCAACTTTTGCCTGAACCTCAACTCTTGCATTCCCCATTCCTTACACTCATGTTAGTCATATATCCCTATTCTTCTCCACCCAAGATTAAAGTTTGGAAATGTAAATGGTTTTCCCATATCAGCTGACATATCTATTTTCTGCTTTGGAATTTTCCTAATCAAGTGGGAAATAAGATGTAAGGAAGACAAATGGCCAATGGAGGAGTTGGAGGGTAAGGAAATGAAACCAAAAGTAATGCAGAGGGAAGGCAGAAAAAGCCTTCCGGCATGTGTGATTTTGGCAAAACTCTACTAGTGTTTGCTTCTCAGTTTGCTCTTTTGTAAAATGGAGATTTTTTTTAGTCCCTAATTTTTACCTAATGAGTATTGTAAGTCCCATAAGATGACATGTGTAAAAATATTTTGCAAATCATCAAGAGCCAAGCCTATCTAATGGGTTAGTGATGAAAGACTTAAATATGTACCAACAAAGTCAGAACAAAAATGATAATTATTTTGTTTTTTCCTCACATGCCACTTAGTTTCACATTCTTTATAGCCCTGTATTATCATCTATAATATTTCTGTAATGTATTCATCTAATAGCCTATGATTTTCTTTATCTTATTTTCAGTTTCTACTTTAAACTGATCTTTGTAGGCAAACATGCCCCGGGTTCCTCTTCAGAAGGCAAAAATAAATGAAAAGGATATGATTACTAGATTATTTTGTGTTATGTTGCATACAGACACATATTGGTAATACCTTAAATGCATAGAGTACACTCCTGGACTCACATATATGATTAAATACATAAACACAAATACATACATGCTCTCTCTCTCTGTCACACACACACACACACACACACACACACACACACCACAGAGAAGTCCTCACCCTCTTTTTTACACCTAGCATGTCGCATAATACAAGAGTGACATGGTCCTTGGGAAGGAAAGTCTTACAATCTAGGTCGTGTTGTTAATTTGCCCATCCAAAGATTATTTTACCCAATGAGATGCTCCACCAATTTCACATGTTCTGTTTCTATTTTAATGTGAATTGAAGCAGAACTAAATCATCTTAAAGCATCTGTCGATAGGCAGTTATCCAGCCACTTAGCTTCATGTTCTTCATAACTCAGTGTTAGCATTTGGAAACTTTTTGTAATCCATTTATATAAGAGCCTCTCAGTTTTCCTTCTTTCTTTTAGTTTCTCTTTCAAATTGATGTTCATAGGTAGGCAGGGTGGGTGGTCACAGGTTTCACCAGGAGGCAGAAGCAAGGAAAAGAGTCACATTTTATGATGACCTTGTGTCATGTTCCATAAGGAAAAACCCATGCAGTAATAATCCCTTGGATTAATACAAAGTGCTTTCAAAACAGCCTAATGCTCCTTATGTGATCATAGACGTCACTTTACTTCCCTGAATTTATTTCTTCATCTGTAAATGGTAATAATATTCTTAATTTAATCAGTTCATTTGAGGCTATAGCCACTCAACTAATTAGAAATTGACCTAATCACACCTGGGTGGCTCAGTTGGTTGAGCGTCTGACTTTGGCTCAGGTCATGATCTCATGGCTCATGGGGTCAAGCCCCACATCAGGCTCTGTGCTGACAGCTCAAAGCATGGAGCCTGCCTCTCTGCCCCTCCCCTGCTCGCACTCCATCTCTCTCCACCACTCAAAAAAATTAAATAAAATTTTAAAAAATTTTTAAAAGAAATTTGCCTGAACATTTTCTCATTTTCTCATTTCTCTCTACCTTGTCCATGAAAATATCATGAAGGACTTTGTCAGATGCCTTGCTCAAATTCATATTCACTGTGTTCAACATTTCATTGATCTACAAGGATAGTAAGAAACCTGATTGAAAATTTAAAAAGAAAGAGAAAAATGATGATGCGTGGAGTGATCTATACTCCACATCACCATATCATCTTCTGCTGATGGTCACCTCATTCCCCAAGTGCCCACAAAACATGTATTTCTCCTCGGCCAAATTTTTGGAACTTGAAGTTCACTGGTGACTATTTTCTAAAAATGACTATTATCTCATTTTTAAAATAAAATTATCTTTCACCCAGTTGTCACTTCTCAACACAATTTCTCGAAAATCATGGAGAGGAGCTTACATCCAACAGCAGAGAAGAATTTGGAGGAAGCATCCCATAGATGCAAGTTTCCAACCACTCCTCATCTACTCTCAGAGGACCTTTCATTCCTCCCAAGGAGTTTCATGCTCCTCCCAGGTCAGTGGCAGCACCACTGGGGATTTCCTGAGGTGACTCTCAAGTCACTGAGAAGGCATGTGGACAGTTACACTTTCATTTTCATTTCAACCAACATTCATAGAGGGCCTACTCTATGCCAAGATCCTGCAGGCACAGAGTAACACTCTTCACAGACTTCATTATCTAGTGTGAAAGACAGGTACATGAACAAATAAGTATAACCCAATTGTAAATGCATCTGAACTTCCATGTCTATGGACACTTCTATTCTAGCTAAGAATAGGACTAAGTATGACCTGGTTTACTGCAGGACAAGACAAACTAGATGGGACCAAGACCTGAAAGTATGCTGCATTAATGAAGCAAAACAAGTACATGAATGACAGATTCTGGAAGACAATTCGGTCTGCAAGTAAAGGTGTCGTATAGTGGCAGCTATAGCTTAAAGAAGTGGGATGACAAGGGTCCAAGCCTAGGTAGAGATGGAGTATCCCAACAGGTGGCCCAAGTATAATGATGGGAAATTCAGAGAAAGACAATGCTTATGTCCTAAGGAAACAATCTTTCAGCATTAGTGAGATATACTAGCAGGTATGAAGCCCCAGGTAAAATTCAGGGCAAGTTCTCTAGTTAGCAATTTCCCTGCCTTCAGTATATTCTCAAATAACAAAATTAACAAGCCAGTATAGTCTCATTGCACATCTGAAAGGCTACTGCTCCCCATGGAATAGTAAGTTTCAACTCTAGAACTACCTACAGATATGACTTAATATGCCTCTTGAGTATGTACTGGACCCTAAAGTTTATCTCCAATGACCTGCATCCACTATTCCTGAAGTCTGCCCCAAATTCAAGCCTATGTGAATGTGTGCACTGAAAGAACATCAAAACTCAGTATGAGGGCCACGAAACCTGTATAATTATGGATGGGAAGAAGGGGATAAGGATTGTGTAGATTAGTGGTTTTCATTTGGAGGGTATGAGCAGGGGACCAGAAGAAAAGAAGAAAGGGGACGGTTGTGTAATTTGAACAAGTTTCCCCAAGTTCTTCTTTCTTATCTATAGATGCCCTATTGAGAATCAGGAGAATCAGTGGTATAGTTGAATAATTTTATTTTATTCAATATTGAAATCTCTCTCCTGAGACGTTAAACTGTTGGTGATATTTGGAGAAGAAACTACAAAGACCATCTTTGCTGGACTGATATTCAGAAAAAGGAAATCCAGTAGCTTTACAAATAATTTTAAAATCTAACTTTTACATAAAGTATATAAATACTCCAATTTAACAAGAAGTGCTTATAATCAAAGTGCTTATTGAGGTTTGAGCACCATGACTTAGAATTTTCTTTCAACTACAAATTAAGCCCAAATCGGAGGCCCATACAAACATTGATGTACCACCTCTCATTCTCACGTCCAGTTTTCTGATCGAATCCCAGGGGCTAAAGTTGTAAGAACATTTTATGAAAGTCTTAAGAGGCTTATAAACATCACAAAACTACACTAAATCCAGACTTATAGGAAAGAGAGCTCCAGTATCATTTCCTGGGGCTGGCCCCTGGCATGAATGTACTGGTCTTGGAATAACCTCTGTGCCACAGGCAGTGGGGCAGGAACACTATTGAGTGCTAGGCCTGAAGGGGTCTGTGGGAAGGGCCAAGCGTATATTCTGCACTCCCATCTCTTCTCAGGACACTTGGTAGTAGCTTATTACTTTCTCCTGAACTAAGATAAGAGGTTTATTCTATTTTATACAACATTTCTGAGGGTATTCCACCCTCTGAGGGTATTCTAAGGGCTTTTGAAGAAAATTTATTTGACCATACTTACAGAAGCATAAGTTCAAACCTTAAAAATTAAAAGGAAAAAGTATTTTTGTGTTCTTATAAAATCGATGCTAAACATTAAGAGTGTTTTAGCAGATATGGGGATGTGCCACTTAGAACAGCCTTCAAAAAAGAACTTGCTGCCCAGCTGCAAGTAGACATCTTTCAATTGTGAACTCCTTAAGAACCCACCTCAGCATTGAGCAAGTCATGCTCTTAACAAGATGGCCTCAACTAATGACTGAGAAAAATAGCAGTATGAGGACCTAGCTGTTTCCATTCAGTGGGACTTAGCAAGACATCTTAGTAGTATTCCTGTAAGAGGCAGTCTTTGTTTTTATCTCTCCTTTGGTATAGCAGAGAGTGTATCATGTCTACATTTGAATATGACTACTCCCTCTGCCCAGTTATATTTCCTACCTTTTCTTTTCACAAGTGTTACTCCACAAACAAATTTTAGCACTCCTAACTCCATTCCAGTGTCTGTTTCCCATAGAACCTAAATTGGTACACATATCAAATTAATAATCTGAGAAAATTTTATGTGTAGACTGACTGCACAAAATCATTGAAAGGGAATGGTATAACACTAATGAAAAGTGGAAAAATAACACTATTCTAAATGGGATTCTAAAAGGGAGAACTGAACTGGGAATGGTACACTAGAACTTCAAAGAGAAGAATGCACTAGGAATCAACAGATTTGACCTCTAGTACCTGTCTAACTACTCAACACCAACATACACATGAACCATTCCCTTAGGCATGCTGGAGTCTCCTTGATTATCTATCCTAAACTTACAAATGAATACCTGCATTATCAGCCCTCCAGTTTCTCTACACTGTACAAGAGAATGACTCAAAGTGAGTTCCTGAGAAATGCATGAACTCCTATGCTCCATAGGTAGCATTTTTTAATCTCTGAGCTTCTGAGCACTGCTGATAATGAATGGTGATTAAGATAATTCAAATTAAATTTTCATTATATTTTCCTTTTACCAGTAATATTTGATGGTTTGAAACATTATTCATTGATTGCATGATGGGATGCAATGACTTTGCAAAAGGGATGATATGACTTTGTAAAAGATAAGCAAGATAAGCATAACAATGGATTCCAAATTATTAAAGGGATTATCTAGGATATTTTTATTTTCTTGTTTGTCACTTTGATTTCTAGAGAATAAAGATCAAGAAAGCATTCAAACCTTGTTCAAAATACTAGAGATATCCACTGAAATTAGAGGTTCAGTGTGGGAACTGACATTTCTGCATTCCCAGATAAGAGAAGAACAGAGCAAAAGAGAGAGAGACAGAGATAGAGGTATAGAAACAGAGACAGAGAAACACAGCCTAACAGAGCTCAGGAAGGACCTCAACATAAGATTTGTTCTCATCAACTTGTCCAATTCCCTAGAAATCAACAGGCTTCAGCTTTACTTTAAATCAATGATATCCCAGCCAGGAATACATGTTACATGTAGAAAATCAAATGCAATTTTAAAGCAAGAAAATATGGTACACATGGGAAATGGGGTAGGGGATTACAAGAGATAGGCATTTTTCACCTATTTTTCTTTTTAAATCTATAGTAAAAAAATGTAATACTGATGGGAGGTAAGGCTCACTGTGTAGATAGTGGATAATGTCTACCATGAAATTTCCCCCCATCATCTTTCCTCTAGGCACTCTGTCAAGAGTCAGCCCTCATCCTCATCAAACTTTCTGACAAAATTCACACAAATGACTTAACACTCTCTTGGTCTCACCTCTGCTTAGACCAAGAACTTATTCCTCCCAAGGTAGTCATCTGGTCCATACTTCCCAATGGACATATAGGAAAAGAAAGTCTCAAAGAGAAAATGAAACAGATTTGTCTGAGGTCACACAACCACCAGTGAGCATATGAGCTAGGGATGGAGTTCAGGTCCCTGTGGGATAGGAACTTCAGGCAGACCTGAAGACTACTCCATTTATACAAACATATTTTTATGGCCCATCTAATTGCAGGGGTCTGGGAAGTGTAGCTATGTATCCAAGAAAGAGAGAAGAATCAGGTGTTAGTGAACAAATTGTATATACCATTCTGACCATTCCCAACTGCTCTTTTTTTTTGAAAGAGAGAGAGAGAGAATCCCAGGAGAGGAAGAGAGAGAGAGAGATGGGGCTCACCCGAAGTGGGCCTTGAGCTCACCCGAAGCAGGGCTTGAACTCACAAACCATGAGATCATGACCTGTGCCAAAGTCAGATGCTTAACTGACTGAGCCACCCAGGTGCCCGAGCATTCATTTGTTATACAGAAGGCAGCAAAACTATAAGTACATCTTACCCAAGGAATATTCATCTTCATTCCCCAGGATCTGACAATCCCAAGGAAATTAGAAGCTGGTATTCCTTCTCCACACTCTCTGTTTATCAGCCTGTCAGAGGGAGAGGATTCAGTAGAGCCCAAAGGCCCTAGTCACAGTAGAGCCTTGATCTCTGAATCATCACTTAATGAACAACTATGCAAGAGATCCATCAAACTCTCCTCAGACTGTGTTATGTGCAAGAAATATACTTGTAATGTGTTAAACCACTGAGATTGGGAGTTCTTTATACAGCAGCTAGCATTAATTTCCTTGAGTAATACAGAATCCCTACTTACCTGAGAAGGACCCAGATTGAACTTGTCAAAGAATTTGGTGGGAACTTACCCCACCAAATGTCTTCTAGGGATGCTCTAATAAAGTATCACTAATTGTGTGGCTTAAACAACAGAAATGTATTATCTCACAGTCCTGGAGCTAGAAATCCAAGATTAAGGCATTGGTAGAATTGGTTCTTTCTGAGGGCTATGAGGGAAGCTATTTGTACTAGGTGTTTCCTTGGCTTGTAGATGTGTCACCCCAATCTCTGCCTTGGTCTTTGCATAGGATTTTTCCTGTGTACATGTCTGTGACCAAATTTCTCCTTCTTATAAGGATGCCAACCATATTGAATTAAGGACTCACCCTATACTACTATGGCCTGGTCTTTAGTAATTACATATTCAGTGACCCTGTTTCCAAATAATGTCACTTTTGAGGTACTGGTGGTTAGAACTTCAACATATGGATTTGGGGGAGATGCAATTAAACCCAAAGCAGATGATATCATTGGCAAGGAGCTACTTTGTGGAGACTTGAAAGTCTAAATACTATTCCCCGATGGAGAGAGTGCTGTTGAGTCCTGTGCAGACAGCTCCATACAGTTACATCCTTGCTGTTGACCTAATGAAACTTTATATTTTATGTATTAGACAGTGTCTTTCTTATTAAGTTTATTTATTTATTTATTTATTTATTTATTTTGAGAGAGAGAGAGACAGAGAGAGACAGAGAGAGAGAATCCCAAGCAGACTCTGTGCTGCACAGAGCCTGACACAGGGCTCAATCCCACAAACTGTGAGATCATGACCTGAGCTGGACGCTTAACTGACTGAGCCACCCAGGCACCCCCAGACAGTGTCCTTTAATCACCATTACGCTTATGGTAAGCACACTCCATGACTGAGCTAAAAGCTGTGTTTGAAATGCCTATTTATAGGCAGAAGACATGAATAGACACTTTTCCAAATAAGACATCCAGATGGCCAACAGACATGAAAAGATGCTCAATGTCACTCAACATCAGGGAAATACAAATCAAAACCACACTGAGATACCACCTCATGCCAGAGTGGCTAAAATGAACAAATCAGGAGACTATAGATGCTGGAGAGGATGTGGAGAAACAGGAACCCTCTCACACTGTTGGTAGGAAAGCAAACTCTGGAAAACAGTGTGGAGGTTCCTCAAAAAGTTAAAAGCAGAACTACCCCATGACCCAGGAATAGCACTGCTAGGAATCTACCCAAGGGATACAGGAGTGCTGATGCATAGGGGCACATGTACCTCATGTTTATAGCAGCACTTTCAACAATAGCCAAATTATGGAAAGAGCCTAAATGTCCATCAACTGATGAATGGATAAAGAAGATGTGGTTTATATATACAATGGAATACTGCTTGGCAATGAGAAAGAATGAAATATGGATATTTGCAGCAACATGGATGGAACTAGAGGATATTATGCTAAGTGAAATAAGTCAGACAGAGAAAGACAGATACCATATGTTTGCACTCATATGTGGATCCTGAGAAACTTAACAGAAGACCATGGGGGAGGGAGAGGGGGAAAGAAAGTTACAGAGAGGGAGGGAGGCAAACCACAAGAGACTCTTAAATACTAAGAACCAACTGAGGGTTGATGGGGGAGAGGGGAAAGTGGGTGATGGGCAGGGAGGAGGACACTTGTTGGGATGAGCAATGGGTGTTGTAGGGAAACCAATTTGGCAATAAATTATATTTAAAAATAAAATAATTTAAAGTAAAAAAAATGAAATGCATATTTATAACTTGTTATGGATTGAAGTGTGTCTCCCAAAAATTCATATTTTGAAGTCCTAACCCACAGGACATGAAATTGTGACTATATTTAGAGATAGGGTCTTACAGAGGTCATTAGAGCAGATCCTAACGAAATATGACTGGTATGTTTACAAAGAGGTTAGGACACAGACACACACAGAAGGATTAGGTCACAGACATACAGAGGAAAGACCATATGAAGACAGAGGTAGAAGATGCCCACCTACATGCCAAGGAGACAGGAAGGAACCAGCCTGCTGACACCTTGTTCTCAGACTTCACAACTGTGGCCTTAAAAACTGTGAGACAATAAATATTTGTTGTTTAAGCCACCTAGTCTAGTACTTTGTTATGGCAGCCCAAGCAAATGAATACAGAGGTTCTCAAGGGGAAGAGTTGTAGGCCTAGAACAAGAGTTTCATTAGGACTCCTGGGGAGTCTGGGGAAAGCCTTCAGATTCACCTCAGTGGTGGCTGAGCAGGTGTATGTCAATGGACCTCTTTAATAGCTAAGGAAATGCTGCTGCTTCTGCTGCTGCTGCTTACTCTGCTCCCCTACCCTTCCACTTTCAAAATTGATTTATTACAGGCTTTCCTATGACTTGCCTTTCACTAGGTTTGTAAGATTTAAATGATGAGCTATGACTCTGGGTACTACATTTCATAAGAAAATAGTGAGTAGACAAACCTGGGTAATCAAATCCATGCTTTATCATGAGCATGAGAGCTCCAATTGAGAGCATTCCTCAAGTAGCAGGAATAACTGCAGTTTATGCATTAAAGTAGCTTAACTAGCATCCCATAGTTAATAGTTCCTTTACTTCAAACCACTAGTTTTTAGTCCTGTTGCATGCATGCAAGCTGGCTCCTTGGTTCCTGAGTCACTGAATGTCAAATGTGGTGAGATGCTGAGATGGCACTGCTAAAGTTAGAAAGCTCAAAGTTGCCAATTAATTCTGTGCAAAATAAGTATTTACATCAGCCTTCACTTTGGGCCCAGACTGATGTTCTCAACCTTCTTCTAATCTGGGTCCTCCTCAGAAGCAAATGCTTGACTCAGGCCTGGAAAAAAAATAACCACTCATAGCAAAGTTACCAACCTATTTGTTGGACACCAACTGGTTTTATTTCTCCTCTATCTTCCTCCTACCCTCTCTCACCCTGTATTAGTTTTATATTGCTATTTAACAATAGCACAAATTTAGCAGCTATGAATAAGACACATGTATTAGCTCACTTTCCATGGGTCAGGGGTCTAGGTATAGCTTAGTTAGGTCCTCTGCTCAGGACCTTACAAGGCTGCAATAAAGGTTTGCAATAAGTCTGCCTTCTCATCTGGAGTTTAGGGTACCTTTCCAAGCTCCAAAAGTTGCTGGCAGAATTCATTTCCTTGTGCTATATAACTGAGAGCCCTGATTTTTGCTGACTGTTAACTGTAGGCTCCCCTCAGGTCCCAGAGGCTAAGGCAGTCACAATATGGCTGTTTGCTTCTTCAAGGCCAGCATTAGAACCTAGTCTGCTAGGATAGAGTCTTAAATAACATCACATAGTCATGAAAGTGACATCCCATTTTCTGTTTCATACTGGTGTTTAAAACAAAGTTTCAGGTATTGCTCACACTCTAGGGAAAGGGTTATACAAGGGTTATACCACGTATGACTGAAAGTCAGCTTATGTTGTGTCTGCTGGCCCTACCTCCTGACTGAGCCCTTGCCTCCTTGAGGGTAGAAAGCATGGCAGTTACTGACTGTTTCTCCTTATAATACCACCAACTAAGCTTGGGAGAGTCAAGGTGCCATTTTTTTGTTATTTTCTTCTCCTTGCCTATTTGTCATATCAGGTGCAAGCCATTGTGATCATCACTATCAGTTTGAGGTAAATCACACATGGGTTATTACAATTTATTATAATCAACAGAGTGAAGACACAGCTTACAAAGTGGGAGAAAATATTTGCAAATCATATAAGTGGTTAATATCCAAAATATACAAAGAATTCAAACAACTCCAAGAAAACAAATAACTTGATTTAAAAATGGGCAAAAGACCTGAATAGGCATTTCTCAAAATAAGACACACAAATAGCTAACAGGTATATAAAAAGGTGCTCAACATCACTAATCATCTGCGAAATGCAAATCAAAACCACAGTGAGATACCACTTCACATTTGTTAGAACGGCTATTATCAAAAACACAAAACATAACAAGTGTTGGCTAGGATATAAAGAAAAGGAAATACTTTTGCTCTTTTGGTGAGAATGTAAATCAGTACAACCATTATGGAAAGCAGTATGGAGGTTTTTTTTTTCAAAAAAAATTAAAAATAGAATTACCATAGGATCCAGTAATCCCATTTCTGGGTATTTATAAAAATAAAATGAAAACAAGGTCTTGAAGAGATATCTGCACTACCATGTTTATTGCTGTATTACTCACAATAGCCAAGATAGAAACAATTAATGAATGGATAAAAAAGATGTGGTATGTATATAGACAATGAAATATTATTCAGCCATGAGGAAAAAAGAAAATCTTGCACTTGCAACAACACGAATGGTCCTTGAGGGCATTATGCATAGTGAGATCAGCCAGCCAAAGACAAATATTATATGATATCACTTAAATGTAGAAGGTAAAAAGCCAAACTTATAGAAACACAGAGTGGAATGGTAGTTGCCAAGGGCTAGGTCATGGGAAAATTGGGGAGGTGTTGTTAAAGGGTACAAACTTGCAACTAAAATAATCGGTTCTAGAGACCTAATGCACAACATAGTGATGATAATCAATAATACTGTATTTTAAACATTAAAGATCCTACAAGATGGAACCTTAAATGTTTCACCACAAAAAAACAAATGATAATTATGTGATGTGATAGAGGTGTTAGCTAAAGTTATTGTGGTAATATTGCAATATAGAAATCCATCAAATCAACATGTTACACACCTTAAACTTACACAATGTTATATGTTACTTATATTTCCATTTAAAAGAAGCTAACACTTTAAAATAAACATAAAAACACATGTAATGAATATTTTCATAAGAGTGATACCCACTTCCTATATTGAGAATGGTTTTATTTAAGGCAATTGATGTGACAGTCATTCTGTAAGGAATGTAGAGACGCATTTATAACTATATGTAATAAAAGTGGTCATAAGAGTGCTATGTCCAAAAATCAAAGGCAAACAAAAAGAAGCGAATGAGGGAGGATGGAGGCAACTTTGAAGACTATTATAGCTATGGTGTGACTTGGCCAGATTTTCCTTCTTGAAAAACAAATATTCATGGGACCCCTGGGTGGCTCAATTGGTTAAGCATATAACTTCAGTTTGCATGATCTCATGGTTTGTGAGTTTGAACCCCACATCAGGCTCTGTGCTTACAGCTGGGAGCCTAGATCCTGCTTCAGATTCTGTGTCTCTCTCTCTGCCCCTCCCCAGCTCACACTCTGTCTCTCTCTCTTTCAAAAATAAATAAACATTTAAAAAAACTTAAACAAATTTTCAAATTTATTTGTAGCAAAAAATATGTACCCTGGGCTTTTAAAAATCAAACAATATACAGATTTAATAATGCAAAGCAATAGTCTACATGACTCCAGTCCTGCTCCCTCGAAGGAAACTTTTGAACATTTCTGATTTTTATCTGGTCACCAGAAGACTTAAACCATATCTCCAAATCATCTGCTTTTGCTGCCGCTATGTGTCGTACCGTTTTTTGGGTTTTTTTTCACTGAAGTATAGTTGAAACACAATGTTACATTAGTTTCAGGTGTACAACATAATGATTCCACAAGTTTATACATTATGCGATACTCACCACAAATGTAGCTACCATCTGTCACCATACAACGCTATTACAGTATCATTGACTATACTCCTTATGCTGTGACTTTTATTCCTGTGACTTATTCGTTCCATAACTGGAATCCTGTATCTCCCACTTCCCTTTACTCATTTTGCCCAATGCTCCACTCTCCTCCCCTTTAGCAAACATGTTTGTTCTCTGTATTTGTAGGTCTGGTTCTGCATTTTATTTGTTCATTTGTTTTGGTTTTTAGAGTCCACATATGAGTGAAATCATACAGCATTTGTCTTTCTCTGTCTGACTTATTTAATTTAGCATAATACGTACTAGGTCCATCCACGTTATCACAAATGGCAAGATTTCATTTTTTGTGTGGCTGAGTATGTCATTATATATCTATACCACATCTTTATCCATTCATCTATCAATGGATACTTGGGTTGCATCCATATCTTGGCTATTGTGAATAATGCTACAATAAACACAGAGGTCCATATATCTTTTCAAATTAGTGTTTTCATTTGCTTTTGGTAAATACCCAATAGTGGCAGTATTGGATCATAAGGTATTTCTATTTCTAATTTTTTGAGGAGCCTCCATACTATTTTCCACAGTGGCTATACCAATTTACATTCCCACCAGCAGTACACAAGGGTTCCTTTTCCTCCACATCCTGGCCAACACTTGTTTTTTCTTGTCTTTTTGATCCTAGCCGTTCTGACAGGTGTAAAGTGATATCTCATTGAGGTTTCAATTTTCACTTCCCTGATGGTTAGTGATGTTGAACATCTTTTTGTGTGTCTATTGGCCATCTCTATGTCTTCTTTGGAAATATGTCTATTAAGGTTCTCTGGTCATGTTTTAAATCAGATTATTTATTTTTTGGTGTTGAGTTGTATAAGTTCTTTGTAAATTTTGAATATTGGCTCCTTATTGGATATATCATTTGCAAATATCTTCTCCCACTCAGGAGGTTGTCTTTTGTTTTGTTGATGGTTTTCTTCGCTGTGCAGTTTTGTATTTTGATGCAGTCTCAATAGTTTATTTTTGCTTTTGTTTCCTTTGCCTGATGAGACATGTCTAGAAAAATGTTGCTAAGGTCAATGTCAAAGAAATTACCGCCTATATTTTCTTTTAGAAGGTTTAGGGTTTCAGGTCTCACATTTAGGTCCTTAATCCATTTTAAGTTTATTTTTTGTATGACGTAAAAAAGTGAACCAGTTTCATTCTTTGCATGTAGCTGTCCAATTTTCCCAATAGTGTTTATTGAGGAGGCTGCCTTTTCTTCATTGTATATTCTTGCCTCCTTTGTCATAGATTAATTAACCATATAAGCATGGATTTATTTCTGGGCTCTCTTCCCTTTTCCAGTGATCTATGTGTCTATTTTTGTGCCAGTCCCATGTTGTTTTGATTACTACAGCTTTGTAGTATATCTTGAAATCTGGGATTGTGATACCTCCAGCCCTGTTCATCCTCCTCAAGATTGCTTTGGTTATTCAGAGTCTTTTGTGGTTTCATACAAATTTTTAGGATTCTTTGTTTTAGTTCTGTGAAAAAGGCTAGTGCTATTTGATAGAGATTGCATTGAATCTGTAGATTGCTTTGGGTAGTACGGGCATTTTAACAATATCAATTCTTCCAATCCATGAGCATGGAATATCTCCTCATTTATTTGTGCCAACTTCAATGTCTTTCAGCAATCTTTTATAGTTTTCAGAGTACAACTCTTTCACCTCCTTGATTAAGTTTATTCCTGGGTATTTTATTCTTTTTGGTGCAGTTGTAAATGGAAGTGCTTTCTTAATTTCTCTTTATGGTATTTCCTTATTAGTGTATAGAAATGCTACCAATTTCTGGATATTAATTTTGTATCCTGCAGCTTTACTGAATTCATTTATTATTTACAGTGTTTTTGGTGGATTCTTTATGGTTTCCTATCTGTAGTATTATGTCACCTGCAGATAGTGAAAGTTTTACTTCTTCCTTACCAGCTTGGATGCCTTTTATGTCTTTTTCTTTTCTGATTGCTAGGGCCTCCAGTACTACGTTGAATAAAAGTGATGAGAATGGATACCCTTGTCCTATCCCTTACCTTAGAGGAAAAACTCTCAGCTTTTCACTGTTGAACATGGGGTTAGCTGGAGGTTTTTCATATATGGCCTTTATTATGCTGAGGTATGTTTCCTTTAAACCCACTTTGTTGAAAGTTTTTATCATGAAGATATATTGAATTTTGTCAAATGCTTTTTCTGCATCTATTAAGATGATTGTATATTTTTTGTATTTTAGTTTATTGATCCAGGGTATCCTGTTGATTGATTTGGATATTAAACCATCCTTTGGGGCTCCTGGGTAGCTCAGTCAGTTAAGTGTCTGACTTCAGCTCAGGTCATGATCTCACAGTTCATGGGTTTGAGCCCTGCTCGTGCTCTGTCTCTCTCTCTCTCTCTCTGTCTCAAAAATAAATATTAAAAAAACTTAAAAAAAACACATCCTTGCATTCCCAGAATAAATCCCACTTGATTGTGGCAAATGATCCTTTTAATGTATTGTTGAATGTGGTTTACTAATGTTTTGTGTAAGATTTTTGTATTTATGTTCACCAGACATATTGGCTTGTAGTTGTCTTTTTTTTGTACTGTCTTTGGTTTTGGTATCAGGGTATGCTGGCCTTTTCAAATATGTTTAGAAGCTTTCCTTCTCCTTCTATTTTTTGGAATAGTTTGAAGAGAATAGATATTAACTGTTCCTTAAATTTTTGGTAGAATTCACCTGTGAATCCATCTGGTCCTAGACTTTTGTTCTGTGAGAGGTTTATTATTATTATTATTATTATTATTACCAAGTCAATTTCATTATCAATAATTGGTCTATTCAGATTTTCTATTTCTTCCTGGTTCAGTTTTGGAAGACTGTACATTTCTAGGCTGTCCAATTTGTTGACATATAATTTTTATAGTATTCTTTTATAATTGTCTGTATTTCTGTGGGCTTGGTTGTTACTTCTCCACTTTCATTTCTGATTTTTTAAATTTGGGTCCTTTCTCCTTTTGCTTCTTGGTGAGTCTGGCTAAAGGTTTATCAGTTTTGTTTATCTTTTCAAAAATCAACTCTTGATTTCATTGATTTTTTTCTTTTTTTGTCTCTACTTCATTTATTTCTGCTCTGATCTTTATTATTTCCTTCCCTTTACTAATCTTGGGTTTTGTTTACTATGCTTTTTCTAGTTCCTTTCAGTATAAGGTTAGACTGTTTATTTGATATTTTTCTTGTTTGTTGAACAAGTGGCTGTACCACTATAGATCTTCGTCTCAGCACTGCTTTCACTGCATCCCAAAGGTTTTAGACTGTTATGTTCTCATTTTATTGTCTCTATGTGTTTTTTTTAATTTCCTCTTTGACTTCTTTTTGGCTCACTTGCTGTTTAGTAGCACGTTGTTTAGCTTCCATGTGTTCATGTTTTTTCCAGTTTTTTTTCTTGCAATTGATTTCTATTTGTGGTTAGAAAAGATACATGATATTATTTCAATCTTGTTATGTGTCTTTCAAATTTGTTTTGTGGACTAACATGTGATCTATCCTGGAGAATAGTCCATGTGCACATAAAAGAATGTGTATTCTGCTGTTTTGGATGGAATATTCTGTGTATATCTGTTAAGTCCATCTAGTCTAATGTGTTTTTCAAAGACACTCTATTGATTTTCTGCCCAGATGATCTATCCATTGATGTAAGTGGAGTGTTAAAGTCCCCTGCTATTAGTATATTGCTGACAATTTTTCCCTTTATATCTGTTAATGTTGCTTTATGTATTTAGGTGCATAAATGTTTTTAATTGTTATATCATGTTGGATTGATCCCTTTATCATTATCCATTGCCCTTCTTTATCTCTTGTTATATTCTTTGTTTTAAAGTTTGTTTCATCTTTGTAAGTATTGCTATGCTGTCTATATAAGTATTGTTATCCTGGCTTTTTTTTTCATTTACATTTGCATGAAATATCTTTTTTTCATTGTTTCATTTTCAGTATATATGTGTCTTTAGTTCTGAAGTAAGTCTCTTGTAGGCAGCATATGGATAGGTCTTTTTCTTTTATACATTCTGACACCCTATGACTTTTGACTGGAGCATTTAGACCCTTACATGTAAAGTAATTATTGATAGGTATATATTTATTGGCATTTTATTAATTATTTTCTGACTGCTTTTGTAGCTATTCTCTCTTCCTTTCTTCTGTTACTCTCTGTCCTTATGATTGGTGATTTTCTGTAGTGGTATGCATGGTTTTCTTTCTCTTTGTTTTTTTTGTGTACCTCTTATAGGTTTCTGATTTGCGGTTATCCTGAAGTTGACATATAGCATCTTAAGTATATAGCAGTCTATATTAAGTTGATGGTCACTTAAATTAGAACACATTCTAAAAGAACTTCCTTTTGGGGCGCCTGGGTGGCGCAGTCGGTTGAGCGTCCGACTTCAGCCAGGTCACGATCTCGCGGTCCGTGAGTTCGAGCCCCGCGTCGGGCTCTGGGCTGATGGCTCGGAGCCTGGAGCCTGCTTCCGATTCTGTGTCTCCCTCTCTCTCTGCCCCTCCCCCATTCATGCTCTGTCTCTCTCTGTCCCAAAAATAAATTAAAAAACGTTGAAAAAAAAAAAAAAAAAAAAGAACTTCCTTTTTATACCCCCTCTATGTTTTATGTATATTGTCATATTTTACATCTTTTTATTCATAATTTTCTTACTTCTAATTATAGCCTTTTTTCCATCTATGGAGTCCCCTTAGCATTTCTTGTAAGGCTGGTTTAGTAAGGATAAACTCTAATTTTTGTTTGGGAAACTCTCTTCCATTCTGAATGATAAGCTTGCTGGGTAGAGTATTCTTCATCATGGTGGGTTTTTTTTTCTTTTAACACTTTGAATATATCATGCCACTCCCTTCTGGCCTGCAAAGTTTCTGCTGAAAAATCAACTGATTGTTGGTGGGTGCTTAGTGCAGAGGGTGCCCTCGCAGGGCAACTGGAGCCAAGACCAGCATGGGCTGGTGTGTCCTGGGTCACTACACACAGGTGGCACCCTGGTGGGGCAGCTGGAGCCAATACAGGATGTAAGCCAGGGGTCCCAGGGTATTCCATTCAAGGGGTTCCCTAGAGGGGTCATTGAGGGTTCCTGTGGCACTCTGCACAGGGAGCACCCTGATGGAGCAGCTGCAGCTGAAGCAGGTGTAAGTCAGGAGGTCCTGGAATGTTTTGTGCCAAGGGTACACTAGTAAGCTATTGGGAGCAAGGGTGGAATGGGTCTGGAGTATTCCAGGGTGCTTTGCACCTGTGTCACCTTGGTACAATGACTAGTGAAAATTGACTAGTGTGTGTACTCTGGGGTTTCCTTGGTGGGGTGGCTGGGGCTGGTGTGGGCTAGGAGTCTGGTGCTCACTGACATGGAAGGTCAGCTAGGGTGCCAGAATCCTGCTCCTGCCCACACTATAAAGGTGGATGGGGAAATGTAAACTGTGGTACTCACCAGCCCCTCCAACCTGGAGAGAGTTCCAGCAGCTCCCCTGCCATTTGGCTAGGTTCTAGGGCTAGTTCCTCTATATTCTAGTTGCTATTTTAAACCACAGCTTTTTTTTTAATGCTCCAAAGTATCTGGGGCCAGTGTAGACTAGAGGTCTGGAGCTTGCTGAGGTAGCAGGCCAGCTATAGCATTCAGACCCATCTCTCAACCATGCTATCAAGGTGGAGAAGGAACATAAACCATGATGCTCACCAGCCCCTCAGACCAGAGAGGCTCCCCTGCTCATGTACTGTTGCCTACTGTTCACAAACATTCCCACTAATGAGGTCTTTAACTGTTAAATAATTAGGTAATTGGAGCTTAAAATGCTTTCTATTATGTGGAAATTTTTGATAGGTTGTAATATAGATGTTTCAGAGTATTTAGTAATATTTAGGGAAATGGGTTAGGGTTTTTGAATGGGCTATGAATAAATAAAGTGTTCTTTTCTATTTAAATAATGGAAAAACTCTGATGCTATCTGAATATTTTCTTTCCAACATATTCTCAAGAATGAATTAAATTTGCATAATGAGACATTCCTGTACTTAAACTTTCATTTCTTCTTTCTAGAGTTATCATAAAATTTCTTGACTCCCATGTAAAATGAATGTAGAACACTGTTACTCTTCCCTACATTTATTCTTCCTCACTTCTATGTACCCATTACTGTTTCTATACTTATATTTTTCTATTATCAAGGTTGATGACATTTCATTCTGCTGTATAAGTCAACAAGTGCTTTGTCTATAGTTGGTTTTAAAAGTTGAAAATCAATATACAACATTTGTATTGTTATGGCTAGTAAATATTGCTTACTACACAACTCAGTAATGTATTATTTTCTTTTCCTAGTAAAATATTTTTGCTTTCCTGAGGCTCTATTTTTTATATCTTGTTCCCTTTATTTGTTTACCTTTATCATCTTCTTAGTATGATCCATATTCTTAAGGATCCTAATAAATTTTTGGAATCTTCTTTATTCCCAGATGCTCCCCTCTGAATGTCCTCCTACTTCCATGGGGAAAAATTGTTCTTTAGATTTATTGCTCAGTTGTCATCCCAAGAATTCCTTTCATTGAGCTACTTGGTTGGATTGACTTGGTTTATACCTCATTTTTACAGACATACTCAAGGAACATACTAAGAAAAGGTGCATGGAGATTCAATTGTTGTGGGACCCAAGGAATTTAACAAAAATCCCCTACCCCTGGACAAGCAGAGCAAGACTAACTCCATTTTGTGCTACACCCACCATCTCATGTATAACCCCCACATGACCTACTTATTGCTTAAGACATTCCCCCACCCTAGTCAAGCCGCTGAGCACACCCTTACTGGAAACCGGCTCATTTAGGAATGCGAACCCCCTAACCGCCAAATAATGTAAACCCTGCCTTTTGCTCGCCAAACTTGTGCGCCAATTCTGACCAGAGTGATAGGCTAGTTCAAACAGTTACTATAGGGTAAATTGTAATTCATTTGGCCACCTGCGTGTGGACTGACATGACTATGCAACTTTCTGTGTGTGTTACAATCTCATTGTGAAAGGGCGGGCCTACGCCGGCCGACTCCATCTTGTTCTGTGTCCTTCACCTTGACCACACCTCCTCCCCTTGAGTAACCCCCCCCTCACCTGCCTAACAGGACTCGGACCCTTCCCCAGGACCCTTCCCCAGACAATCGGCTGAAGCCATAGCCATTACCTCACCAACTGCCCCCAGGCCCCAATAAAACCTTTGTCCTTTTGAAACTCGCTCTCTCTCCCTGGTATTTCACCGCTGAGTCGGTGCAGGTAGGGGGTTGAGCTCGAGCTAGCTCGAATAAAGGCTCTTTGCTTTTGCATCGGACTCGGCTCCCTAGTGGTCTTTGGGGATCACGAATTCTGGGCATAACAATTGGCCACTGGCCCCTATAAAACTGCTATGCCTCTTAACCTAGGGGTCCAAGTCCCTGCTCTGCTGTGTCAGGTATACTTGGGCCCAAGCTCGAGCTTGCAAATAAACCCTCGTGCGTTTGCATCAGTATCAGCTCCCTGCTGGTCTCTCGGATTCAAAATTGGGGACATTACATTGTCTAAACTTAATTTTCTAAATGTCTTTGTTTTACTCTCACATTTGATTGATAATTTTTAAGGTTTAGAATTCTAGGTCAAAATTAATTTTCTCTCAGATTTGGGAGATTTTGGTTTTTTTTTATTGTAACCAACTTTCACTCCTTTTTAGATATATTTAGGATCTACATTTTATGATTGGTGTTTAGGAATTTCATGTTAATCTGCTTTCATATTTTTAAAAAAATTCTATTTACTGTACTGGATGCCTGCTAGGCTCTTTCAAGGTCATGATTGATATTTTTCTTCAGTTCAAGGAAACTTGCTTGTATTATTATTTTGGTAATTTCCTGCCATCTATTTTTTTTCTGCTCTTCCTTTCTGGAATTTTTATTAATCATGTGGATGCAGAAATGCTACCTTACTCTGAAGTCATTATTAATAATTATAGATCTCACATCCCATAGTTGAAAGGGGGCAGAAAACGCTTTACACTCTGAGATAAACAAAATAACAAACTTACAAAAACTAATTCTAATATTAGCCCACCCCCCAAAAATAGATCAATCTGTACGCCTTCCCTCTCAGCTACTAACAAAACCAATTCTCTCCTTCCTTTTATGATGCCAATGCCTGCAGATATGCTACAATCCTTAAAAAAAATTATAATCATGTGAGAAAATTATCTTCCACTATAAACTAAATATAAATTCTGTAACCACCTTGTTAACCTGTGGGGTTTTTTTGTTTTTACTGCTCCCTCCTTTAAACACCTCCCTATTCCTTTTAGAGTCTTGACTTCTTGCAGAACTTTTTAACAAGTAAACTCTTTTGTTTTCCTAAAAGCATTTGCCCCTGAGGCTTCCTTTGTTGCTTAGATCCTAAACATAATCACACAAGAAGAAACAATAGAACTCCAGGCCTTCAGCAGAAAGATGCGTGCCATGGAATGCTTCCTTGTGTACTTCTATAAGATATTCAAACAAGATGGAACAGCAGCTGTTACATGTTAAAAGGGGGCTTACTGAAGAGGCAAAATTCTTAATACTGTACTTTGGAGGTAACAGTACCAACATAGCAGGACTTGCTGACAACTACTGGTTGCTTGCAGAGAAAATAGTTTGCTGGAATCTGCTGAAAAAAGTTACCACACTGAAATGCCTTGAGATTGGGAGTATTTTTTATGCACAATTGCTATAAAGGTACTCCCAATACTGTATCCCAATACTTCTCAATACAGGGAAGATGCTAAAAATGGTAGGCATTAGTGAAAGCTGAGCTGGAGATGGATATTCAGAGGCACTTTCTTTATTTTTGAAAGTTTATTGCATTGACTCATTGCCACATTTGTAGATCTAGGATTGAAGGACAAACTTTTTCAAGTGATTGTGTGTAGTAGTAAATGCTAGCAAAAATATTGGGAAAATGTGTATTATGCAACAATCTTTAGACTGTTTTTAAAAAATAATTAGATAACAGGGGCACCTGGGTGGCTCAGTTGGTTGAGCAACCGACTTTGGCTCAGGTCATGATCTCACAGCTCATGAGTTCAAGCCCCGCGTTGGGCTCTGAGCCTGGAGCCTGCTTCGGATTCTGTGTCTCCCTCTCTGTCCCTAACCCACTCACATTCTGTCTCTGTCTCTCTCAAAAATAAATAAACATTTTAAAAAGTAAATAAAAAAATTTAAAAAAATTAGATAACATCATCTTTAAGCATCTCACAGACATTAAGAATTATTGTAAAGCCCTAGTAATAAAAAATAGTGTGCAGTACTTCAGGAACTAGAAATCAATCCAATGGAACAAAATTGTCCACAAACATCCATGTGTGTATTTGATCTTACTATATGATAGAGCCAGTATCACAAGTTAGTGTAAGGAAGATAGACCATCTAGCAAACATTATTGATAAAATAAGCTCACTGCATGGAGAAATAAGAATTTGTATCCTTTTTACACCATGTACAAAAATAAACTTCAAACAGATTAAAGAACTAAATATAAAAGGTAAAACTATAAAGATAATAAAGCAAACTAAGAAGAATATCTTTGAGACTTCACCATAGGGGAGTTCTTTTTTTTTTTAATTTTTTTAACGTTTATTTATTTTTGAGACAGAGAGAGACAGAGCATGAATGGGGGAGGGCCAGAGAGAGGGAGACACAGAATCTGAAACAGGCTCCAGGCTCTGAACTGTCAGCACAGAGCCCGACGCGGGGCTCGAACTCACGGACCGCGAGATCATGACCTGAGCCAAAGTTGGATGCTTAACCAACTGAGCCACCCAGGCGCCCCAGGGAGTTCTTAAATAAACCTCCAGAAGCACAAACAGCAAGATTTTAAAAAAGCAATGGATTTGACTATACCAAAATTAAAGATTTATTTTCAACAGTGGACACCACAGACAGAGTTAAGTGGAGGATGAGAAAGATATCTGTCTTGTCTAAAAACAAAGGAATAGTATCTAGGATGGACAAGAAACCTTTTCCGAGGAGTTAATATAAGACAGGAATTCCACTAGGAAAATGAGCGAAGGGTATGATAGGCAACACTGTACATGAAATTATACACCAAGAGAAACTCTCACTAAGATCCAAAAGAAGACATGTAAATAAGTGCTTCCTGAAGTGGTGTTTTGGAGGGCAAGGACAGGAGTATCCTCAATGTCCATCATTAGGTAGCTGGAGTAGTAAGCAATAGCTACAAATAAGGAATTATGTTTGCATGCAGCCACAGGGTAGACTTCAAAACATAATGTTGCTTGGGAAAAAAAGCAGGAAAGGGGCGAGAAATGAGTAGATATCTAAAATACAATGCAATTTTTTAATTAAATACAACAGCGCCATAATTTTTTTGAAGATATAAATCTAAACACTCACATGGAAATTGGATTTTAAGGACATACACTAAATACACAAGAGTGGAATAAGAAAAGAAACTGGAAAGGGGATGGGAAATGAAATTGAAAACAATAGAATAAAATAAAACAAAAGGGACTCCACACCGTTTGATGACATTGGTGTGCCTTGAACTACCGAAGTATGGTCAGTTTTGTTCTGTGTATCTAAAGATCTAAATGGAAAAAACAAGACCACACAAAGACTTGAAAATCCTTAAACCACAACTCATTCATTTAATCAACAAATATTTATTGAGCACCTGCTGTGTGCTAAAGCACTGTTCTGGATGCTTGAGATGCAACAATGAACAAAACAGACAAAGTTTCCCGCCTTATAAAGCTTCCCTTCCAGCAGGAAACAGGCAATAAATGATAAATATAATAATTAAATTAGTTAGAATTTTAGAAGATAATAAGTGCAATTTGAAACAACAGAAAACAAAATAAAAAAGATCAGGAGTATTGGGGTGGGGCTGCAACTTTGAACCTGATGGTCAGGGTAAGCCTCATTGAGAATCTGACATTGGAACAGGAACTTGAAGGAGGTGAGAGAGTTTGCACTGAATATCCAGGTAGAGTGACCAGCCAGTGAGGCAGGGACATGCCTGGCATGTTGGAGGAACAGGAAGGAGACCAACATGACTAGCTGAGTGAGCCAAGGAGAGAGTAGTAGAAGTTAAGGGCAGAAAGGTGATGGAAGCCAGATTGTGTAGGGCTTTACAAGGCCATTGTAAGAATTTTGGCTTTTACTTTGAGGGACAAAACTGCAAAACCATTGCAGAGTTTTGAGTGAACAAGTGACACAACAATGATAGCAACTCATGTGTAGACTTTACAGATTCCAACATATTTATTCCCCCACATTCCTCGAGCAGATAGGTACTGTTACTGTCCACATCATTCAAACAAGGAAAGTGAGGCAGGCAAGGCTAGGCAAGTTTCCCAAGGATATACAGCTAGTATGTGGAAGAACCAGGCTGCAAAGCCAGGTAGGCTGGCCCCAAAGTCCACCCACTTAGCCACTGCAGACAGCTCCTTCTAATGGCACTTGGTTTTAAAAGGCTCACTTCAACTGCTACCATCAAGTAGGGTGTGCAGGCATACCATGTGTCAGTATGTCCATCACTCCCAGCTTCCCCTCAGCACAGGAAGAGATCACTGTGTCCAGCTGAGCACCAGATGATGTCTTTGGCTTCCATTTAGGAGCCACAGCCATACTGGTTGCAAAATGCCTCTCTTTAACTACTGAAATCATGCTCAGTTTTTCCCAAGATTAGAAGCTCTAAGGAGTGAGACCCATTGAGACTGCATCTGGATTATGTCTCTTCATCATATGCACCCTAGGCTGTAAATTGATTGAGAGGCAGCATCAATCATGCTTCTCCCACCCCTGCCCCATGTCTTTTGCTGGCAAGTATATTTGAATGTTTGTAAGTTAAAATCCTAGAAGACAATAAATTCTCTGTCCAACTTGCTAACTTGCTTGTTTCTCCCTCCTTTTCCCCCCTTGCCAGAGAGGATACTAGCTCATGACACTTACCTGCTTCTTCCCACCTTTACTTCCTTTCTAGAATTTGCATTCCCCCGACTATCCAGCATCTGCTTGCCACTCCTTTTATTTCCACTAGGTCTTGCCCTGATGCACACCACAGACTAGGAAATTTTCCAGGTGTCTCCTACTTCCTTTACTTCCTGAACTTGGTCCTTGTTATTTGTACCCATTCCTTTGTGTCTCATTCTCTTGGAATCAACTCCCTAAAATAAAGTTGCTTTTTAGGAAAATTTCTTTTGCCAAAGCAGAAAACTGTGTTTCTTAGCTAATTGCATTGTTTTTCATATTTCTTAAATTAAAACAAACTGCTCTATGTGGTAGTTTCATTTTAAAAAAATAGAGAGAGAGAGAATTATAAGGGAGTAGAAATCAGGAGCTTCAACTCTAGCACATTCTAGACATTTTGAGCCTCTGTAAATTGTGGGTAACAATTTTCAAACTCCCATTTTACACAGTTGTAAAAGTCAGATACAATATGAAAATGACCATTACAAAGGATCTTTGTGATTAATATAGAACTACTTTTCATAGCAAACACTGTGGGAACCTGAACTTTCTTTTTTGATGATTAATTCCATCCAAGTTAGGATTGAATCAGCAGATGCTCTGTGAATGCTTGTGCATTCAAGTGAATCAACAAAGTGGTGTTAAATGCTATGTGTTGCTTGTGTTTCAAAGCATTTTAGACTGTAGTTAGCTAAATGCAGGTGGGTGGGTGCTTGGTTGTGAAGATAATGGAAATGATGATAATCAACTTGTTCTGTTGCACTAAGCCCAAGTTAGTACTACCAGAAACAATCTTAGTCTACAGCTTGGGAGCACCTTAGGACAAAGATGGCTTGCTTCTGGCAGTATTTTCCCCAGCAGCAAGCACAGTGTTTGGCACTGATTAATAGTGCCATGATTGTTTTTAATATTTTTCAAGTGTATTTATTTATTTTTGAGAAACAGCACAAGTGGGGGAAGAACAGATAGAGAGGGGAAGAGAGGGAATCCTGAGCAGGCTCTGTGCTGATAGCACAGAGCCTGATGTGAAGCTCCAACTCATGACCCATGAGATCATGACCTGAGCCAAAATTAAGAGTTGGACTCTTAACAGACTGGACCACCCAGGCACCCCCTCATGATTGTTTTTAATAAAAGAATGAATGAATAACCAGATAAAATAAGTTATTGTGCCTGGCAATATGATTGACAACAAAGTGCTGTGGAAATAGCACTGAACATGGAGTCAGAACCTGTAAATTCTATGTGTGACTTTGTGCAAGTTCCTTCCCTCTCCTTATCCTCACACATATCTGGAAATCAATGAGGTTATGGTGGAAAGGGTTATAGAATAGGTGATTTCTAAGCAAACACTGTGGGAACCTGAACTTTGTTATTGACTTGATGTCTTATGACAAGAGTGACCACAACTTGCTAAATGGTGAATTGATCAAGTACAGGGAGTTGGGATATGGCTGTGGGGCAAGCCATCAAAGGATCCAAGTTTTACCCTCTGTCAGAGAATGTGATAGATAGACTATGCCTCAGATAACCTCAGTGGGAAAGGCAGCAAGCAGTCCTTGTCATTGTTAAAGCCTTGTCTTTGTCATACAGAGCAATGGTACTGAGTCTAGAAGCTGATATAACTCGACAGATGTATCACTCTGATGCAGACCCTTGGCAGAGAAGAGAAAAACACCAAAGACCTGGGGAACTGGAAGTAAAATCAAGGTTAAATCCTTCCTTAGAACATAGGACCCGCAAAAAATTAGAACTGGAAAGGAAGGCTCTTAGCAAACATCTAATTCAAACTCTTAATTTTAAGGGATAACAAAACAGGCCAAGATTTGGGAAGGGCACCTGACTAAAGTCACACACACAGTACCTGACAGAATCAAAACCAGACCCAGGCCTGTTGATTTCAAATGCCACAGCTGTGTCTTCAAATAGGAAGCCCACACAACTCCTTTCTCTCTCTCTCTCTCTCTCTCTCTCTCTTGCCCTCTTGCTCTCCAGTTCTCTCACTCTCTTTCTTTCTCTCTCTCCCACCCTCTCCTTACATTCATAAAAGGACAAATTCATGAATAATTTAGATTTGGAATAGAGAATATGACTTGGGAATAGCTTATAATGGGAGGGAGAAAAGTGACAAAAAGTTTGACCTTTTCTCCAGAAATTTCAAAATTTTGCCTGCATTTTCAAGTGGAGATCAGATTCCATGTTAATATCCTATGTAGTATAAGAGGTAATAGAATCCTCAAAAATTAGAACAGGAAGGGACTCTATCAATGAGTCCTCTGACAGCTTTGCTGTTTGACCACTTCCTTTATTAGAACATTTTCCTGATATTCTGATCACATCAAGATTGTATTGCTTTTAGCCAAAAGCCATTATAATACTCAGAGCAGAGTGGTTATGATGTCAGCCCTAAAATTGGGATGATTAATATAGACCAAATGAGAAACAGCTTCTAAGAGTAAAAAGGAGTCATATTTTAATATCGTGTTCAGAAAAAGAAGTCATCCAATTTATGCATCTCTAGTCATTTTATCTACAACATTTAAACCAGTTTTCACTTAGATTTCTGATATTATCATTGCAAAATAAAAGATGCTATAGCTTATACCCACATTACACATCTTCTTTATCTATTCATCACTTAATGGACATTTGGGCTCTTTCAAATAATTTGACATTGTTTTTTTAGCCATTTCCATAAATTTTATTTATTTATTGTTTAACATATTTTATTGTTATGTTAGCTAACATACAGTGTATAGGGTGTGCTCTTGGTTGTGGGAGTAGATTCCCGTGATTCATCACTCACATAAAATACCCAGTGCTCATCCCAGCAAGTGCCCCTTCAATGCCCATCACCCATTTCCCCACCCGACCCCCCGCTTCCTTCCACCCTCAGTTTGTTCCCTGTTTTTAAAAGTCTCTTACAGTTTGCCTCTCTTTCTGTTTGTAACTATATGTATTTTTCTTTCCTTTCCTCCATGGTCTTCTGTGAAGTTTCTCAACTTCCACATATGAGTGAAAACATATGATATTTGTCTTTCTCTGACTGACTTATTTCACTTAGCATAATACCCTCCAGTTCCATCCACATTGTTGCAAATGATAAGATTTCATTCTTTTTCATTGCCGAGTAGTATTCCATTGTGTATATATACCACATCTTCTTTATCCACTCATCAATTCATGGACATTTGGGCTCTTTCCATTAGTTAGCTATTGTTGATAGCACTGATATAAACATTGTGGTACATGTGCCCTATGAATCAGCACTTCTGTATCTTTTGAATAAATTTCCAGCAGTGCTATTGCTGGGTGGTAGAGTAATTAAATCTTTAAGTTTTTGAGGAATCTCCACACAGATTTCCAGAGTAGCTGCACCAGTTTGCATTCCCACCAACAATGCAAGAGGGTTGCCCTTTCTCCATATCCTCAACAACAGCTCTTGTTTCCTGAGTTGTTAATTTTAGCCACTCTATGTGGCGGTATCTCAATGTAGTTTTGATTTGTATTTCCCTGATGATAAGCTATGTTAAGCATCTTTTCATGTATCTGTTAGCCATCTGGATGTCTTCTTTGAATAAAATATCTATTCATGTCTTCCGCCCATTTCTTCACAGGATTATTTGTTTTTTGGGTGTTGAGTTTGATAAGTTCTTTATAGATTTTGGATAATAACCCTTTATCTGATATGTCATTTGCAAATATTTTCTCCCATTCCACAGGTTGCCTTTTAGTTTTGTTGATCGTTTCCTTTGCTGTGAAGAAGTTTTTGTCTTAATAAGGTCCCAATAGTTCATTTTTGCTTTTATTTCCCTTGCCTTTGGAGACATGTCAAGTAAGAAGTTGCTGTGGCCAAGGTCAAAGAAGTCGTTGCCTGTTTTTTCTTCTAGGATTTTGATGGTTTCATGTATCACATTTAGGTCTTTCATCCATTTTGAATTTATTTTTTGTGTATGGTGTAAGAAAGTGGTCCAGTTTTATTCTTCTTCATGTTGTTGTCCAGTTCTGCCAGCACTATTTGTTAAAGAGACTGTCTTTTATCCATTGGATACTCTTTCCTGCTTCATTGAAGATAAGTTGGCCATATGTTTGTGGGTCCAATTCTGTGTTCTCTATTCTATTCCATTGGTATATGTGTCTGTTTTTGTGCCAATGCCTTACTGTCTTGATTATCACAACTTTGTAGTACAGGATAAAGTCCAGGATTGTGATGCCTCCAGCTTTGATTTTCTTTTTCAACATTACTTTGGCTATCCGGGGTCTTTTGTGGTTCCACACAAATTTTAGGATTGTTTGTTCTAGCTCTGAGAAGAATGCTGGTGCTATTTTGATTGGAATTTCATTGAATGTGTAGATTGCTTTGGGTAATATCAACATTTCAGCAATATTTGTTCTTCCAATCCATGAGCATGGAATGTTTTTCCATTTCTTTGTGTCTTCTTCATTTTCTTTCATATGCTTTCTATAGTTTTCAGCATACAGACCTTTTACCTCTTTGGTTAGATTTATTCCTAAACATTTTGTGGTTCTTGGTGTGATTGTAAACGGGGTCGATTCATTGATATCTCTTTCTGTTGCTTCATTATTGGTGTATAGAAATGGAACCGATTTCTGTACATTGATTTTATATCCTGTGACAGGACATGACAGGGATGATCACTCTCACCAATGCTGTTTAACATAATTTGACTATTGTTGATAGTGCTGCTATAAACATTGGGATGATGTGCCCCTTCGAATCAGCATTTTTGTATCCTTTGGATAAATACCTAGTAATGCAATTCCTGGGTAGTAGAGTAGTTCTATTTTTAATTTTTTGAGAAAACTCCATACTGCTTTCTGGAGTGGCTGCACCAGTTTGCATTCCCACCAAGAGTACAAACCTCCCCTTTCTCTGCAACCTCACCAACATTTGTTGTTTCCTGCATTCTTAATTTTAGCCATTCTGACAGGTGTGAGGTGGTATCTCATTGTATTTGAGTGAGGTTGAGCATCTTTTCATGTGTCTATTAGCCTTCTGGATGTCTTCTTTGGAAAAGTATCTATTCATGTCTTCTTACCATCATGTCTTCTGCCCATTTCTTCATTGGATTATTTAATTTTTGGGGTGTTGAGTTTGATAACTTCTTTATAGATTTTGGATACTAACCCTTTATCTGATAAATCATTTGCAAACATCTTCTTCCATTCCATCAATTACATTTTAGTTTTGTTGATTGTTTCCTTTGCTGTGAAGAAGCTTTTTATCTTGATGAAGTTCCAATATTTCACTTTTTGCATTTGTTTTCCCTGTGTCCAGAGACATGTCTAGTAAGAAGTTGCTCCAGCTGAGGTCAGAGGTTGCTGCTTGTGTTCTCCTCTAGAAATGTGATGGTTTCTTGTCTCACATTTATGTTTTTCATCCATTTTTAATTTATTTTTGTATATGATGTAATAAAGTGATCCAGTTTCATTCTTATGCATGTTGTTGTCCAATTCTCCCAGCACCATTTGATAAAGAGACTTTTTTCTATTGGATATTCTTTCCTGCTTTGTTGAAGATTAGTTGGCCATACATTTGTGGGTCAGTTTCTGGATTCATTCTCTGTTCTATTGATCTGTGTGCCTGTTTTTTTGTGCCAGTACCATACTGTCTTGATTATTATAGCTTTGTAATACAGCTTAAAGTCCATAATTGTGATGCATCCAGCTTTTGTTTTCTTTTTCAACATTACTTCGTCTATTAGTGGTCTTTTCTGGTGGCATACAAATTTTAGAATTGTTTGTTCTAGCTCTGAAGAATGGCGGTGCTATTTTGATAAGGATTGCAGGGCTGATTCAATATTTGCAAATCAATCAACATGATATATCACATTAATAAAAGAAAGGATAATAACTATATGATCCTCTCAATAGATGCAGAAAAAGCATTTGACAAAATACAGCATCCTTTCTTGATAAAAACCCTCAAGAAACTAGGGATATAAGGAACATACTTCGACATCATAAAGGGCATGTATGTAAGACCCACAGCTAATATCATCCCCAATGGGGAAAAACTGAGAGCTTCACCCTAAGGTCAGGAACACAACAGGAATGTCCATTCTTACCACTGTTGTTCAATGTAGTACTGGAAGTCCTAGCCTCAGCAATCAGACAACAAAAAGAAATAAAAGGCATGCAAACTGGCAAGGAAGAAGTAAAATTTTCACTCTTTACAGATGACATGATACTGTACATGGAAACCCTGAAAGACTCCACCAAAAAACTGCTAGAACTGATACATGAATTCAGCAAAGTTTCAGGATATAAAATCAATGCACAGAAATCAGTTGCATTTCTATACATCAGTAATGAAGAAGCAGTAAAATAAATCAAGGAATCAATCCCATTAACAATTGCACCAAAAAACATAAAACATCTAAGAATAAACCTAATCAAAGAGGTAAATAAATGATCTGTTCACTGCAAACTATAGAAAGCTTATGAAGGAAAATTTAAGAAGACAGTCTTTCAACTTTAAGTGTGATGCTGGCTATAGGTTTTGCATGAATACCTTTTATCAAGTTGTAAGCAGCTGTTTTTAATTTTAAAAGTAATACAGTAGAATACTCCTGACAGTATGGTGGGTTAGGTATTCTGAAATACTTTCTTGCTCCACAAAGCAAAATGCTGGATAAATCACAGAAAATTTCCCTATAAGTGCATAACTGACCTCACAAGAAAATAAAATTAATCACCAGGAGCTAAAGCCAGAGCAGCAAGGAAAGAGAGAAAGCAGAAAGAGGCCTTGGGGTCATTTTCCAATTCCAGAAACCTTATATCCTTGGTTTTTAACAGCTGAGGGCTTCTCTGACTGATCCACCTCAGTCTCCCTGAGAAGCTCTCTTCTTCTACCTGCTTTTAAAATTAGTGTTTATTAAGGCTCATTCCTAGACTCCCTTCTTTTCTCACTCCCTGCTTGATCTTATATATTACAATTTCAAGTTTCACCTCTATGCTAATGACATGAAACTCTATCTACCATGTTCTCCTTAAACTCTATCTCTCCTACCCAACTTCCTAAAGAATATGATCTTGACTCTGATGTACTATGTATCCTTTAAATTCATGTCAAATCTTTTCATCTTTTCTCTGTCTGTAACTGTTCCTGCTTACACCTCAGTTGTTGACACCATAATATTTGAGTCATCCATGACTCTTTTTACCTCCGTCGCCCTTCCATATGTGATTATTTTTAGTTCAACATTCTAAGTATCTCTTGAGCCAAATTCTTCATTTCCATATTCATTGCCTCTACCTTTGTTCAAGTCACAATTTTTCACCTGAACTCCTGCAATAGCCTCCTACCCAGTTCTGTGCAGCCAGTCTCACTCTCTTTAGTCCATCTTCCATAGGGCCACCAGAGTCATAACTTACAAATTGATGTCATTCCCCGTTGCACATATAATAAAGTTTAATCCCCTAAAGACTTTATATAATGTGGTGAGTTGTGATCCCCCTACCTTTAAAGCCTCATCTTTCCATTCCATACTCTACTCTCTGGTCTTCTTGAATGTCATGCCATTTCCTAAACCCTTTATATTCTGTCCTGCTTTTGTGCTTTTACACATGCTGCTCTCCCTACTCACCTCTCTCTTATTTCACCTAACTAACCAAATTCTATACATCTTTCAGAACTCAGATCAAGTATTACCTTCAAGAAACATTCCTGACACTGTTTACCTAATTAGATTCTGTTCTTAGACACTTTCAGCAATTATCTTACCATACAATAGATTCCCTATTTACTTCCTTTTTTGCCCATGGGTTTTGTTAGAGCACAGTCCCTGGCACAGGAGAAATAAAAAACTAAACATCTTAATTAATTAATTAATTAATTAAGAGTTGGCTAATTGAGTATTTTAAAGATAGAAATATTGTGGTGCACACATCTCCAATTCCGTAGGTTGCCTTTTAGTTTGTTGATTGCTTCACAGTGCAGATTTTTATTTTGATGAAGTCCCAATAGTTTATTTTTGCTTTTGTTCCCCTTGACTCAGGAGACCAATCTAGTAAGAAGTTGCTGCACCTGATGTCAAAAAGGTCACTGACTGTATTCTCCTCTAGGATTTTTATGCTTTCCAGTCTCACATATAAGTCTTTCATCCATTTCAAATTTATTTTTGTGTAAGGTGTAAGAAAGTGGTCCAGTTTCATTCTTCTGCATGTTGCTGTCCTGTTTTCCCAGTACCATTTCTTGAAAAGACTGTCTTTTTTCCATTGGATATTCTTTCCTGCTTGGTCAAAGATTATCTTACCATATAGTTGTGCATCCATTTCTGGGTTTTCTATTCTGTTCCATTGATCTATGTGTCTGTTTTTTGTGCCAGTACCATACTGTCTTCACCACTACAGCTTTATAATATAACTTCAAGTCCAGAATTGTGATGCATCCAGCTTTGCTTTTCTTTTTCAGGATTACTTTGGCTATCCAGGGTCTTTTGTGGCTACATACAAATTCTAGGATGGTTTGTTCTAGCTCTGTGAAAAAAATACTCCTGGGTTTCTGATAAGGATTGCATTAAATGTGTAGATTGCTTTGGGTAGTATAGCTATTTTAACAATATTTGTTCTTCCAATCCATGATCATGGAGTGCTTTTACATTTCTTGTGTCATCTTCAATTTCTTTCATTAGTGTTTTATAGTTTTCAGAGTACAGGTCTTTCACCTGTTTGGTTAGGTTTATTCCTACATATCTATTGGCTTTTAGTGCAATTGTAAACGGGATTCATTCATTGATTTCTCTTTCTGTTGCTTCATTATTGGTGTATGAAAATGCAACAGATTTCTATACATTGATTTTGTATCCTACCGACTTACTAATAAAGGGTTAGTGTCCAAAATATATAAAGAACTTATGAAACTAAATACCCAAAAAACAAATAATCCAGTTAAAAAGTGGGAAGAAGACATGAATAGACACTTTTGCAAAGAAGACATACAGATGGCCAACAGACACATGAAAACATATTCAACATCATTCATCATCAGGGAAATACAAATCAAAACTACAATGAGATATCACCTCACACCTGTCAGAATGGTTAAAATTAACAACACAAGAGACAACAGGTTTTGGTGAGGATGTGGCAAAGGGGAACCCTCTTACACTGTTGGTAAGAATGAAAACTTGTGTGGCCACTCTGGAAAACAGTATGGAGGTTCCTCAAAAAGTTACAAATAGAAGTACCCTATCATCCATTAATTGCACTATTAGATATTTGCCAAAAGAATCCAAAAATACTATTTCTAGGGGATAAGGGATACATTCACCTCAATATTAATAGCAGAATTATCAACATAATCAAATTATGGAAAGAGCCAAAATTTCCATCAACTGACGCATGGATAAAGGAAGATGTGATACATACATACACATGTGCATATATATATAATGTAATATTACTCAACCATAAAAAATAATGAAATCTTGAAATCTTGCCATTTGCAACAACATGGATGGAGCTAGAGAATATAATGCTAAGCAAAATAAATCAGTCAGAGAAAGACAAATACAATATGATTTCACTCATATGTGGAGTTTAAAAAACAAAACAAATCATCACAGGGGAAAAAAGAGAGAGCAAACTAAGAAGCCAGCTTAACTATAGAGAACACACTGATGGTTACCAGAGGGGAGGTGGATGGAAGGATGAGTTAAATAAGTGATGGAGATTAAGGAATGCACTTGTGACGGGCACAGTGTGTTGAATCAGTATATTGTACACCTGAAAGAAATATTATATTGTATGTTAGTGAACTGGAACTTAAGTAAAATTTAAATAATTAATTAATTAATTAATTAATTTTAAAAACTGGGGTGAAGCAAAGTAAGATAACATTAATGCAACAATACTTTGCTAAGCATTTACTGCTTCTTTGGGGTTTGGAAAAGTAGAGATCAATAAGATACAGACTTTGCCCTCAAAATAATTTATGGTGCAGTAAGAAATAAGATGAAGAATGTGGTGATGGCAAGGACATGCCTAGACTCAGTAAAAGAAGAACACAGCATTTAACAAGTACTAATAATTCTTAAATGGAGCAAAGGGAGAATAGAACACTGTTGGACTGAGGTTTTCCCAACCTTTAATCCACTCTTCTTCTAAAAATATTTATTGATGACACATATTTGGAAAGAAAAATGTCTGCTAAAAGCAATCACTACCAAGAAGCCAAAAGCAATTTCGAATAGAATGTATTAACTACTGTGGGATTCATTACCAAGAGTCAAAGGCTGAAGAAGGGAAGGCTGGAGACAAAGAGATTAGGGATAAAGACAAGAAAGAGAGAAGGAAAAAGATATTCAGTAAAAAGTCAGCAGAATCTGTTATTTAGCATCATTTGGTTCCCAAAAGACAAAGCCCATGTTCTTGGACTGATTTTTGTACTTTCTGATGGTTGTGATGGTCAGGTCCAAGTGAAAGAACAAGTAGGGAAGCTAATTTCACTTTCATTTTCTGAGGAGAGTATCGTTTGAAGGAGAGTATAGTGCCTAACCTGTTCTTTCATTTGAGTACAAATGCTTGCTCTAAAATGAACAAATCAGGAGACTATAGATGCTGGCAAGGATGTGGAGAAACAGGAACCCTCTTGCACTGTTGGTGGGAATGCAAACTGGTGCAGCCGCTCTGGAAAACAGTGTGGAGGTTCCTCAAAAAATGAAAAATAGATCTATCCTATGACCCAGCAATAGCACTGCTAGGAATTTACCCAAGGGATACAGGAGTACTGATGCATAGGGGCACTTGTACCCCAATGTTTATAGCAGCACTTTCAACAATAGCCAAATTATGGAAAGAGTCTAAATGTCCATCAACTGACGAATGGATAAAGAAGATGTGGTTTATATATACAATGGAATACTACTTGGCAATGAGAAAGAATGAAATCTGGACATTTGCAGCAACGTGGATGGAACTGGAGGGTATTATGCTAAGTGAAATAAGTCAGACAGAGAAAGACAGATACCATGTTTTCACTTTTATTGGATCCTGAGAAACTTAACAGAAGACCATGGGGCAGGGGAAGGGGAAAAAAAGTTACAAAGAGGGAGGGAGGCAAACCACAAGAGACTCTTAAATACTAACAACCAACTGAGGGTTGATGGAGAGTGGGGGAGAGGGGAAAGTGGGTGAAGCACAGGGAGGAGGGCACTTGTTGGGATGAGCACTGGATGTTGTATGGAAACCAATTTGACAATAAATTATATTTAAGATTAAAAAAACCAAAAATATCAATTGAAAATAAATAAATAAATAAATAAATGCTTGCTCCAAGTTTAATAGTGCCTAACCTGCACTTTCTCAAAACTCTTGCAATGGCCCCCAACTCTGATCCTCTGTCTGGTCTATTTAAATTCAAATTATATTTTGAAACAAAATTTCTTTCTCACAAAAATTTATATTTCTTTCTAACTCTATTACTCAAATTCTTAACCTTGTTAATTCAATTTTGGTAAACCCAAAGTTGCATTTTTTTAATCCTTCTTGTGAAGAATTAATTCACTGAAAATCAAGACCCATTTTGACATTGGTGTAATCACTGATTTCTGCTTAATGTAAAATTTATAAGTATTGTATTTGCTTCCTTTTCTATACAACATGACTAAAATCATAGTAGACATATGTAAAACATGAACTACAAGTCACACTGAAATTTCACAATGCCTGAAGCATGAGAGTAACTCTCTGTACTCAAGCATGGGAATCACCAGCAGGTTTCTTGTTTTCTACAATCCAGCCAGCTGGCTTCAGGACGTCTGATTCAAAAGGCAAGATGGAAATAGCAGAGGTCAGAAAGCTTCTATCTTTAATGAACATCCAACTTATTTGTTAATTTTGCTTGCTTGTAAGCTCTGACTTTCTGGTTTCTGGATCTTAACTAACTGCTATCTTGGATTTGTAGCACATGCTTGCTCCTCCTTATCCTTTTTAACTCCTTGAGACTTGATTTGTGGCTTGGCTAGAACTGTGTTTCTGCCATAGGTTTTTGCATACTTAGGTTCCTAATACTAAGAAGGTACCCCTCTTCCATACTGACCATACTTCGGCATGATACCTTCTCTAGGCCAAGGCAGGAAGTCAAATAACTGACTACCAGAGCATGCCTTATAGTGAATGCCCTTGTGGGTTAAGGCAGACATCTTCATGAGCAGTTCTCTTTTACCATGCCATTCTCTGACTAGTTTGCCTGGCTGTAGCTGCCATCTCCATTTCTTTGGCTGTCCGAATATCTTCCTTCTCCAAAAGAATTGAGCTTTAGGTCTAATGACCCCTATATAAATTATTTGCTTCTTGTCTGTTAATACTTCCTAAATCTTCTGAGAGGGAGATTTACTTCATATGGCTGAGATGACCTACAGACTCTGCATCAGTGTAGTGATTAAGAGCCTGGGTTTGAATCTCAGCTCCACCTTTCACAGACTGAGATGAATTAGGACAAGTTACTTAATATCTCAAGTCTCCAGTTTCTCATATGCAAAATAAGGATAATCATTGTATATACCATATACATATATATAAACACACACATAGACAGTATATATATGTGTGTGTGTGTATATTTGTATACACAGTATATATATATATATATATATATATACACACACACACATATATGTATACACACAGTATATATATATATGTATATGTGTATACATATATATGTATATGTATATATATGTATATATACATATGTATGTATACGTATATATGTATATACACAATATATATGTACATACATACATATCTATATACATATATATGCATATACATACATACGTACGTATGCATATACATACGTATGTATATACATACATACACAGTACTTGGAAAACAATGAGTGCTCAAAAATTATGGGTATCATCAATAATATTAGCGTAGCATTACTCTTACTCTTCATACACCAAATGGAATGAGTTGACCAAATTCTTCTATGCCAGGCTAGGAGTCACTTAGACTGTGAGGAATGAGCCTACACAAATTACCATACCCTAATTAGAGGAGCTTAACTGACACTAGTTAGGTTAGGGGTAGGGGATGGGCATAGGGGGATTTTCCCTAGAAGGGTCTTTGTTGGTAACCACAGAGGTTGGTAATATCTGAAACCAAATAAGTAGAAGCAAAGCCTCTCAGAGGTTGAGAAATGGTCTTCCAAGGAACCAGGTTATTAAGATTTTTTTTTCTCAGCGGAGAGCCTTAGTGTGTCATGGATTAGATAGTTAAGATAAAAGCCTCCATGAAAATACTTATATCAACTATGAGTTTAAATACTTAAGAAATTATCTGTATTGGCCTTGAGTGTCCCTAAGGCTCCAGCCAGTTCTGTAAACAGCAGGTTTATAGGACAGACACCATTTTATGGCACAAGTATTCTTAGTGGCTATGGGTAAGATTGTTTAGAGGTCTTCACCTCTGGATCTGCCACAATGCAAAAATTTGGAGTGCTATTTCCAAAGATATTCAGAATGCTACATTCCCTTGGTTCTTAGGACTCTTGGACACTGTCATTCTTTAGAGCATAATCCTCCTCTATATGCATTTTCTCCACTTCCAAATGACTCATTTTCATACTAAGGTTGCATAAAGAACACACAACTTATCTGAAGTCTCAGGCTTTTATATATGTTATTCATCCCATTCAATGGCCACAGGGTCAAATGTTTGTGAAGTGAGATGAAAGACAGAATAAAATCATCAAAACATGTCTACTACCAAACTCAGTAGATCATTGTGGCAGCTATGGAGGTGTACTGTTCCAGTCTCCCTTCAAGCAAGAACTTGCAGTTCAGCTGAAAAGAGTGCAGTTATCTGACAGCCTCCAGCTATTAGTACATTCATTATCCATCTCACTTTTTGAAAGGAGACCACACAGTTTCTTGGTAGTTCCTAGCCATTGATTAACAAAAGCCTGGCCATTTATGCCCAACAAATAATTCCTCTAACAGGAAATCCTTGTTCCAGAGTCTCTGTTAGATTGGATGAAACTAATCATTCAAGATATGCATTGAAATCTAAGGGTCTTCCACCCCAGTCATGTTTCATTCCCCTTTTCTTTTTCACAGATGTTTCCCTCTTGTACTCCTACATCTCCAACTCAGCATCTGCTTCCTAGAAGACTCAAACAACTCAATCATCTACTTTTAATATAAGCGATTTCACAGGAAATTGATGTATTTATTGAATCTATCCATATCCCCACCTCTCTAACACAATCTTATACATCATTAGCCAGGGTATTGCACAAAGAAAAATAATAAAAAACTGAAACAAAAATATTTCATATTGATTACAATACTCAGCCAATTTACTGTGAGAAATGGGCAAGTGTTTCCTCTTATCCTTGAATTATTCAAATATTTTTGATAGACCAGATGGTTCACAAAGTAAAACCTCCAAGGAATCTATAATCAGGTCTGGGTGCACAAAGGCAATAAATGGAATACAGCATTCTTCCTGAGACACAGACTCTGTGCATCCAGCACTATGCTGTTTTTGCTGTGTAATTCCCCATCTTTTCTCAGCAAAATCCCAAGGGACTTAATGAACCAGCTCATCATTGTCAGGACAACATCTTGATCTTTTCTATTACAATAGGTGAACATGACTAGCCAGCTACAAGCTCTACTGCAATATCTCTAGAATGACCAGTTATATGTGAAACCAGGAACATAAAAATGTGAAAATGTGAAATTGACTTAGAAAAGTGGTATCTCTGGATCAAATCATCTTGTCTGATGAATTACTGAGAACTTCCCAAATGGTGTCCTCAATTTCAAATGAAACCCTCCTACACATATGAAAAGCCCAGAAATTCTTTGTCCTCCCCTTTTTTTCCTTCATATTGTTCGCCCCCCACAATTTTATTCAAAAAAGTCTGCCAGTTCAGAAAAAGAGGAACTTCTAAGTCTAAATGGCCCTGAATGCTCAAGACATCTATGCCAACATAAAGTGGCCATGACAAGATAAGGTATTGAAACATTAACCTGTGCATTTTCTTTTTCTGTGCTTCAATAAATTTTTTCTAAGACCCTCTCCCTCCCAGCCAAGATGCCAGACGTGAGTCACCATGGCTTTAAGAAAGTTGTCAGAATGTAACCAGAGGGGAAAAAAAGGTGTCTAAATCTTGGCTGTTGAGTTTTTCAAAAGCCAGAGGTTCAGGTGTAAGGCAGAGAAGATTTGGAAGCATTTGTAACCTACTTTTTTTCTCATGCCCCAGATTCCACAGACTGGGGAGAAAAGAAGGAAGGGAGTACAGGGAAATAGGTAGAGTCAGAGAGAGGGAGTAGAGGTAGAGGGAGAGAGTGAAAGGCATCACAGAAGAAAACTTCATCAGTGGCCAGAATCAGAAACCCATGTGCAAAGGAGCCCATTGCTCAATTGATCAATTGTCAAGCAGGATCTTTACCTGTATATAACTGTTCATCAGTCCTGGACCCTCATAAACTCCTGAACAGCTGAGCAAAGTGGCATGAGAAAATCATCTGGAGATATCCCATGGAATCAAGAGTGTTGAAACACCCATTGCTATCAGGCTTCCTCTTAATCTCACATTACCACTGTTGTGGAGGCAAGTACCATCAGTTGATCCACTGGAATTATGTCAGAGTTAGGAACCATGAAATAGCCATGTTCCTTCCTTTACTGGCAATGAATCTTGGTAGAAAAACATGAAGGCATCTCAGAGAGAATGCTATGGTCATTAAAGCTGGATTTTGAAAATGGCCACTCCTACTCAAATACTTCCTATTTGCAGATAACTTCCAAATCCTTATCTCTTGCCTCCACCTTTTAATTTTGTATGACTCCATTTACTAGTAAGGTCCTACAGGAAATGTACAACTCTTTCAAGCTGGATAATTTGAAGAGAGTTTAATAAAAAGACTACTTACAGAAGTGTGGTCCTAATTTAAGGGTATCAACCAGGTTCCCTGGAGGTGTTTACTGTGGGGCCCTTACTGTCCTTGAGCCTGAAGGGGCAAGAGGACATAGCAGTTACCAGACCCCAGAGGAAGATGGTAGCTAGATGGAGAAGGCTTCAAGACATATCTGTGATCTTCAGTAGAGGAGTATAACAAACTTTTAGCAAGCTTACAGGGAGGAGGCCAGGGGAATAAATGCTCAGTTCTAACCCTTTTCAAACCCCTGTCTTTGATCTTCTGTTAGTGCCTCCCATTGACTGGACCAACTTGGAAGCCACAGAAACAAGGGGACCCATTGAAGCAGCTAAGCCCATGCAAATCAAAGAAATATGTAGAAATAGGAAGTTTGGATATGGGGGGGGGTGGGCAATGAAAAACATTCAGCACAGACAACTTGATAGGAGTTGAAAATACATGTAAGAACTTCATGGAAAACCTTTTTCCTTTTGATAATTTGATGAAAGGTATAAACCTTCACAACAACAAAAAATTCAACTAAGGATAAATATTTAATTTTGCATGATATTTCTAGGGATATTACAGTCCCTGTGGCCTCTCCATAGTATACCTAGGAGGTCCATGGATACAAGCCCCCTGCTCCAGAGGGTTGTTTGTAAAAATGCATGGCACCTTGTTGCAGCTCTTACTCCTTTAGTTTCCACCCTCTACTATATTTACAGCAACTTAGATATCCCACAGCAAAGCTGGCACATTTGGCCAACTGTAAGTGAACCAACTGAGCCCTTTCTTTATTCAGATATGCTCAATTTGAGCTATATAGTATACAGTCTGAGGGATAGAGTACTGAAGAAGCAGACAAATAATGAGCTGGCCATGTGATACTGGGTTGCCTAGCAACACTAGCTGGGAGGCTCTTCTTGAGCCTCTCAACAGAGAGAATTGGTTTTAAAAGTGTCTTTGTATGTGTGTGTGTGTGTGTGTGTGTGTGTGTGAGAGAGAGAGAGAGAGAGAGACAGAGAGAGACAGAGAGACAGAGACAGAGACAGGAGGAAGAAAGGGAGAAACAAGAGAAAAGGATAGAAAGAGACAGAACAAAATTTAAATACAGACAGACAAGCAAAGAGGAGAGTTTAATACACAAAGAAAAGTGAGAGAGAGAGAGAGTAAGAATGAATTTAGAAGAAAGGAGAAATGGAGAGAGGTTCAGGAGGTGGGCTGTGAGATGAATTCAGTTGATGAAAAAAGGGAGAGGAGCAAAAGCTGAAAAAAGAGACATCCAAAAGAAGGAATGAAGTGGTAAGGAGTCAACAGGAGGGACCCTTTCTCCCAGGCCCCCTCACTGATGGTTACTGTGTTACCTTTACTTCACAATGAAAGTGACCCAGTTTCTGTTTCTAAGTGTAATTTTTTCTAAGTCAAATACTCAGTTTCAGCAGCACCACCTGGAATTCTTTATTAAGCACTACTGGGTCCACAGAATTGCTCATCCCAGTAAAGATCCTCTTTTATAATAACCACAATGATGACTCAGCTCTTTACAGTTAACCAAGTACTTTCACAGCTTCCATCTCACAGGACCTTTACTGCAGCTCTGAGGTAACAAGGATTGTTATGACTTCAACTCCACACACAAAGAAACTGAGGCTTTGTGAAGAAGAGTGGTTGTGCAGGACCCCACATTTAGAAAGGTTAGTTCCAGTTTGTAACTGGGGCCCTGACTCCAAGTTTCAGAGCTGGGGCTGGGGCACTGATCTAGACTGGACTTTCCAATCACATACTAAGTGTGCTGGACTTGCCGGTGAGGTGCTTGCTCTCACAACCTACTAAGGTGAGAGATGAAGAATTATTGCAAAATCTAAAACCAAGAGGGGCTTCTTCTTTCATCTTATTTCCCCCTAATGTGCATATGTGCCCATCTGTACCTCCCAGAGCTGAATTTAATTGATCTGGGTATACAGCCAGCTTTTAACAATCCTTTGAGATATCCCTGAGCACCCATCCTCTTAGGAAAATCCTGCCTCTTTCATTTTCAGAATAACCACCAATAGTTAAAAAAACATCTTAATAGCTAGAGGAATATTTGAGGGATGAGAGCATTTGGCGACTAAGGCCAGAGAATCTGCAGGATCAAAAAGAAAAGCAAAGCTGGCAACTGAGTACCATGGAGAGGTTGAGCAATTTCTATTCTTTCTCAAGTCTCTCCAGTACTTGAAGGCCGGAATAAAGAAATGAGCTAAACTCTTCTGTTTGTACCAATATTTTCTCCTGCCAGAGTCTTCCCTTTGATCCATCCTGTACTTGCTGTCAGATTAAGTTTCCAAAAATTCTATGCACCTGCTCAGCAACCTGCAATAATTTCTCCATTTATTATGGTATTAGTTTCATCACTCTGGTATTCACGAGCCACTTAATATTGTCCAAGCCTCCCTTTTTGGGTTAATATCTGCATATTTCCTACATATAATTCAAGCATCTGACAAACTAGACTACTTGCTTATTCCTAAACACATTCCACACCTCCCATCTATGCCCATCAGCCTGATATCTTCTCCCCCTTCCAATGAGGCAGTACCTCCCCTATGTCTCCACATAGCACTTGGCTTTATAATGTGTTAACTTGGCTAAACTGAACTACATTTCACAGAATTACTTTTACTGTAGGTTACAATGGGCCACAAGAGAGATTCTTGTGAGAAATTTGGATGGTGGAAAGAAAAAGTCGCCATTTTGTAGCTCACACATATTGCCCCTTATCTGCTGACTCACTTTGTTGGCATAAGACAGTAGCCAGGCCTGCAAATGCTCCACCTTCCTCTAGACTCTATTTCAAATCCTCTGACCTCTGGACCAAGTATATGTTTACCTCAATGACAAAGGACCAAATACCCAAGGTCTGCAGAGCAAAAAGCAAGGATACATCATTAAACGCAAAGGAATAGACATGGGTTGCATCCTGTGCTTGTGGTTACCAGACTTTCCTTGCTCTCTCCCACCTTACATTCATCTTCCCTTCCAAACTGCCTACCCTGTGGATATGTAAGTTTTAACAATCACTTCTCTTCTCCAGGTCTCAGTTTTCTCACCAATATAAAGAAAAAATTTTACTGAATCTATAAAAACTAAGGTTACTTCTTGCTTTAACATTCAGAATAGCAATATCTGTAAATTTTCTGGGAAACTTAACCCCTAAAAACAACAAAGGCATCGAGCTTGGAGTAGGAGATCTGGTTATAACCTCAGCACTGCCTCTGGGTGACAGAGAAGGTTTCCCTCTCAGCCCGTGCCCACTCTTACATCCACACACAGAAGTTAGACTTGCTGTTCTGTGCAGTTTGATATGGCTGTAATGTATCAGGCTTCCCTGAGTCTCTGAGTGCTCATCCCCATATCGGGTCAGGGCCATTTCCTGTGGTTCCTGTTTATCTACGTATTTGTGGGTTTTTCTATTTTCACATGGGTAAAATATGTTCTCAGCAAGTCCTTCAGTCCTTCAACCTTGAAAACCTTGTGCCTCTTCTAAGAAAAAGCCAGTTTCCTCTCCCCCACACACAATAAAGGTAAAGATGTTTTGTTGTTTCCTTAGGTATAGCTAAAGAGGAGCCCACAGACCTTAGCCCACTGCACCTTCTAAGGGTTTTGAGTTACCAAAGAAGGCTCAACACAGAATGTACTGGTTGGAACAAGGCTTTCCTTACACACAGAAAAGACACAGCAAGGTCAGTGTCAGTATTGTGCATTGGTCTCTGATGGGCAGTGGGTCCCTCTAATACAGGACAATGGACTACATGCACCCCCTCTATGTTGCAGGTGAAAACCCTGTATATTTCCCACAGTGGGGAAGATAAACTGATGGAACTGGCCAGGTGCCATATGACACTCACACTTAAGCATTACAGGGACATTTACTTTATACCCAGAACAGAGAAAAATCTTCTCCTAATAGGAAAGAATTCCGGGAGAAGCCAAGATGGTGGAACAGCATGGAAGTTTTTTTCTGTCTTGTGTCCATGAAATACAACCAGATCAACACTGAACCATCCTGCACACCTAGCAAACTGATTTCAGGATTAACATAACAAACTTACCGAAGATTGTTACAAACACGAACCACAGAACTCAGCAGGTATGCAGTGCAGAGAAGTGAACTGGGGGAGAGAGAAGTCACAGAGGGCAAGGAGATGTTTTTGTTTGCAGAGAGAGGATGGAGATGGGGGAAGAGTTCAGGAAAAGCACCCCCCAAAAGCAGCTGGAGAGAAAGTGGAAACAGCCACAGAGACTGAACTAAAAATGGACAAAGAAGAAAGGAGAGGGTTTAAATTCCATTAAGACTCTATAAACAGGGGGAACACAGGGTCTGAAACTCCACAGCTCAATACCTAGCTGTGCTCTAGTGGGAAAAGAGAACCCCCCAGGAGCAGAGTGGGTTCCAGGAAGTTCTCAGGCCACATGGGGAGAAACAGTTCCACTACTGGAAAGACATTTGGTAGAGGCTGTGTGGCCACCTGGTCCCAGCAGACCCCAGAGAATAACTACATTTGCTGGTGCTAGAACAAGGTCATTAATGATGAAGCCTGGTGCCAGATGTGTGTTGTGACTTGCCATAATCCATGAAACGCTGCTGCCATGCAATCACATGAACTTTTTCTGGTGTGGGATGGCACACACCTGCAGTCTCTATGCATTGGCAGCAGCATGGTCCTGTGAACGTTCCTGTGTACGGCCAGCACCCGGCCATTGCTCATGAGACCCCCTGCAGAGGGGCAGAGCGGTCAAGCCACAGTCCCTCAGAAGTGAGGGGTCGGGAAACACATCCGCATTTGAGATAAAACTCAGATGGGAGGTGCCACCTGGCAACCTGACAGCTTGGTAACAGACTGTGTAAAAGCAGGGAGTGGACCGAAGCTGGAGACAAAGGACAGGTGCACGATTGCTGGTCAGGGAGAGTAGAGTTCCGATACTAGAGACTGGGTAGCTGGGTGACACCATTTTCACCCTCAGCCATAACCATCCACCCCAGTAAGCTAAGCAGCTCCATCTGGTGAAGAACGGAGCCGTTACACTAAGCCTCGCCCAACTTAGCCAACTTTGCTCTTCAGAAACACCACAAATCTCTCCGCCTGCTTAGTTTACAGACTATAAAGTCTTCATAGTTTGACTTCTATGGGAAAATGATGTAATTTCAATCGTACTTCAGTCTGTTCATTGGTCTGTCTATTCAATTTTCTTTGTTTTTCTTCTTTCTCATTTCTTTTTTTTTTGTGAACACAGAAAGAGAAAAAATCTATTTTTATTTTCAATTTTTATTAAAAATATTTTCTTTATGTTTTCCACTATACTTTTTCCTTTTTTGTATATTTTTCAAATTTTATTTGACTTCCATCATTCCATTTTATTCTATTTCACTGTATTCATTTTCTCAAATTTTCAAACGTTTTCCTTTTTTCTCTAATCTGTCAAGCTCCTTTCAATACCCAGACCAAAACACACTTAGAATCTAGCGTCAATTATGTGATTTGTGTGTGTGTGTGCTTTTTTAAATTTTTTTAATTTTAATTTTATTTACCTCATTAATTCCTTTTCTCCCTTCAAAATGACAAAATGAAGGAATTCACTCCAAAAGAAAGAGCAAGAAAAACGACAGCCAGGGACTTAATCAACACAGACACAAGCAAGATGTCTTGAATTTAGATCTAGAATTTATAATCACAATAATAAGAATACTAGCTGGTGTCTAAAATAGATTAGAATCCCTCTCTGCGGAGATAAAAGAAGAAAAACTAGTCAGGATGAAATAAAAAATGCTATAACTGAGCTGCAATCTCAAATGGATGCCACAGTGGCAAGGATGGATAAAGCAGAACAGCAAATCATCAGTATAGAGGACAAACTTATGGAGAATAAAGAAGCAGAGAAAAAGAGGGAGACTAAGGCAAAAGAGCACGATTTAAGAATTAGAGAAATCAGAGGTGCCTGGGTGGCTCTGTCAGTTAAGCATCCAACTTCATCTCAGGTAATGATCTCATGGTCCATGGGTTCAAGCACTGCATCAGGCTCTATGCTGACAGCTCAGAGCCTGGAGCCTGCTTTGGATTCTGTGTCTCCCTCTCTCTCTGCCCCTCCACCACTCTCTCTCTGTCTCTGTCTCTCTCAAAAATAAAGATTAAAAAAAAAGAATTAGAGAAATCAGTGACTCATCAAAAAAAGAACAACAGAATCATAGGAGTCCCAGAAGATGAAGAGAGTAAAAGGGGTAGAAGGGTTATGTGCGCATATCATAGCAGAAAACTTTCCTAACCTGGGGAAAGACAAAGACATCAAAATCCTGGAAGAACAGAGGACTCCCATGAGATTCAACAAAAACCAACCATCAATAAGGCATATCATAGACAAATTCACATAATGCTCAAGCAAGGAAAGAATCATGAAAGTAGCAAGTGGGGAAAAGTCCTTAAACTACAGAGGAAGACAGATCAGGTTTGCAGCAAACCTATTCACTGAAACTTGGAAGGCCAGAAAGGCATGCCAAGATATATACAATGTGCTGAAACAGGAAAAATATGCAGCCAAGAATTTATCCATCAAGGCTGTCATTCAAAATAGAAGGAGAGATTAAAAGTTTCTCAGACAAACAAAAATTAAAGGAGTTTGTGAACACTAAACCAACCCTGCAAAAAATTTTAAGGGGGACTCTCTGAGGGGAGAAAAGATGAAAAAAAAAGACCAAAGCAACAAAGACTAGAAAGGACCAGAGAACATCACCAGAAACTCCAACTCTACAAGTAACATAATGGCAATAAATTCATATCTTTCAGTACTCACTCAAAACATCAATGGACTAAATGCTCCAGTCAAAAGACATAGAGTACCAGAATGGATAAGAAAACAAGATCCATCTATATGCTGTTTGCAAGAGACCCACTTTAGACCTAAAGACACCTTCAAATTGAAAGTAAGGGGATGGAGAACCATCTATCATGCTAATCGTCAACAAAAGAAAGGCAGAGTAGCCATACTTTTATCAGACAATTAGGACTTCAAAATAAAGACTGTAACAAGAGATGAAGAAAGGCATTGTATCATAATTAAGAGGTCTATCCACCAAGAAGAATTAACAATTGTAAACATTTATGCTCCAAATGTGGAAAAACTCAAATATGTAAATCAATTAATCGCAAACATAAACTCATTGATAATAATTCCATAATAGTAGGGGGCTTCAACACCCCACTCACAGCAATGGACAGATCATCTAAACAGAAAATCAACAAGGAAACAATGGCTTTGAATGACACACTGGACCAGATGGACTTAACAGATATATTCTGAACATTTATTTCATCCTAAAGCAATGGAATATACATCCTTCTCCAGTACACATAGAACATTCTCCAGAATAGATCACATACTGCGACACAAATCAGCCCTCAACAAGTACAAAAACATGGAGATCATACCGTGCATATTTTCAGACCCCAATACTATGAAACTCAAAATCAACCACAAGAAAAAATTTATAAAGATAGCAAATACTTGGAGACTAAAGAACATACTACTAAAGAATGAATGGGCTAACCAAGAAGTTAAAGAAAAACTAAAAATACATGGAAGCCAATGAAAACGATAACACCACAGCCCAAAGCCTCTGGGACTCAGCAAAGGCAGTCGTAAGAGGGAGGTATATAGCAATCCAGGCCTTCCTAAAGACAGAAGAAAGATCTCAGATACACAACCTAAACTTACACCTTAAAGAGCTGGAAAAAAGAACAGCAAATAAAACCCAAAACCAGCAGAAGATAGGAAAAAATGAAGATTAGAGCAGAAATCAATGCTATTGAAACCAAAAACAAAACAAAACAAAACAAAACAGTAGAACAGATCAATGAAACCGAAAGCTGGTTCTTTGAAAGAATTAACCAAATTGATAAACCACTAGCCAGTTTGATCAAAAAGAAAAAGGAAAGAACCCAAATAAATAAAATCAAGAATGAAAGAGGAGAGATCACAACCAACACAGCAGAAATAAAAACAAGAGTAAGAGAATATTATGAACAATTATATGCCAATCAGATGCGCAATCTGGAAGAAATGGAAAAATTCCTAGAAGCTGAAACTGGAAGAAATAGAAAATACACTACCAAAACTGAAACAGGAATAAATAGAAAATTTGAGAAGACCCATAACCAGTAAAGAAATTAAATTAGTAATCAAAAATCTGCCACAAAAAAAAAAAAAAAAAAAAAAAGAGTCCAGGGCCAGATGGCTTTCCAGGGGAATTCTACCAAACATTTAAGGAAGAGTTAACACCTATTCTCTTGAAGCTGTTCCAAAAAATAGATATGGAAGGAAAACTTCCAAACTCTTTCTATGAAGCCAGCATTACCTTGATTCCAAAACCAGACAAACCAAAAACACTATAAAAGGAGAACTATACACCAATTTCCTTGATGAACATGGATGCAAAAATCCTCACAAAGATATTAGCCAACCGGATCCAACAATACATTGAAAGAATTATTCACCACGACCAAGTGGGATTTATACCTGGGATGCAGGGCTGGTTCAATATCCACAAAACAATCAATGTGATTCATCACATCCATAAAAGAAAGGACAAGAACCATATGATCCTCTCAATAGATGCAGAGAAAACATTTGAAAAAATACAGCATCCTTTCCTTATAAAATCCCTCAAGAAAGTAGAGATTGAAGGATCATACTTCGAGATCATAAAAGCCATATATGAAAGACCCAACGCTGATATCATCCCCAATGGGGGAAATCTGAGAGCTTTCCCCCTAAGATCAGGAACAAGACAAGGATGTCCACTCTCGCCACTGTTATTCAACATAGTATTAGAAGTCTTAGCCCCAGCAATCAGACAACACAAAGAAATAAAAGGCATCCAAATTGGCCAGGAGGAGGTCAAACTTTCACTCTTCGTAGATGGCATGATACTCTATATGGAAAACTCAAAAGATTCCACCAAAGAACTGCTAGAACTGACTCATGAATTCAGCAAAATGGCAGGATATCAAATCAATGCATAGAAATTGGTTGCATTCCTCTACACTGACAATGAAGCAACAGAAAGAGAAATCAAGGAATCGATCCGTTTACAATTGCACCAAACCCCATAAAATACCTAGGAATAAATCTAATCAAAGAGTTGAAAAATCTGTACACTGAAAACTATAGAAAGCTTATGAAATAAATTGAAGAAGACACACAAAAAAATGGAAAAATATTCCATGCTCCTGGATAGGAGGAACAAATATTGTTAAAATGTCGATACTACCCAAAGCAATCTACATATTCAATGCAATCCCTATCAAAATACCACCAGCCTTCTTCACGGAGCTAGAACAAAAAGTCCTAAAATTTGTATGGAACCAGAAAAGACCCTGAATAGCCAAAGCGATCTTGAAAAAGAAAACCAAAGCAGGAGGCATCACAATCCCAGACTTGAAGCTGTATTACAAAGCTGTAATCATCAAGACAGTATGGTACTGGCACAAAAACAGACACTCAGATCAATGGAACATAAGAGAAACCCCAGAAATGGACCCACAAATGTATGGCCAACTAATCTTTGACAAAGCAGGAAAGAATATCCAATGGAATAAAGACAGTCTCTTCAGCAAGTGGTGCTGGGAAAACTGGACAACGACATGCAGAAGAATGAACCAGGACCACTTTCATACACCATACACAAAAATAAACTCAAAATGGATGAAAGACCTAAATGTAAGACAGGAAGCCATCAAAATCCTCGAGGAGAAAGCAGGCAAAAACCTCTTTGACCTTGGCCGCAGCAACTTCTTACTCAACACATCTCTGGAGGCAAGGGAAACCAAAGCAAAAATGAACTATTGGGATCTCATCAAAGTAAAAAGCTTCTGCATAGCGAAGGAAGCAATCAGCAAAACTAAAAGGCAACCGACAGAATGGGAGAGGATATTTGCAAACGACATATCAGATAAAGGGTTAGTATCCAAAATCTATAAAGAACTTATCAAGCTCAACACCCAAAAAACAATCCAGTGAAGAAATGGGCAAAAGACATGAATAGACACTTCTCCAAAGAAGACATCCAGATGGCCAACCAACACATGAAAAAATGCTCAACATCACTCATCATCAGGGAAATACAAATCAAAACCACAACGAGATACCACCTCACACTTGTCAGAATGGCTAACATTAACACGTCAGGCAGCAACAGATGTTGGCGAGGATGCGGAGAAAGAGGATCTCTTTTGCATTGCTGGTGGGAATGCAAGCTGGTGTAGCCACTCTGAAAAACAGTATGGAGGTTCCTCAAAAAATTAAAAATAGAACTACCCTATAACCCAGCAATTGCTCTACTAGGTATTTATCCAAGGGATACAGGTATGCTGTTTTGAAGGGACACATGCACCTCAACGTTTATAACAGCAGTATCAACAATAGCCAAAGTATGGAAAGAGTCCAAGTGTCCATCGATAGATGAATGGATAAAGAAGATGTGGTTTATATATACAATGGAGTACTACTCAGCAATCAAAAAGAATGAAATCTTGCCATTCGCAACTACGTGGATGGAACTGGAGAGTATTACGCTCAGCGAAATTAGTCAGTGAAAGACAAATATCCTATGACTTCACTCATATGAGGACTTTAAGACACAGAACAGATAAACATAAGGGAAGGGAAGCAAAATTAATATAAAAAGAGGGAGGGGGAAAAACATAAGAGACTCTTCAATATGGAGAGAAAAAAGAGGGTTGCTGGAGGGGTTGTGAAAGGGGGGATGGGCTAAATGGGTAAGGGGCATTAAGGAATCTACTCCTGAAATCATTGTTGCACTATATGTTAACTAATTTGGATGTAAATATAAAAAATAAATTAGGGGCGCCTGGGTGGCTCAGTTGGTTAAGCAGCCGACTTCGGCTCAGGTCATGATCTCACAGTCCGTGAGTTCGAGCCCCACATCGGGCTCTGTGCTGACAGCTCAGAGCCTGGAGCCTATTTCAGATTCTGTGTCTCCCTCTCTCTGACCCTCCCCTGTTCATGCTCTGTCTCTCTCTGTCTCAAAAATAAACGTTAAAAAAATTTAAAAAAATAAAATAATAAAAATAAAAAATAAAGAAAATTTAAAAAATAAAATAAAATAAGTACAATTGAAAAAAAGAAGAATTCGGGGACACGTGGGCGGCTCAGTCAGTTAAGCCTCCAACTCTTGATATGGCTCATGTCGTGGGATGGGGCCCCATGTGGGGCTCTGTGCTGAGCATGGAGCCTGTTTGGTACTCTTTCTCCCTCTCTCTCTGCCTTCCCCTGCCCACTTGTGTGTTCATTCTCTCTCTCAATAAAGAGAGAGCACACACGAAAACTGGGGAAGGGCAGAGAGATGGAGAGAGAGAGAATCCCAAGCAGGCTCTGTGCTATCAGTGAAGAGCCCACCACAGGGCTCAATCCCAAGAATCCTGAGATCATGACTTGAGCCAAAATCAAGAGTGGATGCCCAACCAACTGAGTCACCCAGACACCCCTCAAAATAAATAAATATACTTTTAAAAAGAAATAAAAATTCAGGGCCAAAAGACAGCTATATTTCATATAGAAGAATGTTCCAGGCTCAGGGCACTAATTGGGCAATCCCAAAGAGGGGCAGCAGGTTTGCAATACATGCTTCCACAACAATATGCATCATAATAAATTGAAAACCTATATGCCTATCACCAAGATTGAGAACTAGAATATAATGCCTCTGAAACCCACGTGTACTCTCCCTAAATTATATCCTCATTTCCTCCCAGAGGTGACCACTATCTTTAATTTTGTTATCATTCACTTGCTTTTCTTTAGAAAAATTGAAAGAGGTGAAGGAGGCTATGGTGAGGGAGCAGGACAAGAGCCATGTACTCCATGTGTCATGGCTTGAATCCTGGGCCCAATGGAGCTGTGTTGGGGGAGGCACTGGGGTCCTAATTAGGGAGCCTTCATCCTGAGTCAGTTCTAAACTTAGAGAAGAAGGCAAAAAAGAGACTTCCCATTGCTGTATCTTCTTTCAAAGGTTCCTTTGCCCACCCCATGTGGAAAAAAAAGGCTGTCTTTAACTCCCTGGTTTGGGGTAAAGAGTGAAAGAAAATCTGGAAAGCAGGCCCTGTGTAAAGGTTGCCAACTTCCACCCTATTCTTTCCCTACTCTATGTTCTGGGTAATGACCAGTCATAACTGCATTTCTTTAAAACCCTTTTTTTCCTGACTCTTTAGCATAAGAGACTACCCTGCAAATATCAGTGAACTTGGGCTTTGGAGTTCCTCAGTGTGTGGCTGAGGAAAGTCAGTGACATTGATGCTACTTTATCTATGCATTATCTGGTATACCTTAAACCACAGAAGACTTGGCATGCTGAGGCCCAAAACTGCATAGGTCTCCTTTACATCAATCTCTATCATGTATCCCAACTACTCAGACTTCTAAGAATTCAAATTTGTTTCTTTGTATCTTAAGACTTACTGATAAACTCAAGGATTTATTTTGAGGTGCTTTTTTGCCAAACTGAATCTAGATGACAGGTCTCTGAACAGCCTTTGCAACAATCTGGTTGACTCACATTTAATTTGGGATACAAAACAAGGAGTTTTACTCTAAGCTCTGTCTTGTTAAAAACAAATTCTCTAAAACTTGGAAAAATATTATGTTACTTTTTCCAAGGCATCATTAGGACCATACTAGTTCATTTCTTCATTCAACCAACAAAAATTTATTAAAAGAACATCTACTTACATGAGGATATCAAGTTTTAAGCCTGTTCAAAAAGCCTCTAGCAATGGGTTATTAACTATAGTCCTCCTGAGATGGTAACTCCAATGTTTGTTAGGGGAAGTAACTTGTTCCTAAATGATGCTTGTTCCCTTAATGCATGGTTAAGTTCTTTGCAACCCTAAGAAGGTGCATAGTGCTTTAAGACCCTAGCCCTGGAGTAAAACATTTTGGGTTCAAATCCTAGTTTCTGCCACTAGAGTTGTGACCTTGGGCAACTTTTTTCACTTCTCTAGAACTCAGGCACCTCATCTGTAAAATTGAGATAATAATAATTATTATCCTTCAGAGTTGTAAGGAGTCAGTGAATTGAGCACAGCACCTAGTTCAATCAAGTAAGCTCTTAATAAGTGTGAGCAACTTTGGGGTGCCCGGGTGGCTCAGTCGTTTAAGCGTCTGACTTTGGCTCAGGTTATGATCTCACTGTTCCTGGGTTCAAGCCCTGCATCAGGCTCTGTGCTAACAGCTCAGAGCCTGGAGTCTGCTTCAGATTCTGTGTCTTTCTCTCTCTCTGTACCTCCCCTGCTCATGCTCTCTCTCTCTCGCTCTCTCTCTCTATCAAAAATAATCATTAGATTTTTTAAAAAAATAAGTTTGAGCTACTGCTATTACAGACAGAAAGAGAGAAAGAGAAACTACTATATTATCTGGCCTTGATCTCACAACTAGGGACAGAAACACAAGATGATTTCTGACCTCAAAGTTGCTCAGAGTCTAGTGGTAAAAATCTCTCAACTAGCAGAGTAAATGACCGTAGCTCAGTAGGATAAATGCCATAATAGTGCAAAGTGAGCACACAGAAAAGTGAGGAAAACTAAGTTTTGAACTAGGAGGAGGTACTTAGAAAAGTGGTAAAGGGAAAAGGGATTTCCAAGCAGAGGGAACAAATGTTCAAAGAAAATAAGAGTCATGAAAGATTTTTATGCATTTGGGGTACTGCCAATGTGTTTTGGTGTGCGTGTACCAAAGGATTTTGAGAGGTGGAATGATGGAAGGCAAGGATAAAGAGGCTGGAAGGAGCTTCAGATGCCAGAATCAGTGATTTGGGTTTATCCTTAAGGCTACAAGAAGCCATCAGAAGGCTTCAATTAGGGAAGTGATTTGTGTTTTAGAAGTATCACCCTGGAAGCAATGTGAAGAAAGGATCAAAGAAGGGCAACAATGTATTAGAGACTACAGCAAAATTTATGTGAGAAATGCTGAAATTAGCAGAAGACACTATGAGAAATACATAGAATTTAGAATCAACAATTGGTCACATGTGGGCCGTAACTGGATGTGGGGATGCAGGAGATGCTGCTAATATAGGGAGATAAGTGATAGTGGATGTATTAACAACTTAGTAAGTCTGCATGTAAACAGAAAAAGAAAGTAGAGAGAATTTCACTGAAGCAAATCAATGAGGAAATGAGACAGAAGAGGGAGAAGACAGATGGGCAGGAAATAGGTCAAGCTACAAAGATCTTAGATCAGAAAAGAGATGTAAAAGAAGAATGAGAGGGAAGAATGGCTAGGAGGTTGTGACCTGGGATATTTTAATGTATGCATTCATAGGTAGAGTAGTTTCTGATGAATAATAAACCCAGGCAGTGTCTGTGGGAGAGTGTGTCTAGTATGAGCTAGAGAAGTCCACCAGAAATGAGAAGTCCAAATTGCTGGGTGGTCAGTGTGGATGTTGAAGTCATCTGGAAGATGATAGGATGGTGCAGAGAGGAAGATCATTAGCCAGACTCCCAATTCCTTGATAAGATAGAATAACTAGGAGGTCAATGGGTGGTAGCATGAATAAGCATAGATGATATAGCAAAATGGCATAAATCTCAAAAAGGTAGATATTATTTGGCCTAGAAGCAACATGGGAGTGAAGAAGACCCATATTTCTTCCAGTCCTAAGGTACACGGTGTTTGAGGAAAAAAAAAGCCTCCACTGGAGAGGACTTCAAGGTAAGCTAAGATTTCAGAGTAAGCTGTATCTTCAGCAAATAACTGGGGCATAGTTAAGGCTTGAAGATGAAGAAATCATTCAGAGCAGATGTTGGAGTGAAGATGTCCTGGGTTCCCTATTCTTTTCCACTGATGTATTTATCTATCCTTCTGCTAGGACTTCAGTGTCTTAATTATTATAGCCTTATAATGATATTAGGCAGAGCAAATTCTTCTACCATCTTCTTTAGAAGTATCTTGAATATTCTTGTACCTTTGCTTTTCTATGCAAATTTTAAAGCTAGATTGATAAATTCCACAAAATAGAATGTATTAGAATTTTTTTACTGCAATTGCATTGAATTGTCAATAAATTAGGAGAATATTGACATATTTATAATATTGAATCTTTCAGTCTATGAGTATGGCATCTGTATTTATTTCAGGCTTATTTCATGTATCTCGTTGTCCATCATTTTCTCTATGAAGGTCTTACACATTTTATGTTAGAGTCGTTCCTGAGTACTTCATATTTTTAATATCAAATTTTATTTTTTAATTTAATTTTCTATTTTCTTTAGTCAACATGCTGTCCTTTTTCTAACTTCTTGATAGAAATACTTAACTCATGAATTTTCAGTCTTTCTTCTTTCACTTTATTACTACTTTAACTACATCCCCAAATTTTTGTTATTTGGTATTTTCATTGTTTTTCAGTTCAAATTATTTTAAATTCCTATTATGATTTCTTCTTTTATCTATAAGTTATTTTAAATTGACTATTTTCAAACATGTAGGGATTTTTCTAACTGGCATTTGTTATTGATGTCTAGCTTAATTCCACTGTGGTCAGAGAACACTCTGTATGGTTTCAGTTCTTTGAAATTTTTTGATACCTGCTTTCTGAATATAATATAGTCCATTTTTGTAAATGTTATACATGCTGGGAAAAATTACACTTTCCATTTGGTTGGTAGATATAAGCATAGATATAGATGTAGGTATAAACATGGGTATAGGTGTGGAAATTGATATATGGTTATAGATACATATAGATATGTCTCCATTAGGTCAAGTTTATTAAGTTTTTTTCAAATTGTCTTTATATTTACTGATTTTTGTTCTGCTTTTCTATCAATTATGGAGAGGTGTGTTAAAATATCCAACTATGATTGCTTATTTCTCCTAATAATTATGTCAATTTTTGCTCTTATATCTTCAGACTACAGACAGTCCCCCATTTACAATGTTTCAACTTATGACTTTTTGATAGTGTGAAGGCAATATGCATTCAGTAGAAACTGCACTTCAAATTTTGAATTTTGATCCTTTCCCAGGTTAGTGGTATGTGGTATGATACTTGTGATGCTGGGCAGCAGCAGTGAGTCAAAACTTCCCATCAACCATACAGTCATGAGGGTAAACAACTGATACACTTAAAAACATTCTGTACCCACACAACCATTCTATTTTTCACTTTCAGTATAGTATTTAATAAATTATATTATTCAATACTTTATTATAAAAATAATAATGTTATTGTGTTAGATTATTTTTCCAACTATAAGCTAATGTAAGTGATCTGAGCATGTTTAAGTTAGGCTAGGCTAAGCTATAATGCTGAGTAGGTTAGTTATGCATTTTCAACTTACAATATTTTCAACTTATGATGGGTATATCGGAACAAAACTTCATCATAATTTAAGGAAGATCTGTACATCACTAGGTGTGCAACAAATTTTAAGACTGTGGGTGAAACACATACATTAACAACTATAGCTGAACATTTTAACCTAGGACTCTCAGAAACTGAAAGTTCAAACAAACAAAATAAGCAGCAATATCAAAGAAACAATAATAAATTTGAGCTAATAGATAATATAAAACTCTACATACATGCAACAAAAAGAGAATACCAATTCTTTTCAGGCACATTATTCATTTATAAAAGTAGAATATGAATTAGGAAAAAGGAAACCTCAATAGACTCCAAAGGGTTAATGTCATAAAAACTATGTTCTTTGACCATAGTGCCTATGCAGAAGTTAGTAACGCAGATGTCATTAAAAATCCACAATATTTGGAAACAAAATAGCATATTACCAAATAATCCTTAAATTGAAGTAAATTAATAAATATTTAGAAATGAATAAAAAACACTCTATTTTAGTATCCCATAAAATTTTAAATATGCTTACCCTGAGACATAGCAATATGACTATTAGACAAACTCCATTAGCCTAGAGAATCCCATGCACACATGACCTTGGAGACATCCCAGAAGGTCCAGAGTGGCAGTACTTGTAGTAGTCCTAAACTGGACCCAATCCAAATACCAAAAGAAGTTGAGTGACTATACGAATTACAGAATATCTATAAATGCAATATCATTCAGCAAAGAGAATGAACAAACTATGCTATATACAACAAACTGGATGAATCTTATAAACAAAATATTGAGTCAAAGAAGCCAGACGCACAATAATATATATTGTATGAGGTTATTTTTATAAACTTAAAAGTAAATGTGTAAATAGATTATAAAACTAATACACAATAACCAGGGAGCTGGTGTTGGAAAAGAGCATGAAGGGATTCTAGAGGACTGTTCATGTTTTCTTTGACTTAAGTAGTGCTTACATGAATCTCCACCTTATAATTATTCCTTATACCATGTAATTATATTTTATTCACTTTTCTGTAGATGTGTTATAGTTCACAAAAATGCTTAAATATTGTATATAGTACTTTAATACTCTCAAAGCTGAATCCTTTTACTGGGCTGAAGTTGAGAACTAGCATGTTCTTACACACATTAGAGTAGGTTCTGGATGTGTATGTGTGTTTTGGTGGAGATGGAAATATTGGAGTGAGATATAGTATGTGACATAACATTTTTAAATTTGTCGGACAAGAAAATGGTCTAAGAGGAATCCCCTGGTTTGTGATTGACACTACCTTTTAAAAAAACACCTTTTAGAGAACCCTCCTTCATGATGAAAGACCCATTCCAGAACTTTTCACCTAACAAATTAGCTATGGTCAATATCAGTGGCATTCAAAACTTAGTGTATACACAAATTCTTTTATGGGAAGATTGTTAAACTGCAGAATCTTTGCAACCATTTTTAGTGGAACATGGGGCAGATAGAAGAAATCTTCGTTTTGAACAAGCACACCTTGAGATTCTAATACAGATAATCCAGTGACATGGGAAATCTACACTGCAGAGCCTGATATTTCCTTCCATTCTGGCTGCATGAATAAAAATATCTGATCAATTCAGTACCAAATGAGATTTGTTCATATGAACAAAAGAACCAAGACAGTGGAATGTTGCATTATTAGAGGAACTCAGTCACAGCCAGTCAGTGACCACCGAAGTACTCTCCATGTGCAAACTCAGTCTGAAACCCTCTATCATGTCCAAGCCAGGATAGGATTAAAGGCTGGAGACTGATGTAAGCAGCTGGAAGTTTGGTGACAGCAAATTGAGGGAATTTCCATTTGAGTTTAGAGTTCTCTGTTTTCTCCATGAAAATGAATGGCAAGATTATTTTCTATGGGAGAGAATGCTTAAGGGGTATGTATAAAGTAAGAAAATATAATGTAGAGAGAGGATGAAATGGGTAGCTAAAGAAACAGTAGGAATACTAAGCAATGTTGAGGATCCACATGAAACTGGTAATTGTGAACTTATAGTGATATAGTTAATGTGACAGTGGCTGGCAGCAATGAGCAAACAAGCTTTAGCCGCCTGAGGCCCTGGACAGAGGTGAGAGACAGGCATTGACTGTGGCCCTGAATAGTTTAATTTATACCTGTTTTCTCAGTGGCCTAGCTGCTATTTAGAGGCTGGTGGATTGGGCATTTAACTCTTCCCTAGTTCCAAAGCACTTCAAGATCACCTATTCACTGACACCATGGTTTCTGATTCTCTGCTTTCCTGGCCTCTTCCCTCTCCAGAGCATCCACCATATCTGATTGACTAGGAGAGGTCAATCCTCTCCTAGTCACTCCCCTGACTCCCACTGGAGAGTATCTTGCCTATTTTTTTTTTTTTGCCGATAGAGTCTGTGGCTTTTCCCTTCTTAGTTCCATCCCAGAATGCCTAGTGCTAGACTGAATAAATAGCAGAGGCTTGCAAAGTGTTTTGTGGCTCTTTAAAATGACATGAACCCCAACACCCTGTTTTATTACTCCTCAGATGACAAAAAAAAGACCAACTACATGCTTTTATAGAAGAAAATCCCAAATGAGTTGCAGAGCAGGTCACGAACAAGCCTTTCTAATTGGATATCAATGATGTAATGATACTCATTACAGACACAGGTCTGGTAGTTCTTCACATTGCTTGCATATATAATTTCTTTTTCACAATTGCAAAAATATTCTTCAGAAATCACCACCTTTCTCAGGTGATTTGAGTTTTCAGTCTTTGGTGTTTTGCCTTCTAACACTCCCTAAACATCACAGCAGTGCTCAGAAATGGCCAGTGTCTTTTATTTATTTTTCCCCCTCCTGAATTCCTAGTGATTCTCTCAATGTGTATGGGTCACTGCTTTCCATCAGATTCAATAAAAAAGTCAGACAAGGTCCCTACCCTCATGTAACTTATATTCCAACGAAGAGAGAGAGAGATGATGCACACACACAAAAGAAATATGGAAAATGACCTCAGTGGGTGATGCATGTTCTGAAAAATATCAAGAGAGCAATGTCATAGAGAGTAAAGTTGGACTAACCTTAGATTACAAGGAGATGACTGGCATGAAGTAAAAAGTTTACTCATGCACCTATCTGGAAGAGGAGTATTCCAGAGAATGCTCCAGAGAGAACAGCAAATGCCAAGCCCAGGAGTGTGTTTGGCGAGTCTGAGGAATAGCAAGAAGGCAACTAAAACTTCAGTGAAAGGAGCCAGGGGAGAGCAGGAGGAAGTTAGGAGTTTGAATTTTGTTGCAAGTAGCACTGGAAACCACTGGAGGGTTTTGAGCAAGGAAGTTATAGGAGTTGGTTTCCATTTTATAAACATTTCCTTTAGCTTCTCTGTAGAGAGTAGGTTGTAGAGTTACATTACAGATAACAGAACCATTTTCACCCATTTAAACAGAAAGGATTTTGAATTAGATGCTTATAGAGGTGCTGAAAGAATCAGAATAGCATATTCTAGGTGGAATTTCAGGATCATTTCCCAAAATAACATCAAATAATTGGCACCATCAGGAACCTGGAGATTCAAGAAGCCACTGCCCCACAGCTGCCTCCAGGGCCACATATTCTCTGCTGAGATAATGCAAATATTGGCTCCAAGACCACAATGCCTCATTCTCTATCTAAATAAACAAAATGGATACCCAGTGACCTACTTTTTCATGCCCTCAAAGCCAGGAGCTACACCTTGTGAAGTCTGTTACTGCCCATGCAGAAAAAGTAAAAACTCTAACATCATGCTTACTAGCAAAAACCAGAAATCACAGAAGCAAAATCATGAACTCTTCTCCACTCACTTTTTCAAATTACATTCAGATCTGTCTCTTGGCAGAGGCTAGGTTACCTGCGGAATCCAAGCCAAGAGAAACTTCTGGATATATAGTCTTTAGCTTTCCAACCTCTTTCGTTTGGTAAGGTATGCTAGGATTGGGGTTGGAATGAGTTCAGGTGAGCTAAAATATGATATTTGTCACAGGAAAAAATATCAGAAGTGGGGAAGCTGGTTAGAAGCTATTATAGTACTCCACCTGAAATTTTGGACCATCGTGTTTTCATTTTCATTTTTCTTTATGTATTTTTTAATTTCCTCTTTGATTTATTCCTTGACCCCTTGATTTTTATTAGCATGTTGTTTAGCCTCCATGTGTTTGTGCATTTTCCAGTTTTTCTTGCAGTTGATTTCTAGCTTTGTACCATTGTAGTTGGAAAAGATGCTTGATATGATTTCAATCTTCTTAAATTTATTGAGACTTGTTTGTGACCTAACGTGTGATCTATCCTGAAAAATGTTCCATGTGCACTTGAAAAGAATGTGTACTATGCTGGTTTTGGATAGAATGTTTTGTATATTTATTTGTTAGGTCCATCTAGTCTAATGTATTATTCAAAGCTGCCATTTCATTATTGATTTTCTGTCCGTATGATCTATCCATCAAATTTAGTGGGATTGTAAAAGTCCCCTATTATTATTATATTACTGTCAGTTTCTCCCTTTTTTTCTGGTAACATTTGTTTTATGTATTTACGTGCTCCAATTTTGGGTGCATAGATATTTACAATTGATATATCCTCTTGTTGGGTTGACTTCTTTATCATTATGGAATGCCCTTCTTTGTTTCTTGTTACAGTCTTTGTTTTAAAGTCAATTTTGTCTGATACTAGTATTGCTAACCAAGCTATTTTTTTCACTTCCATTTGCATGGTATACGTTTTTCCATTCCTTCACTTTTCAGTCTTTAGTTCTGAAGTGAGTCTCTTGTAAGCAGCATATTGATGGGTCCTGGATTTTTATCCATTCAATTACCCTATCTATTTTAATCGGAACATTTTTCCTATTTACATGTAAAGTAATTATTGATAGGTATATATTTCCATTTTGTTAATTGTTTTCTTGATATCTCTCTGTTCCTTTCTCCTTTTCTTGCTCTCTTCCTTTGTGATTTGATTGTTTTCTTTAGTATTATGCTTGAGTTCCTTCCTCCTTATGTTTTGTGTATCTATTATAGGTTTCTGATTTGTGGTTAAACTTGGATTCATATATAACACCTTATTTGTATAGTAGTCTATATTTGAATAGTAGTCTATATTAAGCTGATGGTCACTTAAGTTTGAACACATTCTAAAAGCACTACATTTTTATTACCCCCACCACACTTCATGTATATGATGTCATATTTTATATCCTCTTATTTTGTTTATCCCTTGACTAATTTTTGTAGATATAACTGATTTGTGGATAAATCACAAACTACATTTGTGATTTAACATTAATACTGTCTTTATAAGTAATTAATCTACTACCTTTACTATGTGTTTGCTTTTACTTGTGACTTTTTTTCCTTTAATATTCTTCTTACTTCTAATTATGGTCTCTTCTTTCCACTTAAAGAATTCCCTTTCACATTTTGTTAGGGTGGTTTAGTGGTGATGAACTCCTTTAACTTTTGTTTATCTGAGAAACTCTTTATCTTTCCTTCTATTCTGAATGATAAACTTCCTGGGTAGAATATTCTTGGTTGTAGGATTTTTCCTTTCAACACTTTGAATACATCATGCCACTCCCTTCTGGCCATCAGGGTTTCTGCTGAAAAAGCAGCTGATGATTTTATAAAGTCTCCCTTTTAAAATTCTATTTTTATCATTACTTTTTGACATTTTAATTATGTTTCTTGGTGTCGACCCCCCCTTGGGTTAATCTTGTTAGGGGCTCTCTGTGCTCCCTATATGTGGATGTCTGTTTCCTTCCCCATATTAAGAAAGTTTTCAGCTATTATTTCTTCAAATAAGTTTTTTGCCCCCTTTTTTTCTTCTCCTACTGTGATTCCTATAATGCAAATGTTATTACACTTGATGTTGTCACACTTGATGATGGCTTTCAATCTATTTTCACTTTGTATTATTCTTTTTTTTCTTTCTGCTGTTAAGCTTGGTTGTTTTCCATTATCCTCTCTTCCAGATTGTTGATCTGTTTTTATGCATCTTCTAATCTGCTGTTGATTTCCTCTAGTGTATTTTTCATTTAATTTACTGAATTCTTCAGTTCTGACTGGTTCTTTTTTTTTTTTTTTGGTATTTTCTACCTTTTTGTTGAAGATGTCATTGAGTTCATTCACTCTTTTCTCAAGTCCAGTGGGTACCTTTATGACTATTACTTTGAATTCTTCATCAGGCATATTGCTTATCTCTGTCTCATTTATTTAGCTCCTTTACTGTGATTTTTGTCATGTTCTTTCATTTGGGACATATTCCTCTGTCTCCTCATTTTGTCCAACTCTCTGTATTTGTTCATATGTATTAAGTAGGTCAGCTACATCTTCTGGTCTTGAAAGTAGTGGCCTTGTAGACAAGAGGTGCTTAGTGCCCTATAGTGCAATCCCCCTTGATCACCAGACCCAAGACCTCAAGGGGTACTTCCTATGTGGGTTGCATGTGCTCTCTCCTATTGTGACATAGTCACCATTGCCTTCATCTCAGCCAACTATAAGGACCTACTTTGCCTGCTTTTGGCACACTCTGCAGGATGTGCTCCCCACACTGTTGAGAGGCCTGGCTGTGGCTGCTGCAGACTCATTGGTGGGCTGTTAGTCAGCCTAGCAGTCTGCAATTAACCTCTCTGCCACAGTTGCACAGTTGCACAGTGAATGCTGAAGGGCAGCACTTGTTCCCTGTGCAGCCAGCAAAGAGGCCACCTGAAAAGATGATGATAACTTGGACCAAAGAGGAAAAGGGTAAACGTTTTGAAAAATGGTTGGATTCAATATTTTACTTTGAAGATGGGACTTGTTTATAGGTTGAGGCAGTGTTGACAAAAAGATAAAAGAGTAAATATTAAAACTTCCAACCACTCCTGTCCCAGCCACCCTTTAAGATTTTTCCTGAACCATTAAGCCTGGTTTAGGAGACCCTCTTATGCATTTCAAAGCATTACACTATGATGGAATCTCTTATTTTATCATCTATATTTATACCAAATTTTCACTTCTCTAGGAGCAGAGCATGTGTCTGTACATGGCACAATTCCTGGCACATGGTATAATCTCAATCAACATTGTTCTAAGAATGGATGAAGAGATGAGTAAACTAATTCCTAGAAACACACAAACTACCAAATATGACTCAATAAATATAAAATCTAAACAGACAGGTAATAATAAGTAAAGAGATTGAATCAGTAATCAAAAACCTTCCAACAAAGAAAAGCCCAGGACCAACTGGCTGGCTTGACTAGGGAATTTTACCAAATTACCTAAAGAATTAACACCAATCATTCTCAAACTATTCCAGAAAATAGAAAAGTAGAGAGCACTTTCTAACTCATTCTATGAGTTCAGCATTACCCTGATACCAATGCTAAACAAGAAAAGAAAACCACTGGCCACTATCTTTTATGAACATAAATGCAAAATTCTTCAGCAAAATACTAGCAAACTGAATCCAGCAGCACATTTAAAAAAGTATATTTCATAACCAAGTGGAATTCATCCTAGAAATTCAAGGGTGGTGATTGTTTAATAAGTGTAGATTTACCATATGACCTAGCACTTCCACTTCTCAATATATACCAAAAAGAATTGAAAACAATAATTTCACAAGGTGTGTACAAGGTGAAGACTTATACATGAATGTGTAAAACCACTTTTCACACTAACCAAATTGTGCATACCATTCAAACGTCCATTGACTGATGAGTGAATGGAGTATATCTATACAATGGAATATTATGCAGCCTTGAAAAGGAATGAAATACTGTTCTATGCTACAACATGAAAAAATCTTGAAAGCATTATATTAAGCAAAGGAAGCTAGTCATGAAAGGTCACATATTGTATGAGTCTGTTTAGAGAAAATGTCCAAAATAGACAAATCCATAGACTGAGAAAGCAGTTTAGTGATTGACAGAGCTGGGAGGGAAGAAGGGATAATGGGAAATGACTATTAATGGGTATATGGTCTTCTTCATGAGTGATGAAAATGTTTTGTAACTAGGTAGATGGATGATTGCAAAACACTGTGAATATACTAAAATCCATTGAATTGTACACTTTAAGACTTGTGCAGTGTGTCAGTTATATCTTAATAAAGCTGCTATTAAAAAAGAAAGAAAAGGTGCGCCTGGGATGCTCAGTCGGTTAAGCTTGGACTTTGGCTCAGGTCATGATCTCACAGTTCGTGAGTTAGAGCCCTGCATTGGGCTCTGTGCTGACAGCTCAGAGCCTGGAGCCTGCTCGGATTCTGTGTATCCCTCTCTCTTTCTGCATCTCCTCTTCTCTCTCTCTCTCTCTCAAAAATAAATAAACATTAATTAAAAAAAAAAAAAAAAGAAAGAGGGGCGCCTGGGTGGCTCAGTCGGTTGAGCGGCCGACTTTGGCTCAGGTCATGATCTCGCGGTCCGTGAGTTTGAGCCCCGCGTCGGGCTCTGTGCTGACAGCTCAGAGCCTGGAGCCTGTTTCAGATTCTGTGTCTCCCTCTCTCTGACCCTCCCCTGTTCATGCTTTGTCTCTCCCTGTCTCAAAAATAAATAAAACGTTAAAAAAAAAAAAGAAAGAAAGAAAAGAATGAATGAAGGAATACCATATCACCTTGAATCTATCCATTCAGTGTCCTGGTGAATCTTTCTCTACTAAGGGGGGACTTCTAGTTCATTGCTGGTATTGCTGGATAGGGCTATCTCTTTCAGCATGCATTGTAAAATCCTTTGGGTAGGCAGAAACTGGAATTCAACTCCAAGTAACAAACATGGGATCAAGCTTACTCAAGCCAAAACCACTATGTTGGGCTGAATTTCCCCTTTTCTCTCTAGGGGCATGTTTGGTCTCTTTAAATGCACTATACCTCGGTAGGCGGAAGGCAGAGGAGGCGGCATGCCCATCCTGTTCTCACCATAAGGCCGCAGCAGGTGTCAGTGTCCAAGAAGGTATTCATTCAGCGAGACTACAGCAGTGGCACACACTGCCAGTTCCAGACCAAGTTGCCTGTGGAGCTGGAGAACCTGACTGATAGGCAGCAGTTTGAAGAAACAGTTGGAACTCTAAATAACCTTTATGCAGAAGCAGAGAAGCTTGGGAGTCAATCATATCTTGAAGGCTGTTTGGCTTGCTTAACAGCCTACACCATCTTCTTATGCATGGAAACTCATTATGAGAAGGTTGTGAAGAAAGTGTCCAAATACATTCAAGAGCAGAATGAGAAGATATATGCTCCCCAAGGCCTCCTCCTGACAGATCACATTGAGAGAGGACTTCGAGTTATTGAAATCACCATTTATGAAGACAGAGGCATGAGCAGTCGGAGATAAACCATCGAATTAAAGATCTCTCCTCCAGCTGGGACCCTCATCTATCCACTGGCCGATCGCAGAGTGTCCCCTACCTCCTCTCCAGAGCATCATTCCTTTGTATCTGCTGCCATAGCCACGGTGCCATTTACTCCAAGGACTAACTTTCTAAAATTCCACACCTGGAGTGACCTCTGGTCACTCAGCATCCACTTTGTGTCTCCAAATTGTGTAGGACTCTGTAATCTCTTGATTAGTTTCTGAGAAAACACAATGAAACATTTCACTTTTTTTATTCAAAGCCGTTAATAAAATAAGCCATTAGTCAGCTCAAAACAAAATTCATTTCTTACCTGCCACCAGGACAGTGGTTCTCTCATTCCTGGGGCCAGCTTCCCAGGTGGCTTGAGACTTCAGTGAGTCCCGTCTTAACCAGTGTTCAGTGTTATTTCCCCCAAATTCAGAAAATGCTTTTCTCCGGGATTTTGGTGAAAGGTAGGCCATGTCTGTGGTTTTGCTAACACATCTCCCAGATCTACCAGTTTTTCCATGGCCAAAATCTTAAAGATTTATTTCTGCTGTTCAGTTTCTCCAACTGAAGCTCATTGGAAAAATAATGTATAATGTTACTTGTTTTATTATAACAGTTATTCCTAATTAAAACAGTATTTAATGCAATTTCAAGTTATTTTTCTTTGGAGAATTTTTTTATTGCATTACCTTGAATGTTGGGAAGATGTAGTATGTGTTGTGTGTTCCTTACAAAAATAAGTAAGCACAATAAAGTGGATGCTAAACCATCAAACACATAAATGTCCCTGCTGTGTCCCTGAATGTGTGATAAGCAAGTATAATAAATATTTTAATTATAGTTTTGCTATAAATATAACTTATGAGAAAAAAATTTGATATGAATAATACTGTATATTGCTAATTTTTAACTGTCCCTACTGGCAAACCTTATGATTCATAGACTTTCCTCGTATACAGTATTTAGTGCACAGAAATCTTAGGATTGGTTCAAATACAGTAAGTTCAGTGATTTCCAACTAAAACTCTCAAGTCAGAGTCTGTGTTTATAGTTCTTCTGGCTGTATGTTCTTAGTGTCAGAGTTTCTTTTTTTTTCAATATATGAAATTTATTGTCAGATTGGTTTCCATACAACACCCAGTGCTCATCCCAAAAGGTGCCCTCCTCAATACCCATCACCCACCCTCCCCTTCCTCCCACCCCCCATCAACCTTCAGTTTGTTCTCAGTTTTTAAGAGTCTCTTATGCTTTGGCTCTCTCCCACTCTAACCTCTTTTTTTTTTTCCTTCCCCTCCTCCATCGGTTTCTGTTAAGTTTCTCAGGATCCACATAAGAGTGAAAACATATGGTATCTGTCTTTCTCTGTATGGCTTATTTCACTTAGTATCACACTCTCCAGTTCCATCCACGTTGCTACAAAGGGCCATATTTCGTTCTTTCTCATTGCCACGTAGTACTCCATTTTGTATATAAACCACAATTTCTTTATCCATTCATCAGTTGATGGACATTTAGGCTCTTTCCATAATTTGGCTATTGTTGAAAGTGCTACTATACACATTGGGGTACAAGTGCCCCTATGCATCAGCACTCCTGTATCCCTTGGGTAAATTCTTAGCAGTGCTATTGCTGGGGCATAGGGTAGGTCTATTTTTAATTTTCTGAGGAACCTCCACACTGCTTTCCAGAGTGGCTGCACCAATTTGCATTCCCACCAACAGTGCAAGAGGGTTCCTGTTTCTCCACATCCTCTCCAGCATCTATAGTCTCCTGATTAGTTCATTTTGGCCACTCTGACCATAGCAATCTCTTACTCAACACATCCCCAAAGGCAAGGGAATTAAAAGCAAAAATGAATTACTGGGACCTTATGAAGATAAAAAGCTTCTGCACAGCAAAGGAAACAACCAACAAAACTAAAAGGCAACCAACGGAATGGGAAAAGATATTTGCAAATGACACATCGGACAAAGGGCTAGTATCCAAACTCTATAAAGAGTTCACCAAACTCCACACCCGAAAAACAAATAATCCAGTGAAGAAATGGGCAGAAAACATGAATAGACACTTCTCTAAAGAAGACATCCGGATGGCCAACAGGCGCATGAAAAGATGCTCAACATCGCTCCTCATCAGGGAAATACAAATCAAAACCACACTCAGATATCACCTCACGCCAGTCAGTGTCAGGGTTTCTTACACCCTTCATTCATCTTTGGGGTTTTGAGAGCACTGTATTTGCAAGGAAGTTAACAAATACATTAGAAAAGAATGAAACAGTTAAAAGTTTTACTTTCAGAGATACTTTAGGTGCTAATACTGGGTTTAAACTTTCAGATTTAGTCTCTTTTATGGATCTGTTAGTTATTAAGTAAATCCCATCAGCCTGTGTAATATTTTAATTGTATAAAATTCCTTTGTTACTTTATAGCTTGTAATAGTGTATCTGTCTGTCTTTTAAACCTGTTGCAATAACTTTGCTGAAATAATAATACATTAGTAAAACTTTTCTTAACCAAAAAAAATGCACTATACCTCATTATAACAAACCGAGAACACAAATAAATTCTGTATTTTGTCCCTGTGCATCATTGTGAAACAGAACCATGTCCACATTGATATCTGAGATGAAGCTGCTGACAGCAATATACAAATGCCAAAGCTGCTGCTGAAAGTGCTTCTAGAAAGTAAAGGGGAGGCATCAATTAGTCCAACATGAACTGCGAGCTTTGAACAAAATTATATTTGAAACATCTAAACTGTACAATGACAATAAAACACCAAGTGAAATCAGAAATTCCAGTGCAAGATGATGATTCTCCTGTGACTCGGGTTTTTGACAACCCTGCTGGATACGTAAGCAACCATGTTCCAGGTCTCCAAAAGAAAGCCTATCATGAGTGGTCAGTTGCTTCATAAATTGCCACATCTAAATTAAGAAGGTAAATTAGTAGTTTAAAAATGAAGTGTGATACCTTAAGCTTAGCAGTTTATTACTTGAGGTTCTAAATTCTTCCTGGAGTCTGGTCTATGTAAGAAAATGTCTTTTATTATCTCCCAAACTCCAAGAGCTTCAAGCTGGGACAGACACATTTGGGACACATCACAAGAGTTGGCTTCTCCTAACCCACATTCTGCAACCCTTCTATACATCTGCTTCTGCCCCTTATCAAAGTCACATAGAACTATGGATAAAATCAGCCTGCTTCCAAAGTCCTACATTTTTTCCTTCCTTTCATCACACTTGTTCTACTGTTTGGCCAGCAAACGGCTGGCTAACTCCAGATCTTACATTGCTTGTGAATTGAACATGTGCTCAGCAATTGTTTTAGATATTTTCCACCTATTAATTCATTTTACCCTATGAACAAGTTCTATTATCACACTTTAGAGATGAGGAAACTGAGGCACAGAGAAGTTAAGGAACTTGACTAAGGTCACAGAGCTAGGGAGTGTCAGAGCTAGGATTCAAACCCAGGCAGTCTGGCTTCAGAGCCCAAGGTCTGACCTCCATCATATCCTTTCCACTCCTGGCTGAAAAACAGTACCTGGCTTTCAGGGCTGTTGTGAGGACTAAATTATTATCATTAGTCCTCTGGAGTAGGGTGGCCATTTTCTGTCAAGTGGGCTGGGATTGGGAGTACATTTAGCAAATTAAGTTCCACACATAGTTTAGAACAAGCATTTCCATTTATTTTAATAAACCTAAGTGAACATAAAGTGAAGTTCCGCATAAACATAGCTCCATAATAATGCATTTCATTGGAAAGAAGCTCTCTTAACGTATTTACATTTAATGGAACACAAGAAGGGTCACTCTGACTTCATTTCCAAAGCTGACTCCTAAGTAGCATCTACAAATTCACAGAAAAGCTTTCACAGACCTAATAACTTGTGGAATAGGGTTATGCACTTGAATATGTGCACACCCTGTTCTGAAAGCTTTTTGTCCCACTCTAGTAGTGTTGATTTTAGCAAGCATATCCTTGGTGGCTGTTCATCCACTAAGGCATGTTGGCCCTTCATGCTCTATCTCAACTTAATAGGCTCCATGTGGGAGAAACAAGTCTAGAGGAATCAATTCACTATAATGGGCAATGTTCCCATAAACAACATCAGGAACATGAGAGCTGCCAGAAGAACTGAAGTGCATTCCTGTCATCTTCTTTTATGGAAATTCATGCCACCCAAATAAATGCTATACTCACTCCTCATTTATATGTTCTGTAAATTCAGTGCATTAAATGAATGCAATATGTCCACATTCTGAAGAGCAAACTAGAGAATGGCTCAATTCTTTAAAATCCCATAATCCTCGAGAACAAACCAAAGGCTTAAACCAGTCAAGTTCAGAAGCTAAGAAATAAATAAATAGTTTAAGCAAACTTTCCCTTGGGTTTGGCACTTCTAAAAGAGAGAAAGGGTTGTTGGGGGAGTAAATGTGGCTCTTTGTTGATTAATTAAGGATGCTTAGGCAACACTCAGTGGAATCCATAACTTATAGCCTGAGTTGTTGCTGTCATTTTTTTTCACTTAGACTTCTAGTTGTCGATTAGTACCTAAAATGACTTATGTAATTTGTGCCTTTAGGATGTCAGGTGTTAAAATTACTTTTCAGTACACTGACACAAATTATGATTGGATTTATTTGTTAAATGAGGTAAGAATTCAGGGGAGAAATCGTGGTGGGCAAAAAGAATCTGTTTTAAAATGAGAAGAGATATGGAGGGAATATAGCTAATGATGAGAGAAATGAAGCTTATAGACTTTTAAATGGAAATAAGCCATGCACACATAGAGCTCTAATGAAAGGCATTATATGATCAGGGCATGCAGTCAGATCTCTCAAAGATGGTTTTTGGGGAAAGGATATGTAATCTTAGATTTAAAAGATAGATTGGATTTGAGCATATGAAGGTATAAAATGGAATATCCACCAAAAGGAGGTTGTTCAGGGAAAGACCAATAACCCCTTTAGATTAAAGCTTGGTATGCATGACAGGAAGGAACAGGAGGAGGGAGCTTGAAGGATAGGTTGAAATCAAATGGTAAATGGTTTGAATGCAGAATGGATTAAAGAGAAAGCTAACACCAAAGGGAAAAACCAATTAGAAGACTACTGCAAAGTCCAAGTCAAGCATAAAGGTCAGAAATGCGGGCAGGGGCGGGGGGGAGTGAGAGCAGTGGCATGAGGAGGACACAGTGGAGAGAAGCATCATGGAGAGCCTCAGAGGTCAAATTGAAAAAGATATGGTGAGCCAGACAGAAAAGCCAAGATAATAAAGAAACAATCTCCCTATACCAGCTCTTAAAATTTCACAAAACAGGAGTCAATTAGGAGAAGGAGACAAGATGACAGAAAAGCATGTAAGTTTTTTTGTGAGTCTTGCACCCATGAAATACAGCCAGACCAACACAAGCCATCCTGCACACCTAGAAAACTGATCTGAGGATTAACACAACAATCTGCACAACCTGAACCACAGAATTCAGCAGGTATGCGGCATGGAGAGGTGAATTGGGGGAAAGAGAAGCCGTGGAGGGCAGGGAGCTACTTTTGGGTGCAGAGAGAGGATGGAGACAGGGGCAGAGAGAATACAGGAAAAGCACCCCCCCAAAAGCAGCTGGAGAGAAGGTGGAAAAGTGGAAACAGCTGCAGGGGCTTAACTAAAAAGGGAGAAAGGAGAGGGTTTAAATTCCATTAAGAATATAAACGGGGAGCACAGAGTCTGCAACTCCACAGCTTAATACCTGGTGGTGCTCTGGTGAGAAGGGTAAATCCCCAGGAGCAGAGTGGAGTCCGGGGTCTTCAGGCCACACAGGGAGAGGTGGTTCCCCTGCTGGGAGGACACCTGGTAGAGGCTGTGTGAGTCCCCCAAAGTCAAGGCCCCAGTGGACCCAGGAGAACAACCACATTCACTGTGCTGGAACAAGGTCGTTAAGGGTGAAGCCTGGTGCCAGATGTGTGTTGTGATTTTCCAGAGTCCCAGAAGCGCTGCTGCTACCCTGTCTCGTGAACTTTCTCAGGAGCGGGATGGCACCTGGCCGCAGTCTCTGGGCATTGGCAGCAGCACAGTCATGCAAATGTTCCTGGGTGCAGCCAGTACTGGGCCATTGCTCGGTGAGACCCTCCTACAGAGGGGCAGAACAGGTCAAAGCCGCAGTCCCTCAGAAGTAAGGGGTCAGGAAAAACAGCCGAATCTGAGACAAAACTCAGGAGGGAGGTGGGGGCTTAGTCACGGACTGTGTAAAAGTGAGGAGTGGACGGAAGCCAAAGACAAAGGATGGGTGCACAATTGCTGACCAGGGAGAACAGAGCTCCGATACTAGAGACTGGGTATCTGGGTGACCCATTTTCACCACTCCCGCGCATGTGTACACGCACCTACAAGCGCCAACAATCGACCCCAGTAAGCTAAGCAGCGCCATCTAGAGGAGAATGGAGCCACCACACTAAGCCCTGCCCAACTGGGCCAACCTCGCTCTTCAGGAACACAAGTCACTTCGCCTGCTTAGTGTATGGACTATAAAGCACTTCATAGTTTGACTTCTAGGGTAAAACGAAGTAATTTCAGTCATATTTCAGTCTGTTCACTGGTCCATCTATTCAATTTTTCTTTCTTTTTTTCTTTTTTCTTTTTTCTCTTTTTCATTTTTTTCTTTTTCTTGAACACAGAAAGAGAAAAAAATCATTTTTATTTTCAATTTTTATTAAAAATATTTTTCTTTAATTTTTTTCTACTATATATTTTACTTTCATGTAATTTTTTTCAAATTCTATTTTCCTTCCATAATTTCATTTTAGTCTACTTCAGTGTATTCATTTTTCAAATTTCAAACTATTTCCTTTTTTTTTCTTTCCTCCTTTTTCTCTAATCTATCAAGACCCTTTCAACACCCAGACCAAAACACACCTAGGATCCAGCATCATTTATTCGATTTTTGTGTGTGTGTGTTTGTTTTTAATTTTTTTAATTTTAATTTTTTTAATTTTAATTTCTTTTTACCTCATTAATTCCTTCTCTCCCTTCAAAATGAAAAAACTAAGGAATTCACCCCAAAAGGAAGAGCACGAAGAAACGACAGTGAGGGACTTAACCAACACAGATACAAGCAAGATGTCTGGACAAGAATTTAGAACCATGATAATAAGAATACTAGCTGGAGTCAAAAATAGATTAGAATCCCTTTCTATGGAAATAAAAGAAGTAAAAGCTATTCAGGATGAAATAAAAAATGCTATAACTGAGCTGCAATCTCAAAAGATTGCCACGGCAGCAAGATTGGATGAGGCAGAACAGAGAATCAGGAATATAGAGGACAAACTTATGGAGAATAATGAAGCAGAAAGAAAATGGAGATTAAAGCAAAAGAGCATGATTTAAGAATTAGAGACATCAGTGACTCATTAAAAAAAAATCAGAATCATAGGGGTCCAAGAAGAGGAAGAGAGAGAATTAGGGGTAGAAGGGTTATGTGAGCAAATCATAGCAGAAAACTTTCCTAACCTGGGGAAAGACACAGACATCAAAATCCAGGAAGCACAGAGGACCCCGATTAGATTCAACAAAAACCGACCATCAGCAGGGCATACCATAGTCAAATTCACAAAATACTCAGGCAAGGAGGGAATCATGAAAGCAGCAAGGGAAAAAAAGTCCCTAACCTACAAGGGAAGACAGATCAGGTTTGCAGCAAACCTATCCACAGAAACTTGGAAGGCCAGAAGGGCATGCCAAGATATATTCAATGTGCTGAAACAGGAAAAATATGCAGCCAAGAATTTATCCATCAAGACTGTCATTCAAAATAGAAGGAGAGATTAAAAGTTTCTCAGACAAACAAAAATTAAAGGAGTTTGTGAACACTAAACCAGCCCTGCAAGAAATTTTAAGGGGGACTCTCTGAGGGGAGAAAGGATGAAAAAAAGACCAAAAGCAACAAAGACTAGAAAGGACCAGAGAACATCACCAGAAACTCCAACTCTACAAGTAACATAATGGCAATAAACTCATATCTTTCAGTACTCACTCTAAACATCAATGGACTAAATGCTCCAGTCAATAGACATAGAGTACCAGAATGGATAAGAAAACAAGATCCATCTATATGCTGTTTGCAAGAGACCCACTTTAGACCTAAAGACACCTTCAAATTGAAAGTAAGGGGATGGAGAACCATCTATCATGCTAATCGTCAACAAAAGAAAGGCAGAGTAGCCATACTTTTATCAGACAATTAGGACTTCAAAATAAAGACTGTAACAAGAGATGAAGAAAGGCATTGTATCATAATTAAGAGGTCTATCCACCAAGAAGAATTAACAATTGTAAACATTTATGCTCCAAATGTGGAAAAACTCAAATATGTAAATCAATTAATCGCAAACATAAACTCATTGATAATAATTCCATAATAGTAGGGGGCTTCAACACCCCACTCACAGCAATGGACAGATCATCTAAACAGAAAATCAACAAGGAAACAATGGCTTTGAATGACACACTGGACCAGATGGACTTAACAGATATATTCTGAACATTTATTTCATCCTAAAGCAATGGAATATACATCCTTCTCCAGTACACATAGAACATTCTCCAGAATAGATCACATACTGCGACACAAATCAGCCCTCAACAAGTACAAAAACATGGAGATCATACCGTGCATATTTTCAGACCCCAATACTATGAAACTCAAAATCAACCACAAGAAAAAATTTATAAAGATAGCAAATACTTGGAGACTAAAGAACATACTACTAAAGAATGAATGGGCTAACCAAGAAGTTAAAGAAAAACTAAAAATACATGGAAGCCAATGAAAACGATAACACCACAGCCCAAAGCCTCTGGGACTCAGCAAAGGCAGTCGTAAGAGGGAGGTATATAGCAATCCAGGCCTTCCTAAAGACAGAAGAAAGATCTCAGATACACAACCTAAACTTACACCTTAAAGAGCTGGAAAAAAGAACAGCAAATAAAACCCAAAACCAGCAGAAGATAGGAAAAAATGAAGATTAGAGCAGAAATCAATGCTATTGAAACCAAAAACAAAACAAAACAAAACAAAACAGTAGAACAGATCAATGAAACCGAAAGCTGGTTCTTTGAAAGAATTAACCAAATTGATAAACCACTAGCCAGTTTGATCAAAAAGAAAAAGGAAAGAACCCAAATAAATAAAATCAAGAATGAAAGAGGAGAGATCACAACCAACACAGCAGAAATAAAAACAAGAGTAAGAGAATATTATGAACAATTATATGCCAATCAGATGCGCAATCTGGAAGAAATGGAAAAATTCCTAGAAGCTGAAACTGGAAGAAATAGAAAATACACTACCAAAACTGAAACAGGAATAAATAGAAAATTTGAGAAGACCCATAACCAGTAAAGAAATTAAATTAGTAATCAAAAATCTGCCACAAAAAAAAAAAAAAAAAAAAAAAGAGTCCAGGGCCAGATGGCTTTCCAGGGGAATTCTACCAAACATTTAAGGAAGAGTTAACACCTATTCTCTTGAAGCTGTTCCAAAAAATAGATATGGAAGGAAAACTTCCAAACTCTTTCTATGAAGCCAGCATTACCTTGATTCCAAAACCAGACAAACCAAAAACACTATAAAAGGAGAACTATACACCAATTTCCTTGATGAACATGGATGCAAAAATCCTCACAAAGATATTAGCCAACCGGATCCAACAATACATTGAAAGAATTATTCACCACGACCAAGTGGGATTTATACCTGGGATGCAGGGCTGGTTCAATATCCACAAAACAATCAATGTGATTCATCACATCCATAAAAGAAAGGACAAGAACCATATGATCCTCTCAATAGATGCAGAGAAAACATTTGAAAAAATACAGCATCCTTTCCTTATAAAATCCCTCAAGAAAGTAGAGATTGAAGGATCATACTTCGAGATCATAAAAGCCATATATGAAAGACCCAACGCTGATATCATCCCCAATGGGGGAAATCTGAGAGCTTTCCCCCTAAGATCAGGAACAAGACAAGGATGTCCACTCTCGCCACTGTTATTCAACATAGTATTAGAAGTCTTAGCCCCAGCAATCAGACAACACAAAGAAATAAAAGGCATCCAAATTGGCCAGGAGGAGGTCAAACTTTCACTCTTCGTAGATGGCATGATACTCTATATGGAAAACTCAAAAGATTCCACCAAAGAACTGCTAGAACTGACTCATGAATTCAGCAAAATGGCAGGATATCAAATCAATGCATAGAAATTGGTTGCATTCCTCTACACTGACAATGAAGCAACAGAAAGAGAAATCAAGGAATCGATCCGTTTACAATTGCACCAAACCCCATAAAATACCTAGGAATAAATCTAATCAAAGAGTTGAAAAATCTGTACACTGAAAACTATAGAAAGCTTATGAAATAAATTGAAGAAGACACACAAAAAAATGGAAAAATATTCCATGCTCCTGGATAGGAGGAACAAATATTGTTAAAATGTCGATACTACCCAAAGCAATCTACATATTCAATGCAATCCCTATCAAAATACCACCAGCCTTCTTCACGGAGCTAGAACAAAAAGTCCTAAAATTTGTATGGAACCAGAAAAGACCCTGAATAGCCAAAGCGATCTTGAAAAAGAAAACCAAAGCAGGAGGCATCACAATCCCAGACTTGAAGCTGTATTACAAAGCTGTAATCATCAAGACAGTATGGTACTGGCACAAAAACAGACACTCAGATCAATGGAACATAAGAGAAACCCCAGAAATGGACCCACAAATGTATGGCCAACTAATCTTTGACAAAGCAGGAAAGAATATCCAATGGAATAAAGACAGTCTCTTCAGCAAGTGGTGCTGGGAAAACTGGACAACGACATGCAGAAGAATGAACCAGGACCACTTTCATACACCATACACAAAAATAAACTCAAAATGGATGAAAGACCTAAATGTAAGACAGGAAGCCATCAAAATCCTCGAGGAGAAAGCAGGCAAAAACCTCTTTGACCTTGGCCGCAGCAACTTCTTACTCAACACATCTCTGGAGGCAAGGGAAACCAAAGCAAAAATGAACTATTGGGATCTCATCAAAGTAAAAAGCTTCTGCATAGCGAAGGAAGCAATCAGCAAAACTAAAAGGCAACCGACAGAATGGGAGAGGATATTTGCAAACGACATATCAGATAAAGGGTTAGTATCCAAAATCTATAAAGAACTTATCAAGCTCAACACCCAAAAAACAATCCAGTGAAGAAATGGGCAAAAGACATGAATAGACACTTCTCCAAAGAAGACATCCAGATGGCCAACCAACACATGAAAAAATGCTCAACATCACTCATCATCAGGGAAATACAAATCAAAACCACAACGAGATACCACCTCACACTTGTCAGAATGGCTAACATTAACACGTCAGGCAGCAACAGATGTTGGCGAGGATGCGGAGAAAGAGGATCTCTTTTGCATTGCTGGTGGGAATGCAAGCTGGTGTAGCCACTCTGAAAAACAGTATGGAGGTTCCTCAAAAAATTAAAAATAGAACTACCCTATAACCCAGCAATTGCTCTACTAGGTATTTATCCAAGGGATACAGGTATGCTGTTTTGAAGGGACACATGCACCTCAACGTTTATAACAGCAGTATCAACAATAGCCAAAGTATGGAAAGAGTCCAAGTGTCCATCGATAGATGAATGGATAAAGAAGATGTGGTTTATATATACAATGGAGTACTACTCAGCAATCAAAAAGAATGAAATCTTGCCATTCGCAACTACGTGGATGGAACTGGAGAGTATTACGCTCAGCGAAATTAGTCAGTGAAAGACAAATATCCTATGACTTCACTCATATGAGGACTTTAAGACACAGAACAGATAAACATAAGGGAAGGGAAGCAAAATTAATATAAAAAGAGGGAGGGGGAAAAACATAAGAGACTCTTCAATATGGAGAGAAAAAAGAGGGTTGCTGGAGGGGTTGTGAAAGGGGGGATGGGCTAAATGGGTAAGGGGCATTAAGGAATCTACTCCTGAAATCATTGTTGCACTATATGTTAACTAATTTGGATGTAAATTAGAAAAAAATAAAATTAAATAAAGAAAACAGGAGTCAATTATAATAAAACTGCAGAAGAGTAAGTGAAAGATTAGTATGGAAAGCCCCAGTTGACTAAGTCAAGAAGGAATATGAACATTTAGTCACTTTAGGGGCTTTGATTGTTGGAAGAAAATGAAATACTAAGGCAATATGCCAGGTGTGCAGGAGCAAGCAGCACAGCTGGCAATGTACTTTCAAATTTGAGATTGTACCAGTAGCTCCTGAACACTGCTGCATATACACAAGCCCTTGGATGGCATGGACCTCCACCCTTAGACAAATTGCTCCAAAAAGACCCCATCTGGGCATGAGCACTCTATAATTATCAGAGTGTTTTCAGTAACTAACTGTGTGCCTGCATTTTCATTGTTTTGGATTCTTAGAATTGTAAAACTCACAAAGAAAGGACCTCAATTCTCAGCTCATCCAACAATTAGTATTCTCTCCATAATATTCCCAAAAAGTAATCAAGTAGTCTCTCCTTGAACACCTCCAGTGATGGGGAACACATTTCATCTTTTGCTTGTCCTGAATATTGTTTCTCTTTCATCTATCCTCCCATGACAATTACTGTGTCAGTAACTACTCTAGGTGCTTTACCATCTTAATCTCAGTTAATTCCCACTTCATCGTCCAATTTTATAGATTATGAAAATGAGGATCAGATACAGAAAATGACTTGTCCAAGGTCATGCTGATGGTGAGTGGCAGAGCTGGGATTTGAGCGCCTAAATGTATTTAACTCTGACGCTCCCTCCATTAGAATTAAGTCTAAGCCAAAATCTGTCTGCCTGTAAATCTTACCCACTGACAGAATTATAACATCCCTTCTTGGGAAGAGGATGTCCTATTTGAGGTACAGTTAGAGACACAAATCTTCTGGATCCCTTTCATCAAAATGAAACCCAAACAAGGCCACATTTCAAAGCCTGACTCCTCAACATGTGGCAGTTAGGCTTCTGCAATGCCAGGTGTCAGTTCTGAGCTTTCTAACCAATAAATATTATGGCCCCTTTCAAGCCCTCATCCTCCATGAGCTCCAACTTTGGGAAATTTGCTCCTCTCTTCATTTCTAGGATGCTTCATTCAACATACATCTCTTGAGTACTCACTATAAGTCAGACTCTGGACCAGGTTCTAGGCAGCCTCAAGATGAATAAGAAGCATCCCAGACTGCAAGACCTCCGAGTCCATCATGGATGAAAGATGAGAGGCAATAATAACAATATAGGAACAAAGTCCTATTCTAGAGGACTACTGAAGTTGCCCTTGGAGCATGAAGGAAGGAGTGACTGTCTCTGCTTTGCTACTTGAGGAGAGCTTCATAACATCTGGGCTGAAGGATTAGTAGGAAGGCACTGTGCAGAAAAGGGGGATATCATATATTCAAATAAATATCGTCACTTAGGCATTTAATAGAGCAGAATTTGTGATGTTCAAAACCAAATCCTTGGCTTCCCATTGTACCTTAACTTCTTCCAAGAGTCTTACACAGCTCTGTAAATGGTAGGTCCATTATTCCAACTGATCAGTACAAAACCTTTAGAGACTTTTTGACTCCCTCTTTCACATTTTACATGCAATCTATGAGGGAATCGTTTTGGTTATACCTCAGAAAGATATCCAGAATCTCACCACTTCCATTGCAACTACCCTGATCTGAGCCCACCACTGGCTACCTGGGTTATTGCAGTAGCTTCTCAACTGACCTCCCTGCTTCAGTCCTTGCCCCCCACAGACTATTCTCTACACAGTAGTTAGAGTGATCCCTCTAAAACATAAGTATGATTATGTCACTTCTATGTGCAAAATCCACCATTGGCTTTCTAGCACACTCCATGAAGTTAAATTTCTAACAGTGGTTTACAAGACCTTGCATGATCTGTCCTCCCTGTTTCTACTCTGACCTCATCTCTTATTCCTCTCCCCCTCAATCATTCTCTTCCAGCCTCCCTGGGTTCCTTGTTCTTCTTGGAATACATAAAGCATTCTTCCACCTTCAGGCCTTTCCCCTTGCTGTTCTCTCTCCTGGGATGTTCTTTCCCCACACTTTGCTCTTTCAGTTCTTTTTGTTCAAGTGCCACCTTAAAAATGAGTCCTTCCCTGATCAAATTATTTTAAATGGCATCTTCATCCTCCAACCACCGCCATCCCATTCACTCAGCATTCTTTACTTCCTTTCTCTGATTTTTTTTCCTCTTTTGGTCTTATCATCATCCAACAGACAAAATATTTTATTCATTTCACTTGTGCATTGTTTGCCTTCCCCTCCTACAATGTAAGTTACATGATGGCAAGGATATTTTACTGTTCTTTGTTTTACCTACTATTATATCCCAGTTCTCAGAAAGGTACTGACACATAATAGGTACTCAATAAATAGCTGATAAATGAATAAATGAATATTGAGATAAAGAGATAGAAGGAAATGGTATAGATGACTTCTATGTCATCATCAGGCCACAACTGAATATCAAGTTGCAGAGATTAAGAATACTCAAAAAGGACCATATTTGCAGGGGACTAGAATGATCTTGGAATATTTTGGATTCAAGAAACCTATGAAACATACAGAAAGAATTGTCCATGGGCCTTCATAATAATGGTATAGGTATTAGGAGGAGTGCAGGACAAAGACTGTACTCATCAAGAAAAGCTAGGCTTTACTGAAATAATGAAGTTCCAAAATTTCAGCAGCTTAGCATAACAAAGCTTGATTTCCAGCTCATACAAGATCAAATCCAAGTCATCAACTCTGTATTCCACCTGAGGATTCAGGGTCTCAATTACCTCCATCTCTGACATCACCATTTCAACATCTGGCTTTTAGCATCACTAGGGCAAGGGAAGAAAGAGCTTATGGATCCATATAGTGATTCTTAAATATTTGCATTTAATTATCTAGAACTAGTCACACAACCCCAACCAACTGAAAAGAGTCTGGGGAGTACAGGCACCATCTGGAATACTTGATGAACACTACCAACTGTCTCAGAGATTATGGAGAAAAGGACTATTTTGAGCAATTTGGGGAATTATAAGAGTTGCCAACAGATTGAATGTCTTATTATGAATTAGTGCTGTTACCACAAATGTAGATCATATTGAGATCATAAGACTATGTAAAAGAAAATCCCCTGCTCTGGCATGATGCAACCTGAGGGAGGAGCAGAAAGAACATGGTAGAAACACAAGCATGAAATAATTAGGAGACAAAGATGGAGGGTGGGAACAGTGGAACTGTAAAGGAATTGTGGACTGGTGCAGGACTGGTTCAGGTCCTCTGATATGCAGGAGGGCTCTGGTAGTCACATTTAAGAGAAATCCCTTCCCAACAGGAGCACCTCATAAGGCCACACAGGCTGCACCCTGTGCAACTCCAGGAGCTACCCATTCACCATTTGCACAGGATCCTTGCTTACCATCTCCTGGGAACAGGAGCAGGGGTGCCCAATGACAGCCATCAGCAGCCCCTCTGAGGGGTAGAGTAGCTAGTGGCAGCTAGAACTCCAGTGTAGAAGTAGAGGTCCACCCATTTGTGCATCAAAGCTTGTTCCTTCAGAAGAATCTCTGCCCCCTGTGCTTATCCCACTCTGTTTCAATGAGCCTCTGACGAAGTTCTTTTAGTAAATGTCAGTGGAGCTTTCCTGGATTCAGGGAAACAATTAGATAAATAGAAATGTTAGTTCACAATTAGACTAAGAGCTAAGGACTCCTGGTGGCTGGAAGTTGTCATTATAGCAGTCTTTCTAGATAGAGGTTATGAGAAACCTGATGAGGTTGAAGAAGTGAGGTGAAGCCCCAGAGCTAGGAAGTTGGAATGGACTGGGCTTCCTCTCTGTCTAGATTGTTCCATTAACAATTAAGCATTATTGCTATCCCATATATCAGATGAGCGAACTGAAATTCAGAGGGAGTGGCACATGCTTAGGTAGCTGGTAATGTAGCTCCAATCTAGACCTTCAAATTTGTAGTCAAATGCCCTTTGAGCACACTATGCTACAATCAGTTCCGGAGGGGGAAAAAAAACAGAGTTAGTGGAGCATTTTCCTTATCCCTGCCTTTCAATGCTAAGATGCTATACATTAAAAAGCAGTTCATGCATACTTTGGGGGGAAAGCTGTCATGTACACAAATTGTGAATTCCCAGCAAAAGTGAAGAGAAACCTTGAAAACTCAGAATCAAAGTTCCAGAAAGTCCTCTCTTTTTAAGTTAATTTATTTACTTTGAGGTGGGGAAAAGAGAGAAATGGAGAGAGAGAATCCTAGGCACACAAAGTCTAATGCAGGTCTCAATCTCACAAACCGTGAGATCATGACCTGAAATTAAGAGTCAGACACTTAACCTACTGAGCTACCCAGGTGCCCCCCAAAACTCCTCTCTTAATGACACTTGGTTAAAATTGGTGTTGACATATTGCATGCCACAAATGAAGGTAGGTTTACATCTTTGCTGTTGGACAACTTTCTGATTGACTTGGGGTTAGACAACAGACAAAACTTTGCTGCCCTACAAATATCTTCTCTTGGAGAAACGGCTTTCTGCTGAGGGGGGATCAGAGGCCAAATAAAAATGTCCTTCAAGTAGAAGAAATACATGAAGGAATTTGAGCAAAAACACTTGAAATTCCTCTTAGAAACCATTATAGACAGATGTTTTCAACTTAGGTAGTTGTCAGGGAATTTCAGAGGTACAGGAGACCACAGAAACTCTGATGTCCCTATATGGCCATCCATGACAGGCAGCCATTCAGTATTTGTGTGAAAAGCTCTAGTAACAAATCAGGAGTTCACCCTCTAGAAATACAGTCCATTGCATTTTAGTTCTGTTTGTTACAAGTTTAAAGTCCTGCAGGAATTTAACTGCAGTCCAGCATTAGATACCCCAGTAAGTGAGCACACATGATCAAGACTGGAGGATGTAGTAAGACACCATGAAAAGCACAAAACTATTTATTGTATAAACCTTTCCTTAGAGTGAAACTTTGGGTGAGGGTAAGCAAAATGAAGCCTTTCTACAAAGATTCACTTTATTATGCTTACTCTTAGAAAGCCTTAAATAAGAATATTTCTCCAGCCTCAGAAATCAGCCTCAGGCAACATTTGAGAGCCATAGAGAACATTTGCCTCTTTCATGGCCCATGGGATGAGGAAGGCATAGGAAGGTGTCCCTCCAAGCACAACATCTGGGAAGAGCTCCTACAAGTCAGCTTGTTCTAAGTAATCCAATTTTAAGAAATACATTTTATTGATTGACAATGAAGAGGATAACACCTTTATTAAATTGTCTTTCATGGAAAATTTGAGTAAAAGGCATTCTAAAAGCCAGGGTATAGCTCCCATCCCCTTGTCTCAATGTCTCTTGCTTGTACCCTTGATAAGAACCTCATTATCTAACTTTGACAATTATTTGCAACTATTATCGCACTTTCATTATGATGTCTCTAGGACTGGAATTATTTTTATTTATCCTATGAAGGACCCACTGGGCTTCTTAAACTAGTGGGTTCAAATTTTGGGTCATCATTTTCTTCCCCATTTCTTCTCACTCTACCCTTTGTGCCTCTTATCTTTTTCTTTTTTCCATATAATGTGTTTCCCCAAGCAGAAATGTGGACAATATCTTGTGACCTATCTTCCAATTCAATAACTCTCTCTTCAGTTGTGTTTCATGAAGTGATACTACCTGTACAAGGCCACTTTAATTTAAGTTCAGGGCTTGAGGTTCCTGGGACTACCTAAGTGACTGCAAGTCCTTGCAGGGGCTGCTTACTTCTGGTTCACCATTATCTTGGAGGCATATCAAATCTCCCACTTGTTTGGGCCTTGGGCTTCAACTTTCATCCCTTTTGCTCATGAGGCCACCAAAACCAGAGGTAGGTTTCATAACTCTCTTCTGATTACTCAAATGCCCTCAGGGCAAAACTGGCTTCTTCTACTGCTTGACTTACCTCTCTAGGTTCTTATCTTCTACATTTTAGCCTCTTGCTTCATTTTTTTCAGCTTTACTGAGATATTATTGACATGTAACATATGTAATTTAAAGTGTATAATGACTTCTGGGTGGCTCAGTCAGTTAAGCATCCAACTTTGGCTCGTCATGATCTCATGGTTGGTGGGTTCAAGTCCCGCGTCAGGCCCTGTGCTAACACCTCAGAGCCTGGAGCCAGCTTCAGATTGTGTCTCCCTCTCTCTCTGCCCCTCCCCCACTTGTGGTCTGTCTCTCTCTGTCTCTCAAAAAAAGTGTACAGCATGATGATTTTATATATATATATATATATATATATATATATATATATATATACACACATGTATATCTCTACATATATATGTGTGTACATGTATATATATACATATATATGTATATATATATAGTGTATACATATATATGTGTATATATATATAGTGAAATGATTACCACAATAAGATTAGTTAACATCTCTGTCCCCTCAAATAATTACCTTTCTTTGTGTGTTGATAATTTGTAAGATCTTCCAAGTATATATTGTTATTAATTATAGTCATCATGCTGTACATTACATCCCCAGAGCATATTCATCTCATGGCTGGAAGTTTGTATCCTTTGACCAAACTCTCCCCATTTCCCACAACCCCAGTCCCTGGCAACCACTATTCTGCTCTCTATTTCTTTAAGTTCGGCTTTTTTAGATCCCACATGTGAGAATATACAACATTTGTTTTTCTCTGACTTATTTCATGGAGCATACTGCCCTCAAGGTCCATCCATGTTGTTGCAAATGACAAGATTTTCTTCTTTTTATGGTTGAATAATATTCCATTGTGTGGGTATGTGTATATATATATATATATATATATATATATATCATGTCTTACTTATCCATTCATCTATTAATGAACACCTATGTTTTTTCTATGTCTTGGCTATTATAAATAATGTTGCAATGAACACAGAAATACTGATATCTCTTTGAAATCCTGAATTAAAATTCCTTCAAATATATATCCAGAATCAGCATTACTGGATTATAGGGTAGTTCTGTTTTTAATTTTTTTAGGAACTTCAATACTGTTTTCCATAGTGACTGCAGCAACATATATTCCCACCAGCAGTGCACAGGGTTCTCTTTTCTCTACAGACTCACCAACATTTCTTATCATTTGTCTTTTTGATACTAGCCATTCTAGCAGGTATGAGGTGACATCTCATTGTGGTTTTGATTTTCATTTCCCCGATGAAGAGTAATATTGAACACCTTTTCATGTACCATTTGGCTATCTGTATGCCTTTTTGGGAAAATATTAATTTAGTTCCTCTGTCCTTTTACTAATTGGATTATTTGTGGTTGTTTTTTTGTTGTTGTTTATTTATTTGGTTTTTTGTTTGTTTGATTTGGCTTGGGTTTGGGTTTAGGTTTTGTTTTGCTTTGCTACTGACTTGTATGAGTTCCTTATTTTGGATATTAACCACTTATCAGGTTTGTGGTTTGCAAATATTTTCTCCCATTCTATAGGTTGCCTTTTTATCTTGCTTATTGTTTCTTTTGCTGTGAAAAAACTTTTTAGTTTGATACAGCCCCACGTGCTGATTTTTGGGTTCTTTTGCTTATAATTTTGGTGTCATATCCAAAAAGTAGTTGCCAAGACCAATACCAAAGAGCTATTTTTAAAGTTTATTTATTTATTTTTAGAGAGAGAGAGAGAGAGTACAAGTGGAGGAGAGGCAGAGAGGGAGAGAGAATCCCAAGCAGTCTCCATGCTCAGCATGGAGCCCAACACGGGGCTCAATCTCATAACCCTGAGACCATGACCTGAACCGATATAAGAGTAGGATGCTTAACTAACTGAGCCACCCCAGCACCCCCCAAAGAGCTTTTTCTCTGTGTTTTCTTCTAGTAGTTTTACAGTTTCAGATATTATATTAAAGTATTTCATTTCAAGTTATCAGTGGTGTAAAATGGGGTACAATTTCATTTTTTTGCATGTGGTTATCCAATTTTTCCATTAAGTCTTCCTGGCTTTCTTGTCAAATATTAGTTGAGTATATATGCAATAGCTTTTCTCTGGGCTCTCAATTCTGTTCCATTGGTCTATGTATCTATTTTTTTATGTTCATTTATTCTTGAGAGATAAAGAGAGACAGAGAGAAAGTGAGCAGGGGAGAGGCAGAGAGAGAGAGAGGGAGACAAAATCCAAAGCAGGCTCCAGGCTCTGAGCTGTCAGCACAGAGCCCGACGCGGGGCTCGAACCCATGAACTGTGAGATTGTGACCTGAGTTGAAGTCAGATGCTTAACCGACTGAGCCACCCAGGCACTCCTGTATGTATCTGTTTTTAATACCAATAATACTGTTTCAATTACTATATCTTTGTACTAAAGTTTAAAAATCAGGAATTATGATGCCTCCACTTTTGTTCTTCTTTCTCAGGATTGCTTTAGCTGTTTGGGGTCTTTTGTAGTTCTGTATAAATTTCAGGATTTTTTTTCTATTTCCATGAAAAATGCCATTGGAATTTTGAAAAGATTAGGCTTATTATTTTTAGCTTTTTCTTCTTACATCTTATCGAGTTTATTTACTTGTCTTCACTGGGACAGTTAGCTTAAATTACCTAGACTGACATTACCAGAAGCAGGGGTATACAATACCCTCCTAACTGCTCTCATTACCCTCCAATTCTTCCTTCACAAAGTAACCAGGGATTCTTCCAAGATACCATTCTCATTGAGTCATTTCCTTGCACAAGCCCTTCAAAAGCTTAATGTTGATTCTAAAATAAACATCAAATTCCTTATTTTACACAATTAGGTGAAAATATCTCTTTCTTGCTTCATTTATTTACTGTACACTGAGTGCGTGGTGCTCACTATGGTAGGTTCTGCCTAATCTCTTGCCTTTTACCTCTCTTACCTCTTGTCTTACTCTAAACTTACCCTCCACTCCAGTCGAACTGGAACATTCACTGTTGTGTGGCAGACCTGGGTCCAGAACAACACAGATGGCCTAACTTCCAGGTCGGTGCTCTTTCCCCTACACCATGATCCCATATTCAGGTTTAAGTCTGTTCAATCTGTATATTTTTGGACATTGTAATAAATTAACTAAACAAAATTCAACTAGTACAACTTATTGTGGCATTTTTGTATTTCTTGTTGCTTTTCAGCCTATTTGTCTTGTGAGTTAGAAATTTAAACCAAGCATTACCTCTAGGGAGAGCAGAAGTTTGGGGAGGCTTTCTGGGATGTAAAGTCTGCAAGTGAATTTATCATCATCAACTTTTTTTCAATCTTCACAGCCACAAGGGCAACTAGGAATAAAACTTCAAGCTTTAGTCTTGTTCTCCATGAAAACTGAGGGACTGATTGCCTATGGAATTTGATTCCAGAGTGCTGTGAACATCCTACATCTAAATAAATCTACTCCCATCTGCTGGTGATTGCCTGAACATCCAAAGTTGAATCACACCAAAACAAAACAAAACAAAACAAAACAAAACAAAACAACATATTTGGAAGTAGGCAAACCTGGAAACAGGGATTCTAGTTTGGGCCTCTACTGTTATGTGACCACAGGCCATCCCTTTTCCTTCTCTGGGCCTCAGTTTCCCTATATGACAATCCAGATGGTTGAACAAAATGACCTGGAATGGCTCTTCCATTTTTATCAAACAAGGATTGTCTCTAGACAATAGGATCCACTTCTGTATCTAATAGTGACATATGGATCCCACCATCCTTTTTTATTTATGCACCCATGTGGAAAGGAGAGCATTTGCTGCAATGGCAAGGAAAAGAGGGGATAAGGTGTGAGGGTGTTCTGCTCTTAAAAGAAGGCAGGGAACTATGAGACACATTATTTAAAAGTTTGATTCTAGGGGCGCCTGGGTGGCTCAGTCGGTTAAGCGGCCGACTTCGGCTCAGGTCATGATCTCGCAGTCCGTGAGTTCGAGCCCCGCGTCGGGCTCTGTGCTGACTGCTCAGAGCCTGGAGCCTGTTTCAGATTCTGTGTCTCCCTCTCTCTCTGACCCCCCCCCGTTCATGCTCTGTTTCTCTCTGTCTCAAAAATAAATAAATGTTAAAAAAAATTTTTTTTAATATAAATAAATAAATAAATAAAATAAAAGTTTGATTCTAAAATGGTTAAGAAAGCAGGGATAAAGAGTTAAATTACCCTTAGCTGTGTGAAACACTCAGCCAACCAGGCAACTGAAGGTTTGCTGGGCACAAGCAATTCCAACCCACTTCACCAAATACTGAGGGAAAGTGGAAGAGGGCCGTATTTCTGTGTGAACGTTCTAGCTAACCAAGAGTGACCTTGAATTTCATTTTCATTGCAACCCTTCTCAATGGCATGCCTTAGGAAGTTCAGTGTTTGTGAATGTGACTGAGGTCTATTTGTTGATTGCCCATCTGGGCCATGGGCTTGAGGGACGTCTTTCTGAATTTGTCATGCGTCAAAGATAGGAAAGGCACAGGGGATTAAGTGGCAGAATTTCCTTATCCTCTGATATCCTTTCGTTTCATAGGACAGTGTTTGAGGTAGTAGGAAGAATAAGAGCCCTCTAGTCAAAATTTCAGGTTTTTCCATGTGATGGGGCCAGAATGCAAAAGCATTGAAGTGGACTGCTCTTCAAAGGCTAACTCCCTTCAATATCTGAAATACTGGCCTTTGCTTTCTTTCCCCTTCCAAGGTGTCAGCCCTGGACCCTCACTTCAACTCTGCATGCCCTGGCTATGGGACAGAGTCACGTCTCAGAGTGATCCAGGTTATCCAGATTGGTGAACGCTTCCTGTTCCGGGAGCTTTGTCCCAGGGACCTGAACTTGGTATCAAGAGCACGCTGAGATACTAAAGTCTTTAAGAAAAGTCTTGGGCTCCTGGAATCCAATTTCCAGCCTGATGTAATCCAATTTCCAATCCTGCATGGTCAGAGCTCTGTCATAAAACCCACTCGTGATCCCCTTCCACCCCACGAAGAAGAAAAGCACGTGGAATTACTTGTGGGTCAAGGGTTTGGGAATGAGCATCAGACATTTTCTGATGTCCAAATGTGTCCAGCTCTTTCAGAATGCAAATTCAGTCAAGGCATTCAAATCACCTCACTCCAGCCACCGCAAAAAAAACAACAAAAACAACAACTACAAACAAACTGTTGAGTACACGCTATTCCAAGAGGAACGTACACTTTGCATTTTTGCAGATAGAAAGAGCAAGACCCACTGGGTGCCCAAAGTCAAGGATCTGTGTCCCGTCCCCAGCAGCCGGATCCCGTCCTCCTCTCCCGGCCCGGCCCCGCCCCTGTCTGTGTCTGAAGCTGGCCAGGGGACAACTGCAGAGGCCTGAAGGGGAGGGGGGCCGGGCGGCGTGCGGGGTGAGGGCGGAGGCGTCAGCGCGCGCCTTTTTGTGCGGCTCCAGGCCCCCACTGGATTGGTTCGGTCAGTGTTGCCGTCGGAGTGGGCGGAGCCAGCCGGAATCCAGGCTCGGAGTCCAGTCGCAACCAGGAGCGGTTGCAGACGGAGCGCACTTCGCAGCGGCGGGTTGCGCCCCGGGGCTGCCGCGTCGAGCAGAGCTGCTGGGGGCTGCTCCTCCTGGGCTCTGGGCTCCCGCTCAACCCCCGCGCTCCTTGCTTCCCATACACTCGCTACTGTCTCCTTAGAGACTCCTAGCGACCCCCAGCTCCCTCTGGCCCCGCACTGCCTCCACCCCGTCCCTTTCCCCAGCTGTGAACTGCCGTCTCTCGCGCCTTCCAGCCCCGATCTGCGCGGTCATGGGTATCAGAGGGATGCTGCGAGTCACCGTGTTCCTGCTACTCATCAGGACCTGGCTCGCGGAGGGCAACGACCCCAGTCCCACCCCAAAATTCCACTTCGAGCTCTCCCCCACTGTGCCCGAAGTCATCTTGAACCTCTTCGACTGGTAAGCGGGTGCCGCCAGCCTGGGCATGGCGGCGACAGGGACCGGCGGGCCACCTCGGGCCTCTTGGACGGAGCGGGCTGGGGTATCTTGAACCCAGCTTGCAGCCGAGTCATGGCGCGCGGGTCCTGCCCGTCCGGTCCCTGGAGGGAGATGGGATGGAAGTGGGGGCGACCGGTAGAGATAGAGCTCTGTGCTTCAGCCCACCTGTTGCCGCGGCGCCTGACAGAGCCCCGCGTGTGCCCTAACTGCAGCCACGGGCGGAGGACCCTCAACCCAGGGTCTGCCATCCACCCTCGGGACTAAGGCACTGGGCAGGTTTTCCGAGTCATTTCCACTGGCACCTGGGGACTGGGAGGGGGAGCAGTACAGGGTGATGGACAACTCACAAAACATAGACAGTACAGACACCTGTTTGAGTCCGGATTTTAATCTGTTCCCTGAGGCGCGTGCGTGTGTTTGTATGTGTGTTGAACGGTGAGTGACCTTTTCCAATGCTGCAGATAGAAATTATTGACTCAACCTCATCGGAGCCCAGACAGTGGGATCAGTAGCTGCATAACCGTATAGCCTGTGTGGCCTGAGATGGGTGTGCTTTTGTACTTAGTCCTGTGAAAACATTTGAAGATTCAGGGTTTGTTTTTTGTTTTTTGTTTTTTGTTTTTTCTGTTTGATTTCAAGTTTGTTTGGGGCTGCAAATATCTGAAGAGATATTAAACAGTCAGTCTTTACATGTAGATCACACAGAAATGTGTGTTTGCAGTGGCCATGGATCCTGAGCTCTGGCATATGGGTAATGTGTGGTACTAAACAGGCGGGAATGCATTGCTTTAATTCGGGAATAATGCATGTGTACACTTTGGAGTAATGCAAAATGAAATTCTGTAATTAAAGATGATTACAAATAATTTTTTTAATGACAAACCAGAAATGAACATGTATTCAGAAAAAAAGGTGGGGGGGATAGTTGGGCAAGGTTCCAGCAGACAGCCCTGCAGTGTCCTCAACCCAACATACCAGACTGCGCTAGTGAACTCTCTCTCTCTCTCTCTCTTTCTCTCTCTCTCTCTCTCTCTCTCTCTCTCACACACACACACACACACACATCCGCATGTGCGTGCGTGCGCGCGCACACACACACACACACACACACACAGATTTTCAGGGGCTGACGTTCCCTGGTGGATGTGTCAGAGATCCTAAAAATTATAGTGAAGCCCAGGGCCTATTCTCATTCACAAACCCCTTTTCTGGAAAGAGCCCTACTGAAGGTCTAGGTGAATCGGATGAACCTCAGAGACTTCTAGAAAGGCCAGCTGTCTGCAAGGCTGAGCTGGATCCACTTAACATGGGCTCACTCAAAACACGTCTAGGCTGGAAGCATATGCTTAGCCATAGAGATGTCTGCTCTCAGAATACATGTCTTTTGGAAGACAGCCCTTGAACCCCCAAAATCTAAACAGTTTGGTTGGGTGAGGGTCTTAAATCTTTGCTACATGAGCAGAGTTCTCTCTCTCTGTCTCTCTCTTTCTCTCCCTCCCCCCCCCTCTCTGTCATGTGCCATATATCAAGTCTTAAAAACAGAGTTGTATAAACACAAGATTTACATAGATGTGACCACAAAATGCCTGGTCCTAGCCCAGGTAGGGGAAATGTCACTGAGGCTCAGGGGGGTCACTGAGGGTGGAATATGACCTTTCCTGAGCCAGTCAGGTGCCCCGGAAGGACTTTCACCAACCTGGAAAGCTTCATCCAGGCTGATGGCAAGGTGGGCCTTCTTAAGGGGCTGAAGTAATGTGTTTATCCCAGGGCCGGAACTTGCCCATTCCCTCCCTTCTCTACCTCCCCTACTGTCTCCTCTCGTCATGCCCCGCTCCTCCCCAATCCTGCCTGGTAACAAGTATCCAGTCTTTGTGCCCCATTCTCTGGATAAAAGCGGAAGGGGGGGAGGGGGAAAAGAGGAGTCTGCGTCACTGCTGCGCTTCTGGCTGACTCACTCTAGGGAGGGAGAGGAGTGGGGAGAAATGTGTACATGTATGACTGTACATGTCTGCATGTGTACAGGAGAAAAGAAGGCCCTGACAAGTTGACATCTGGGGTGCTCTTTGCTGTTTGTCCTCTGAGAAGCAATGTGGCATTTACTGATGACCAGCATTTACTGATGATTTCTCTGTTTCAGCAAAAATTGTGCAAATGAAGCTGTGGTTCACAAGATTTTGGACAGGGTGCTGTCGAGATATGATGTCCGTCTGAGGCCAAATTTTGGAGGTAAGACACAACCAGATACTAGAAGCCTTTGTGTGACATGGAATAGAACTGAGATGGATGCAACAAGACAGCTCCACTCAGTCCTGCTGCCCATTGGCACTCCCCAGGCTCAACACTTTTGCCTCTCCAGACCCCACATTCCTGACTGTGGGAGACCGTCAGCTGAGCACTTTCAGGGCCCCAACCCCCAGGCCTTCTGCTCTGCTCTTCCACTTCTCTGCCTTCTTATGCAAGGGGCCTTTCTGCCCCTTCCCTTATAACAGCCTGAAGTGCACTCCCGGGTGTGGCTGGAGAAGCAGTAACTAAGAAATGGACTGTGCACTAGAGTTTTCTGCTACATTCGTGGGGAGGGCACACATTCTTCTACTTGAGCACACATTCTTTGCACTTTGGACAGTTGCCCCATTCAGCTAGTTCAAAACTAAGGCATGGTCTTCTCTGTCTAGTTTACTTTACCCACCGAGGTCCCAGGCACTTCCACCTCTGCCACCCCTTACCAAAGCCTTTAGCTTCCACCAAGTTCATTTTCATTCAACACATTCAAGTCAGTGTGATCTTTATAAATCCAGCCTGATCACCTCTCAGAGTTTTGATGGCTTTATTTAACTGCCAAATATAACCCTTAGCCTAGCACTCAGACCTCAAGCACAAAGATGAGAAATGATAAGGGAACTGAAACACAAAGCCAATATATAAGTTTCTCCTCTAATTCCTGCCTAGCCCCCACCCTTGGAAAGGGTGACTGGGCTCAATCACACAGCTTTAGGGGACAGGCATTCTAGTCCAACCCCACAGAAAAGGAGTAGCATTCTCCAGGGACCACCCGAGAAACCTAGACCAAGGACAGACAAAAGGAAGGGGAGTTAGTCACTAAATAGGAGTTAGTCACATTTCAGCTCAAAGGAAACAGAAAGCTAAAAATCAGAGTGGCTAAGTGGAAGAAAGCACTCCACTTCCTGCAGGTGGTAGACCTAGACACCTACTCTAAGGGGTTAATGAATGCTAATGATTCACATTTGTACATAGGAATAGAAGTCTTCCAAAAACACAATGCCTCCACTCTAAAGGGCCCACAGCTAGGAAGTGTACATTGTAGTAGACCAGTAACAGGATTCTGGGGGTGCTGTGATTTGCTGGGAAAGCCACCTGGAAAAACAAGGCCCCAGGCTTTGGAAGTGGGACATTTAACTGGTGCTGCTTTTGCTGTGTTGCTCCCTCTGAGTCTCAGGACAGAAGGTGCAGTCCTGGATCTAAGTAAGGTGAGTGTGCACTGGGCATTAGAAAGCTGGAGTGGAGAGGGCAGAAGTGAGGCTTTTTCAGTGTGGACATTCAGATGCTAGAGCACAGCCAGCACTCTGTTGAGTGACAATGGTTTTTGAACAGCTGCACCAAGCACTGGTGGCTGTCAAGGGAGTAGCTACTACACTTTCTCCTTTCTTCATTTTCGTGTTTCTCAGCAAAGGCTACCCAACAGCCATTCATGTACACCAAGCACACCCTTCCCACTGTTTCAGATTGCCATCCCTACAGGCATCCAGCATCAGGGGGAGGGAGCAGGGGCAAGGACCACCCTCTGGGGATTGTCTGGTGAGGCTGGTCCAGTCTCTCCAAGGCACCGCAGCAGTGTCTTTTGAGCTAACTCAAATTTGTTTACACCTGATTCCTAACCTGAGTACACTAAGCTTTATGGGCATGTACACCTGGGGTGTATGAGGAAAGATGGGTCCTTGATTTGGCCAAACAGTAGATGAAGGTGCGAGAGCAAGGACAATGCAGGACCTTCTAGCATTTAGAGAGAAGAAGGCACTACAGGCTCAGTCTGGGACTGTTATATAGGGCAGGGAGGGGGTTGCCAATCAATGAGACACTGGGTCCAGGGTTTCACCTTTGGGGTAAGCCAGGACTCCCTGTAATGCTTCCCACTAGACACAGAATCAAATTCCCCTCTGTGTCTGAAGTGATATAGAGATTCAAGGACAGACACACACACATACACACACCCCACATGTAGAGGCCTCACCTAACTGTGGTCAGGTTCAGTGGGTCAGTAATAAGGCTGTGGGAGCCTTATTACTCCCTTGAGAGGAGGAGGAGAAGGAAGAGCCAGGGGAAGTTAACAAAGCTGCTTCTTTCTGGGCAAGAGAAGTGGGATTCTACAGTATTGCAAAAGGCAGGTCCCTGAAGACTTCACCTAGTTCCTCACCTGGCACAATGTAGGCACAGAGTGAAGGAATGAGTGGGACATCTTCACCATTCCTCCATTTATCTGCTTTTCCTCTGGTACTCTGATGGCTGCTAGGGAGGACAAGGACTTGGGGTAGCAAAATTTCCAAGAGGGAGGAAGTGGTTAACCCCTCTCTGCCTTCCTGAGCCCATCAGGAAGGAATATGGGGCTGAGGCCATCACCACACAGATAGCATTTACACACCTTATCTGGAAAATTTTTGTTCCCCTCCATGGGATACCTTGGCTAATCTCTCATAAGGTGTCCCCTCTAGGTGAGTAAATTAGAAAATAGTTCCAGGTTTCCTTCCTCCAGGCTACATACCCAGGCCAGGACTTATGGACTACATTTCAGCTCCCAGTTGCCCCTTGCACAGGGCTATGTCTTGGCCCTTTAGGGTTCAGGTCCCCCAGAATTCCACTGTAAGGGATGGGGCTGCCTGATTGGCACAAAATGGTGTAAGATGAGAAGCCTGACCCAAGAGTGAGGTGTCGGGGGATGGATGGCCCCTCTAGGACTTGTTGCCTGCTTAACACACTTTCCACTCTCTAAAGGCATGTAAGGAGCCTGACAAGCTATAATAAAGAACTACATTTCTAGAGACCTCTATCACTACATACAGTGCTGGGGATCATTCACAATAGCCCTAAATGGTGGAGTCTGGGCTGTGGCCTCTCAGAAAGGCCCATTTACTTCTCAGCTGCCATTCAAATGCTGATGCCCAATCCTAGGTCACTGAAGCATTGGGATAGGATAAGCCTTTTCCCTCTTTTCTGCTCAGCTTCTGGGCCATCAGCCTGCAGTGAAGCCAGCAGGTAAATTGCAAGTGTCACACATGTACCCATAGCAGCAGTGTGGTGTAATACATATAGAATAATGGCTTAGCTGTGGAGCCAGGTGAAGACAGCTTTGAGCCAATAGGAAACAGCAAAAAGTGTTTTTCCACAGCACTATATAGTTTACTACATATTTTCACATCCATTGTCACATTTGAATGGGCAGTGCTAACACCTAGGCCCAAAAAAGAAAGCAGGAGGCAGAAATACACTCATACAGACACACATTCAAACACACATATTAACATACACAGACATCCTCACACATGCACTCACAGGAATAAACTCACAAGTTCATTCACTCATAAGTTCAGTATACATGCTTACCTGCACTCACATATTTACACGTGTGCACACATCTGTGTACATACAAAACATGCTTACACATTCACATACACACATGAACATATTCTCACAAGCACACTCAAAAATTTATTCACACACATAAATTCATATGCCTCTGCTCCCACATTCACTCATACTTGCATACAAACATGCTCCCATGTACAAACACTGCCAAATTCACTCACACACATAGAAACATGCACACACACACACATGCTTGGATATTCACACACATGGACATACACGCATTAACATGTTCAGATATTCATCCATACACATAAATAACTCCTATTCGTCCACATACAAAAAATGCTTGCACATACACTGATGTGCACGTGCTTACACATGCACATTAACATGATTGCATGCAAGCAGGCTCATGCATTCACCCACACATGAGCTTGCTCATACACATGAACATGCTCACATATTTACCAATTCACACAAACAGGCTCACACATTAAGGCACATCCATATCCACATGCACAGATATATTCACACATTCACTTATACCTGCACAATGACACACTAACATATGTGAATATGTTCATGGATTCACTTGCACATCAGCATGGTCACACATTCAATTACACACCAGCACACTCATGTATGCTCATATTCAATCACACACAAACATGCTCACACATCCACTCAAGCACATAAATGTGCTTACATAGACTTATATCCCCACATATATAAGTATGATGAGTGTGAGAATATAAGTATGATTACTAATCACACTTAAAACTTGCATACAAATAAGGTCACATATGCAAACAACTCACATATTACACAACAAGCATGCTCATGCACAATGACACAGACACATACAGTCACACACTCAGAAGTTCACTTACCTTCCTAAACATTCACTCACACAAACACATTCAATTACACATTCCCTCACACATGCACTTAACATGCCCACACACAGACTGACACATGAGCATATTCATACACACAGACACATCCATCCAACACACAAACATTCACATACACTCATGTAAACACAACTTTAACATACAAACATGAGCATGCATTTACTCACACATGGACATGCTTATGAATACATTACATTCACATGTAAATACAAATACATTCACATGTGAACAGACTCAGACAACCCACATGTTTACTCCCACACAATACACTTCAATACATACACGTTCACATATTTGCTACCTCACAAACACACATAGATTCACACATTCACCCACACTTGCATATGAATGCACTCATATTCATAGACATACACATTTACTCCCACAAAACACTTGAATATTTCAATATTTATACATGCAGACATGGTCACATCCACACATGTACATGTTCACACATTTACTGACACACAAACATGCTCACATACATGAAAACACCAATTCACTCACACACATGAATGTACTCATACATTAACATGCTAACATATATGAACATAGAAATTTGCTCACACACACAAATATATACATGTTCACACATTCACTTGCACATGAGCACATTCATACACTCCCACACATCAACCTGCCTACATGCTTGCATGTGCTTACACATTTACTTACATGCAGTATATACAATCATACAAACATGTTCATGCATTCACTCACACATGAACACACAAATTCACTTATAGGCATGGACATGCTCACATACATATCCTCACACATTTACACACACAAATAAGTTCACAAATACACCCATGTTCACACATTCCCTTGCACATTAACAAGCTCACATACACTCATACGGTCACACATTCACTCACCCATAGTTGCACACTCAAACACACAAATACAAATTCATTTGCATATGAACACACATTTACTGACACACAGCACACTTAAGCACACAAATCGTTTACAGGCAGACATCCTCAATACTCTCGTGTATGTACACTGGCATAGTCACCTGCATGTGAACACAATCACAGATTTGCTCATGTATGTGAATATGCTCACATACACTCATGTGCACAACTCACACATTCATTCACACAAAGACACATACTAACTCACATATGGACACACTTACCTGCACTCACACAAATATGTTCATACACACCACAAATCTTAGCTCTGTTTTTGGGCTCATTGCTCTTGAGTTTTTATCAGAAAACCATTTGAAAAAAGAGTGCTTCATCTCCATATTTTCTCTTTGTCTTACCATGACCCCTTCCCTTCATCATATGGGTGAGGCCCAGCTGTAAGAGCTTAGCTTGCGTTAATTATGAGATCAGTGCTATCATTATCCCTATTTTACCCATGAGGAAACTTGCACTCAGAGAGATTAGGTAACTTTTTTTTTTTTGGTAATTTTTATTTAAATTCCAGTATAGTTAACATACGGTGTAATATTAGTTTCAGGTGTACAATCTAGTGATTCAACATTTCTATACATCACCCAGTGCTCATCTCAACAAGTGCACTCCATAGTCCCCATCACCTATTTTCCCCCTCCTCTCTGGTAATCATCACTGTGTTCTCGAGAGTTAAGAGACTGTTTCTTGGTTTTCCTCTATTCCTCTTTTTTCCCTTTGCTCATTTGTTTCTTAAATTCCGCATATGGGTGAAATCATATGGTATTTGTCTTTCTCTGACTGACTTATTTTGCTTAGCATAGTACTCTCTAGCTCCATCCATGTTATTGAAAATGGCAAGATTTCACTCGTTTTTTATGGCTGAGTAATATTCCTCTGTGTGTGTGTGTGTGTGTGTGTGGTTATGTTTTATAAACAATCTCATTTAATATGGCAATTCATATATATATATATATATAAATTTATTCTGGCATCATACTTGCCTCTGTAAAAAGTGGGTCATCAGTGAAGAACTCTGACAAATACGTTAAGATATAAAAACCTATCAGTGCCTTGAGAAAGTGACTTAGCACCTATATATACATTTGGACGTGTATGTATACTGTATCTTCTTTATCCATTTATCAGTCAGTGGACACTTAGGATGTTTCCATAGTTTAGCTACTACAGATAATGCTGCTGTAGACATTGAGGCACATGTATCCCTTCAAATTAGTATTTTTGTATTCTTTGGGTAAATACCTAGTAATGCAGTTGCTGGATCATAGGGCAGTTCTATTTGTAACTTTTTGAGGAACATCAGCCACTCTGAAAAACAGTATGGAGGTTAAGAAACTTATTCAGGGTCACACATCTAGTAAGTGTCAAGATGGGGTCCAAACCCAGGCAATCTTGCTCCTGAGTGCATGCTTTATCATACCCTGCATGTAATAGTGTCTTCCCATTTGTAGGTGCCCCTGTGCCTGTGGGAGTATCTATCTATGTCTCCAGTATTGAACAGATCTCAGAAATGACTATGGTAAGTGTGTCACCTTCAGCCATGGGCCTGGGGACAAGGGACACGTGGCAAGGAGCAGAGTCATAAGCCAACTCCAATTGTTCTGACTCACAACAGAGCCCACATAGATGAACATGGTAGGTTTCGTAAACTATAGCCACTGGAACAAAAAATAAATAAATCCAAATGGATTATAGACCTAATAGCGAAAGGCTTATGAAGTGTTTAAAAGATAATATAGAATACTGTGTTTGTGTCTTTGTGGTAGGACTTGTTTAAAAAGACATAGAGGGGACCCTGGGTGGCTCAGCCAGTTGAGCGCCCATCTCTTGATGTCAGCTCAGGTCATGATATTGCAGTTTCTGAGTTTGAGCCCCGCATCTGGGTCTGTGCTTATAGCACAGTGCTTGGGATTCTCTGTCTCCTCTCTCTTTGCCCCTCCCCTGCTTACACATGCTCTCTCTCTCAAAAATAAACTTTTTTTAAAAAAAGTTACACAGCCCTTTTAAAAAAATAAATAAAAAGACATAGAAAGCAGAAAGCATAAAACCATAAAAATAAATACTGGTAATTTAAACTATTTTAAATTCTATCTAGCCAAAACTTCTGGAACTTCTGTTTTGCAAAACAGACAAAACCAGTATAACAAGTATAAAAGGATAAGTCAGAGTGGACTGAGATATCTGCAACACAAAGAACTGATATTGAAAGTATACATAATTCCTGTGAATTAATAAGAATATTTTGAAAATGATAGAAAAATGACTAGAGGAGTGCCTGGGTGGCTCAGTTGGTTGAGCACCTGATTCAGCTCAGGCCACCATTCCTGGTTCATGGGTTTGAGTTGCACATCTCTCCCCATCTCTGTCCCCTCTCTCTCTGTCCCTCTCCCGCTCACATGTGTGTTCTTTCTCTCTCTCTCTCTCCTCTCTCTCTCTCAAAAATAAATCAACATTTTAAAAAAAAGAAAAAATGATTAGAAAATTTGTGAAGAAAACCAAGTAGCAAATATGTGAAAACATACTTGACTTTATTATTAGTCAGTGAAGTGCAAACTAAGACCAGAGCAAGAATCCATCACATACCCACCAGATTGGCAAAAGTCAAAAGTCAGACCATACCAGGCAGGAGCTGGCCAGGCAGGAGCATTGAGAAATCTCATCTGTCCGCAGTGTGGGTGTAAACTTGAACTTTCACTTCATAATTCTTATTTCATGTTGATTTGGGTATGTATCATGTGTTCACAGAGTGGTGTATATGTAGTATATTCATATGAACAAATTTTATTAACAGACATCAACTTGAATGAATCTCACAAATATAATACATACAGTGTAATTCCATTTGGAAAAGAAATTTAAAAATGGGTCCAAGCAATGTTTCCTAGAAATACACACATAGACAACAGAATTCTAACAAACAGCAACAGAGCTATTATCATTAAGATCTAAGATAATGGATACTGCTAGAAGGAACACATTGAAACTTAAAGTTATTGGTAATGTTTCATTTATTAACCTGGATTTTAATTACATGAATTTCAGTTATTCTTTTTTTTTAAGTTCATTTTTAACATTTAACATTCTTACATATTTCAGTACTTGTCTATATTTGTGATATATTTCATACACCTTCATGCACACACACACACTGTGAGGATGGAGAGGAGGACAACCTCACTTACAGCTGGGATTCACCTTTCTCTCCCCAGGACTATACGATCACAATGTTTTTTCATCAGACCTGGAAAGATCCACGTTTAGCATACTATGAAACCAACCTGAACTTGACCCTGGACTATCGGATGCTAGAGAAGTTGTGGGTCCCTGACTGCTACTTTTTAAATAGCAAGGATGCTTTTGTGCATGATGTGACTGTGGAAAATCGTGTGTTTCAGCTTCATCCAGATGGAACAGTGCGATATGGCATCCGGTGAGTTTCCCCAAGCACTTGAGGACCATCCTCACAGGCTTCCTTCTTCCGAACGAGTATCCCGTAAACAAACTGTAAGAGACACACAAAGGAGCCCACGGCTTTCCACATCTGTCTTGTGCTGCCCCCTCACTCATCCTACCCAGTAGTCAAAGTGAAACCTTCAGAGCTTTCCACAACCATCCTTGGCTGTCCTGTCCCCACACCTTGCCCATCTTTCAATCCCTAACTTAAATGGTCTCTTTGTCAAGAAATCCTCCTTGATTATCTCAACTCGAAGAGCTCTCCCTCCACTTTAGCATTCTATACATTCTGTTATTTATCTTTGTTTCTCTTCTCTTCCATGCAGTGAGGGAGGGAGACAAATGAATGCTGAAGCCCATATGTAATGAGGGAAGGGGACCAATCTCTGCCATTGGTCATATTTGCATCATGCAGGGGAGCCCACGGTGTGCAATATATGTCTATTGTCTATGGCTCTGTACACATAGGATGTGCACATGCTGGAAATCCTCACTGGCTTATTTATAGCACAGTATATGGTCACCAAGGCTCTCCCCACAGCGTCATCTCTTATAAACTATCACTTAAGACAAGCATAAAAGATAAATGTAGCTCAGAAAATTTTTCCAAAAGGTAGTTGTGCCAGGGTTCAGCCCCTGTCTCTGAGTCTCTCTTTCTCTTGGGTGCTCCTGTTCTATCCCTTTGTTTCTCCCTTCTTTCTCCATGGCCCAAAGTGCTAGAGTTAAAGAACAAAACTTACAAGGAACAGTGACTGGTCATACCTGTTTCATTAAAAGGGGTCCTCAGCTGATAAACGCTGCATGGAGGATTCATAGAAAGGAGACACACACACACACACACTTCTCTACCCAGTGTACAAAATGGAAATTGCTTAAAGGGTTGAAAGGGACTATACTGGGATTAGCAGCTGGGAAGGGCAGGATAACGGATAGGGGACAGCCTCCCAGTGGAGGCTGCAGAGAACGTTTGTAATTATCCTCTTTCCTACAGGCCATTCCGCCCACTTCCCTAGCTCCTCCAAGATCCTTCCTCAGATTCCTCCCACAGACGCACCACCTGGCAACTTGAAGCCCCTGCCCAACACTGCATGACCCACCTTAGATATGTTAATACCTCCTACCCATTTATACCTACTACTGGCAATTTGCTCAGCTCCAGTGGCCCATGTACTTAGGCAGATACGCAGAGATGAGAGTGCTATGGGAGCACCTCTCCTAGCCAAAGGTGGGCCTGGGCTACAGCTCACATCCATGCCTGCACAACACATACGGGCACTCCACATGGGATCTGGCACATCAGCTGCTCCAATGTAGCCTTGCTCCTTCTTCAGCAAGAAACTCCAATTTCTGTCTCTCCATCCAGTTTCCTCAAAAGCCCTTCCCATTCTGATGCCCTGAGACTTCCTGACATGCCATACACCTGTTCTTTAAGCCCTACCAGACTTGTTGGCATATACATTCCCTCTTCCCTCCCTCCACAAGTGCAACTTAGCTTTCCTCTAGAGAGAAAGGAAGAGGAAAAAGAAGGAAAGAAACACTGGAGGGAGAGGAGGACCCAGTTCTAGTGTAGGCAGTATGGGAAGGTGTTAGGTGGGTCAGCACTTGGAGTACCTCTCTCCTGCACACCCCTGCAGCCTTCTCAGGAATGGTTCTTTGCCTGAACTTGATTCGCTTTTCCCTTCTTTCTGCTTTTCCTTTGCAGACTTACCACCACAGCAGCTTGTTCCCTAAATCTGCAAAAATTCCCCCTGGACAAGCAGACCTGCAAGCTGGAAGTAGAGAGCTGTACGTATGTCCTCCAAGGCCCCTCATTTCTACTTGGGGTTATGGTTATCCAGAAACCAAAAGCAGAGTAGAGAGTGAGAGGGATAGCATATTTCCCCTACTCCATCCCTCCCCATTCTCTCTCTCCTCAGTAGACAGACAGACAGACAGACAGAGGTATATACAGAGTATCTGGGAGAAGGTGGACTTTAATGTGTAAGTAGTCCCATGAGGAAATTGTATCTTGCTATTGGGAAGTTGTGTACAAGCTAGTGTGCAGGAGCACATCTGTTTGCTTTCTTTCCTGGCTGAGAAATTCCAAAGTGAGAATTCCCTTTCCAAGTTCCCCCCTCTTCTGTGCTCAGACTCAGCAAACCACATAGGTGCCCCAAATGTGCAGGTTCCAACCATTCTTTGGGTTCCACAGACTGCTCTGGTGTAAAATCTGCCTATGCCTGCTTTCTCAGACTGACCTGCTTCTTTCCCTCTCCCAGATGGCTACACGGTTGAAGACATTGTATTATACTGGGAAGGCAATGGGAATGCCATCCGGGGGACTGAGAAGCTGCACATTCCTCAGTTCAGCTTCCTGGGGAAAACAATGGCTAGCAAAGAGGTGTTTTTCTACACAGGTGGGTCTGATATTCTCTCCTATTTCTTCTCTCTTTTGTACCCTGGTAAACTCCTGGACATCTCTCTGCCTTTGACGTCTGCACTCCTGCCCTATTTCCTTCTGGCTCTGTACACCTTCCAAAACCCCCTTCAAAATGAGGAAATGGATGTGGAAGCACTTGGCTGGGTTTGACACTCTACAGGTATAAAAGGTTCATGCTTTTGCTGATAAAAATAGGCCTCCTCTTAAAGCCAGCCTCTCCCCCTCCATCTGTTTGCAGCTTTGAAATATCCTGTATCTCCCATTTCAAAACTCCAGTTGACATGAAGCAAGTGAGGAAGGAAGGAGGAGAGAACAGACTCACTATGCCATATGGGCCTACTTACATGCCACTGTCACTGGCCTTAAGGCAGCAAATAGGGTCAGATCTACAAACTGCCCAGGCTGGAATATTAGAGGCTGAACTGCCCATCAGCTTCCCCTCCTCCATCCTGTACTTCACCCTGAAAATCCCCTCAGCCCTGCCACCCTAATACCAGTATGTCTCCTTGCCAGGTTCCTATGTACGTCTGATACTGAGGTTCCTGGTCCAGAGGGAAGTCACCAGCTACCTTGTACAGATCTATTGGCCTACTGTTCTCACCACTGTTGTCTCTTGGATATCGTTTTGGATGAACTATGAATCCTCTGCAGCCAGGGTGACAGTTGGTAGGTCCTGTCCTCATCCCGAGGAGGAACTTGGATCATCTTGCTCAGAAAAAAAGTTGACAATAAGAAAGGAATACCTGGAGTGGTATGTGACTGCACAGGCAAGGAAGCAATATGGTGCCTGCCCAACAGGCATTTATACAGGTCCTCAGCCAATCCCTAGCAGAGACACTGATGTTGGAGACAAGTGTGAAAAAAAACAACAGGGATAGGATCTTGATATGTTGGGCCCAAAGTATTAGAATTCATTATTTGCTGGATACATAAATGAACAGGTCATAAATTTAGATCAGAAATGTAATACAGCAGGGGTGCCTGGGTGGCTCAATCGGTTAAGCGTCCAACTTCGGCTCAGGTCATGATCTCACAGTCTGTGAGTTGGAGTGCCACATCGGGCTCTGTGCTGACAGCTCAAAGCTTAGAGCCTGCTTCAGATTCTGTGTCTCTCTGCCCCTCCCCCACTTGCACTCTGTCTCTCTCTCTCTCAAAAATAAACATTAAAAAATTTTTTTTAGGGGCGCCTGGGTGGCGCAGTCGGTTAAGCGTCCGACTTCAGCCAGGTCACGATCTCGCGGTCTGTGAGTTCGAGCCCCGCGTCAGGCTCTGGGCTGACGGCTCAGAGCCTGGAGCCTGTTTCCGAATCTGTGTCTCCCTCTCTCTCTGCCCCTCCCCCGTTCATGCTCTGTCTCTCTCTGTCCCAAAAATAAATAAAAAACGTTGAAAAAAAAAAATTTAAAAAAAAATTTTTTTTAAAGATGTGTAGAAATTTAATACAATAAACATAGATTGAGCAACATAGCAAAATGTCCTACTAGGCATCAGAGGACTTCCAGAGAAGCTTGCCCTCAATGAGTGTCTAATGGAATGCTAAGATAGATGCTAGGAGATTCTACACTTGATCTTAGCCAAAAGGCCGAGAAGCAACAGATGCTAGGAGATTCTAGAGGAAGAAATGACCCAGGTCTTGTTGTCTAAAACTACACCAAGAAAATGTTGCTCAAACTGGGTTTTCAAGACTTGTGGGAGGCAGAAGCATAAGATTTGTCATTCACTAAAACAGGAAATTGCTATTAAAAGGCACAGGGGCCCTAAGAGGGGACTAGATCACAGAGGGCCTGGGGCAAGAGCTGGAGAAATAGGGAGAATAGCAGAAAGACAGGAGGGTTGAATTGGAAAGACCTTGAGATTCCAATTTTAGCAGTTAGAACTGCATGTCCAAGCAATGGGGAAAACAAGAGGGTTTTGAGCAGTACCAAGGAGGGGCCTAAGAGATCAGCTCCCAAGTTTATCTGGTCCCAGTGTGCCCCACATCCAGGTCTTGTTTTCCATCACCATCTTTGGGGCAGACTCCTCGGCCTCCTTCTTTAGGAGCACATGTTGGATTAAGCCTTCAACATTTGTGTAATACTTTAAGGGCTCACAAACCTTTCTGAGGGATGTGATCTAAAGGAATCCCTATGTGTTGGAAGGCAAAAGAGATTGGAGATGTAAGTCACTGTGAAACCATGGCTGGAGATTTTGGACTTGACCCTAAGAACAATGAGAAGTCACTGAATCATCAAAGCATGGCTGGGTGTAAAGCTGGGGGGGCAGGGAGGAGCAAAGAGAGCACTTGAGCAAAGTCCCCAGGCCTAGGGAGTTGAAGGAATTTTGCTGAGAGTCCTCCTTATCCCAGAGATGATCGTTGCTCCCTTCCTGTGGGATGTGGACCTGATGGCTTGCCAAGAACTTCAGCCACCTGAGGATCCTAACCCTGCCATGTTCTTTACAGGTCTGACTTCAATGCTCATCCTGAATGCCATCAACTCACATCTGCGGGATAAACTCCCCCAAGTTTCCTGTATTAAGGCCATTGACATCTACATGGTTGTATGCTTCTTCTTCGTGTTCCTGTCCTTGCTGGAATATGTCTACATCAACTATCTTTTCTACAGCCGAGGTGGATCCCGGCACAGACTCAGGCGACACAGGAGAGCCCGAAGAGTCATGGCCCGCTACCGCTACCAAGAATTGATGCTGCAGGTTTGGCTTTTTGACTGACAATCAGCTTTCCCTGATTAGAGATTGGGCACATATTACAACCTAAGTTTAGCACTTGACCCTTTCACATTTCTTAGCTCCTTTTAGCCTCACACAGCACATGTGTGTGTGTCTGTGTGTGTGCTCAAACACACACACAGACACACACACACCAGATAACAAATAGAACAATTTATCATCACTCCTTTACAGGTCAAATCATTGTCCTAAAGTCACAAAGCAGTAAGTGGCAGAACTAGATTTTCCCAGACCTTTTGACTTCAAATCCAGTCCACTTAGCATACTTTCCAAGGACAGGTGATGGAACCAGAGGGAAGAGGAACACAGGCAGGCTGAAAGGAAAAGATAGGCAGCAGAGGTGTTGGTCTACCGCTCCTTCCTTTGCTCTTTCAGTTCCCAAAGCCATGCTGAGACTTTTGTTGCTGGCAGTACATTAATGTCCAGCAGTACCCCCTCCTTCACAGGGAGCCCAGCCACATTGCCTGAGGAGTCCTTGCCTCCATCCACCACACAGCACTCCAGAGGGAGCAGCTGCCCCAGGGAGACACAGGCTTGGCAGCCACCATGGATTTCCCTTACATGCTAACAGGCTTTCGGTCTTGTTCCTCAGCCCCTTGCACGCCGGAGATCCCAGGAAGAGATGATTCTGTCAGTGGAAGAGATCAACAATCACATTGCAATTGCTGTTGAGGAAAGTCCTCTCCCTCCTCCCTCCCCACCACCAGTGCTTATTCATGTAGGATGTGAACCTCCTGACTTCGTAAGTCTACCTACTATCCCCTTAAAGGATGACCAGGTTAGCATAGAAGATGAAGGTGGCTCTCCTTTCTCCACACCAGTACAGGCCTGTTTGGCAAGCCTTGAAAGCCTCAGCTCTTTGACCTCCATCCCAGAGCAGGCCCCACTGGCCACCTCAGAAAGCCTCAGCTCACTATCTTCTCTCTCAGAGCAGGCCTGGATGGCCTCTAGAGAAAGCCTGAGCGATCTCCCCTCCACCTCAGAGCAGGCCCTGCACAGCTATGGCGTTCGCTTTAATGGTTTTGAGATTGATGACAGTGTTATTCCTACTGAAATCCGCAACTGTGTGGAGGCTCATGGCCATGCTGAGACCCATGACCCAGAAGACCCTGAAGAGAACTCGAGCTCAGATGAGAGTCGTGGCTGTGGCCCTAGTGGGAGGCATCTGCTTCTCCACAGCCACAGGTGTGTGCAAGAGGCAAGCTATAGCCTTGATGAAATCCATAGCAACCTTAATGAGATCCGTAGCAACCTTGATGAGATCTGTAGCTTGCCTGATGACATCAAAGTTGAGAGCAGCTACCTTGACCTTGAGAAGCAACTCGAGTGTGATCTTGACAGCACCTGGAGCCTTAATGTTGATGATTTCATGGGCTTTGACCAAGGCAAGGATAGTAACTCAGAGTCTGATGACAGTTGCCCCCCGAGTCCTGGGTGCTCCTTCAGTGAAGGGTTGTCCTCCAAGCTCTTTCACCCTGACTATGTCCCTAAGGTCGACAGGTGGTCCCGGATCCTCTTCCCTCTTGCCTTTGTGGTGTTCAACATTGTTTACTGGGTGTATCATATCAATTAGTCCCATAGTGCTCTTTTCATGGTTCCACTTGATTCTACTCTGCCTTCTTTTCTTTGTTCATTTTACTTTGTGGTTATTTGGGCAGTTGAATCAGTTCTACCTTTCTCTTTGTAAACATGAGGTGGTGAGTGGTTGGAAAGGATGCGTTCTGGCTGGAAGGAAAGGTATTGAGGAGGAGTTGGAGGTAAATAGCACACTGATTTCCCTTTTCTGCTAGAAGACTATCACCTTTCCAAAGACTTCTACCATCTATTAAGCACAGAAAAGCCCCTAGAAATGTTCAGAGGACAGAGCCAGGTTGGGGGGGATGGAGGAAGCATCCAAGTCCTATGCATAAACATGTCTAAGGGTTTTTCCTGTCCCCCCGAGGTGTTGAATTTTCTTTTTCGTTACTTTTTTTCTTCTGTTTTTCCCTCCTAGGGATTATGGTCTTGCTCACCCCCTGATTAAGGTTTTACAGGACAAAATCAAGCTAGGTTGAACAGAGGTACACAGGGGAAGGGCTAGCCATGGCTTTAAAGTGCAAGGGGATGGCACTAGGGAACTTGGGAAACTTTGAAAGTGCCTCTTCCCCACTATTTTTTCTGTTGTATTTTGAGTGTGGCATTGTGGCATGAGGTTGGGAGTGGAATATGAGTGGGTAGGGGTACTGAGTGAGATGTCAGAGTGAAAGATCGTGTTTCCAGGAGGAGCTTACAGGGGGTGATGAGGTCAACTTGGACATTACCCAGATGGAACTAGCATCTTTGGAGGGATTGGAACTTCTCTTGTCTATATTCTGCTTCATAGTGCTTGACAACACAGCCTGAGTACACCTGTCTAGGTCAGATGCTGACGTGATCACTAGTTACAGAGAAAGCACTTGATAAATGAAGACTAGGGTCAGGACATTTCTGACTTGCTATTTCATCATCTGGTCTAGAACAGCAAATGAACAATTGTCGTGAATCTCTATATAGTAATCTTATTTGTCTAGTGCATAGCAAGTGTCAACAAGCTCACTGACCCATCACAGTGTCACACCCTCACAGGAGCCCAGTGAGGCAGGAAGGCAAGGCACATTGTCTTCAGTGTTCCAAGGGGAACAAATGGAGCTTATGTATCATGCTTGGGGACATGCAGCCAGTGAGTGGTAGATCCACTCCACTTGCTCTTCCTTCTTCTTGTCCTTTTAACTCTCTCGACTGAAGTGTTCCCCTTTCTCCTTGCCCCTTTACAAATGGGGGTGCTCCATCAGTTTCTGCTTATCTGCCAGGCACCAGACCTCATTTGATAGCACCTGGAACATGTCTGCTGGAAGTGGCCAGTAACCAGCCAATGAGTGTGAACTGAGCACATGGAACATGAGCACTGCTCACCCAGTGGGGCTCCTAAGGGAAACAGAAAGTAGCCTGCACTCCAACTTTCTTAGCAGCTCCACCTCATGAATAGAGGCCACAGGGAACAAGATTTGCCAAGCACTCAGCCTGTGTTTCTCCTTCCTCCCTAGGCAGCCTCTCCCGTAGCCCCTCAGCCACCTACCCTTTTAACTGTGTTTCTGTGTTTGTGTTTCTGTGTATAGCTGAGTGTATGTGTGCATGAAAACAATTTTGTGTGCACATACAACCATTTGAGAAGCTGTACAGCTCTATGTATATCAGTGTAAATCTAAATTGATGTGTGTAAGAGTGTATATATAACAACATGTGGATGCGTGTATGTGTGTGCATACCCCTAGGAAAGAGTGTGTGTGCTTGTGTGTACACACATGAGTATGTGCTGTGTGTATATGACAGCATATGTGCATACCTATGTTAATTTATCTGATTTGAATGAGTGTGAAAGGAAATACACCTGAAAGCATATTTATTTCCTGTTGGTGGCTCTTCTGGAACCACCATAATTCCTTTGGCCTCCACGTATGTGGGGGGCCTTATTTGGCCGGGCTGGTTAACTGTTTCGTTCCGATTCCTTCTTCCAGGGAGCAGTGTCTCCCGGCCCCCATCCATTCTTCTCCTCCTCCCTCTACCCATCTGTGCTGTCGCCTGGACAGAAGACATAGGAGAAGTGAATGTAGTCCCAGGAAGTTACAGTTTAGTGCCTTGACGTAGGAAGTGCTCAAATGTGAGATAAGCTGGGAGTGCAGAGCATTTTGCTTTGTCCTGAAACGAATGTTTGCATAACAAAGACAGAGATTGAGGGGGGTTCCTTGAAGATGCATTAAGAACAGAAATATGTGGACAATGGATGGGGACAGCTAAAGAACTGGAGAGGGAGTTGTATATAGCCTTTATAACTTATTCCCTTATTGCAATCACATTGTACGCCCAACATGTGTGGGGGCTGAAGGCAGCCAAAAGCAGGTGGGTGATGTGAAGACATATCCCAGGGGATCAGCTGTAGCACTGGATGCAGAGAACTAAAGGTGCTTGGGAAAGGCCTGCAGGCATGGCCAGTAGGAGTGGTCCCTTTTAGGGGCACTGTAATAACCCATCCTGCATCTTTGGACAACCTTGGATTTGGAGTCCAGAAATCCCTCCTCCTACCCACTCCAGGAAAAGAGATTGTTATAGGGGTGAGAGGATTGGCCAAGGAGAGAGGTACAAAGGAGCCCCAGGGACTGACTGTCTAGATCGGTCCAGCTTGCCATGTCTCTTATTTTCTATACACACAACATACAAATATAGCCTCCTACACATACACACCCACAGAGACATAGACAGTCACGCATACATGGATACTCACCCTCAGCAATAAATGGATATATACACAGAGACATGCACACTCACATATAGCTACATATATATTCACATGCACAATCACACACGATTACCCTCATTCATGTGCATGCACACGCGTGCACATACACACACACACACAAACTGATAAAACAGCTAAAAACAAAAAAGTTTCCAATGGAATATCTAAGATTGCCTCTTTCTTTTTGGACACATCTCGCAGAAAGATACAGGTTGGGAGGAGAGCAATGACCCCAAATCTGAAGCTACCATCATGGCTATTGAAAGTCTTGCTTCCTGGAGCCTAAACATTGGTTGGTTGATTTGAATTTGTGTTTCCAGGATCCTAGAGGACCTTCGAGCCCTGTAGGAAGTGAGTGGCTTATCTGGGGTGATGTCATACAGAAAGACTGGAGCAGTGGGGACCAGAAAGTGGGTTTGAAGATTGGTCTGGCAGCAATGCATAGGAAAGCTTCAGAGCACAGACGAAGGGCATAGAGGCCAGTTGTAAATATGTCTGTAGATACACGTAGCTAGATAAAATATTTATACCTTAAAATGAACATCTTGGGGGCACCTGGGTGGCTCAGTCGGTTGAGCGACCGACTTCGGCTCAGGTCACAATCTCGCAGTTTGTGAGTTCGAGCCCCGCGTCAGGTTCTGTGCTGACAGCTCAGAGCCTGGAGCCTGCTTCGGATTCTGGGTCTCCCTCTCTGCCCCTCCCTTGCTCACACTCTCTCTCTCTCTCTCCCAAAACTAAATAAATAAAATAAAAAAAGAACATCTTGCCCTAATGTGCTGCAATGAGAGCAGTTGAACTCTACTGCAACTCACACTGCGTGAGGTTAAGTGTCAAGGTGATGTGGAGGTTTGGCAATGACACCTTTGCAGAAACTTGAACCTTCTGAGTTTTTCACAGACTTGGTCATTTTAGCCTGAAAATTGCCAGATCTCCCCTTGTTGTCTTCTATGTGTGTTCTGTCGTCAGTGTCATTGTAAAGCCCTATCCTCAGCCAGCTGCCTACATCCCCTCCCACTCCTCACCCCACACCAAGTAACTCTGAAGTGCAGAGTATCTAGCAGGGCTAGATACTAGAACTACTAGGGTTCAGCCCACAGAGCCGTTCTCAGCCCCAGCCAATCAGAGAGTGCTTATGGTAAGATAATTCACAGCTTGAGCAGAGGGAAGGGTCTTGTTGAGTTTGGGATGGAGCAACCCTCACTTCACTTTTCTGCACAGCTTTCCTTCCTTTTCCTCACATGGGCTATCCCATTAACTTTCCCTCTAGAATTCCTTCTCCACCACTACCACAGGAAGGGCATCCTCTGTCTCTTCAGAGTGTCATTTTGTTGTGAGGATGTGTGATATGTTTCCTACCCATTCTTGCCCATTCCATCTGCCACTGTGGGGTGCCTTTGCAGAGATAGCAAATGATCTATTGGGTCTTACTGTAGCTTATACAATGTATTCTTACAATTTGTGTCATCTTGTTAATAGCAAGGCTGTGGTATCTTTGCATATTTAGAACTGAACTTTGCTGAGACCATGGCCATTCCTAATGAGGTTTCTTTATTCTGTACTTAAAAGAACTAACACTTTGAGCTCTTAACTAATGAATGCATTTGCTAAACCATCCACCTGCATGGTACCTTGCTTTGGTGATGAGCATCAAAGGAAATCTTGACTTGTGCTATTGAAAGTGCAGTGTATTTGTGTTTGTTGTATAGTGTCCTGTGATCAATATGAAATCCTTATTGTCAGTGTTGTGTTTTCAGGGTAGGGAGGGGGTAGGGTGTTACAATGTCTCTCTGATATATTTCAGTTATGAAATAGCCTCAGTTGGTCAGGGTCACCTCTGTTAACATGTGTGAGACTTTACACCCACTATCTTGCCAGACTGCATCCCTGGGGCCAATAGTCATTAGCAGAACTAAAGGTGCCTGAGTGTAGTGAAACTGGCTGTGGTGCCTGACTTCGGGCAGTGCAAGAGAATTCTTCAGAGGACAGGCAAGGCAGTGCCATTCTGAGGCAGATCAAATACAGTAAATCCACAAACATGGAGGTCTTCAAGAAAACCAAGAAAGGACCAAGAAGAAAAACTACATGTCTTGCTGTCCTGAGCTACATAAGGATGCAGAATGGCAGAGACCCCCCCAAGATGACCCAGTTCCCTCTTTGTCCTCATTAAATGTACATTTTTGCATGAAAAAGACCTTGACCAGTCTGGACTTCAAAGAAGGAAAGCATGAAGAAACATAAAATTATGCTTCTGAAAAATATGCTGAAATAAAGGTTGTAAATAGCCAAAAGGAGAAAATAAAATTAATATATATAATGGCAATTACACTTATGGGTTGTTGTGTTTCCTCTCTTGGATTGGAAGGGAGCGCCTTCTGGACCTAAGAAGCCTCTGGCTTTCATTGCTCACCTTTCCCTTCCCAAGGCTTTGCGTATTGACCTCCTCATACCCTGAGATATTTGAATCCATAGTTTTCAAGCAGACTGGAAATATTAATGTACAGTTGAAATTAGTTTACACTTTCACACAAGCCATTTTAATCATATGAAACAAAAATTATAAAACATGTCAAGCCATTGTGGTGCCAGAATACAATGAGGACATTTATTTCCAGTGGCAGGGGCATCTTTATGAAGAACATTTTTAAAAAAGTATCTTTTGGGGTGCCTGGGTGGCTCAGTCGGTTGAGCATCCAACTTCAGATCAGGTCATGATCTCACAGTTCATGGGTTCGAGCCCCACGTCAGGCTCTGTGCTGACAGCTCAGAGCCTGGAGCCTGCTTCAGATTCTGTGTTTCTCTCTCTCTCTGCTCCTCCCCTGTTCACACCCTGTCTCTCTCTCTCAAAAATAAATAAAGATTAAAAAATTTGTTTAAATATATCTTTTGTGGTGCCTGGGTGGCTCAGTTGGTTAAGTGTGCCTGACTTCAGCTCAGGTCATGCTCTCATGGTTGGTGGGTTCAAGGTCCACATTGGGCTCTGTACTGACAGCTCAGAGCCTGGACCTTGCTTCAGATTATTTGTCTCTGTCTCTCTCTGCTACTCCCCCACTCGCACTCTTTCTCTCTCTCTCTCTCTCTCTCTCTCTCTCTCAAAAATAAATAAACATTAAAAAAAATTAAATCTTTTTTGCCAGTGTGGATGTGCAGAATAGAGAGCAAGAAAGCCCTATGGGGGTGGACGCAGGTTTTAAAAATTTTGTAGAGTCCTGCACATTGTTAGAGCTTGGAGTTGAGGCCCCTGGCTAGCGATAAACTCACAGGGGTAGATAGCATGCTACATGAGGGGCAAGCCTTTCACTAACACCACGAGGGTCTCTGGCACAATGAGTGGAGTTTGATAGTAATTCTTGCTGCAAGAATAAAAAAAATAATAATAGAATTTTTAAAAATAAAAAACTTTGTAGAGTCACATTAAAACATCCTGCCACTGGCCCAGAAGGTCCTTGTTGTGGCCCACATTTGTGAGTGCACCCACCTCCAAGCACCTTTTGATGAAATCCTTGGAGTTACAACAGGAACCCTAACCTAGTGGCTCCTCTGTGGTCCCCTTTGTGCCCAAAACAGGCCCGCAGAACTGTGCATTCACAGCGTGCTTTGCTGGTCTGCTCATGGTGGGAGGGGCCTGGTGTCCTTATAGGTACACACAGAAGGAGAAAATGCAGTTGAAGGTAAGGAGGAGTTTTCACAGTACACCTGGATCCTGCTATTAGCTACCAAGTTCTTTTCTGGCTATGTTCTTGCCACAAGTCAGGTTTTGTATTTATTTTGTACAAGTCAGGTTTTGAGGGTAGCCAGCGACCCCAGGTGGAGCTTGCTGCCCTTGAATGGTCCTACTGTCAATTGCTGCCCACTGATTATACAGCTACCCTAAAGAATAGGTCAGAAGAAAGGGAATGTGACCTCCTTCTCTCTTTACAGCCTCCCTTAGGGTGAAAGAGCCCTTGCCACAACCTTTCCAGGCTTTCATCAAGGCCTCTCTTCCCAGCCTCCCATGTTGGCCTACCTTCCTCCAAACCCTGGCAAGGCCTCCCAGGGGCTCCTTGGTACTGCTTTCCCAGTCCAGGTCTCTCCTAAGCTCTCCTCCTGATCAGAATCTCAAAAGAATTAGTAATACAAGACTGAGGCAGATTTGTTTTATTTTTTAATAACCGTAAGTGCATTTTTATACTGATACATTTAAAAGTAATAGGGGATAAGGGACTATTCATCATGAGACTCAAATGAGTTTCTGTCCAATGGTCTGGAAGCAGTTCAGAGACTGCACCCAATGTGGAAGTGCCAGAATTTGAACATGAACTCTTCCCATGGCCAGGCTAAGACTTGCTGCAATAGAATGCAGTCCAGCATCCTTGACTCTAGATTTCTCAATTTCAATTTACAAATCAGCTTCTTAGGAAGTCTCCCTTTAATATCACATGGGGGAAAGATGTTAAAAATTTATTGGAGATAGTGGACACCAGCCCCCACTTCTGTCTAGAATACTTTGCATGCTTTTGGGCGAGACTCTGATCATTTGGGGACTTCTTCCATTCCTCGCCTTTCCCAGCCCATTCTCACCCCAGGCCAGGTGCACCACTCAGAGTTCTGCCCATTAGTAAGATTTTCCCTCCCCACTTTCTTTCAAGACCACACCCATGTTAAAACCAGCCCATGTTTCAACCAGCCAGGGCCCAAAGGAATCCCATACGGTCATAAGTGCAAGCTGGGGAAGGGGTGCTGGTGCAACTGTAGCAGGTGGTATGGGGGTCTGGGCTATCTGCTCATGTAATTGGGTCCTCTGCTACTATTCAGGCTAGAACAGGCCAGCACTAGTATCTCTACCATCCTGTATCATTGGATGCAAGCAGCCCAGGAGAAGTACGGCCTTATTGCAAATGCAGCTGAAGCTGGCAAGCAACTATGCCCCTTACAATAGATTCTCTTGCTAAACATCTGAGTGGCACACCTCCATGGCCACAAAACAAACACATTTTACTATTGCTAATGTTGGTTTATTTCTTTCAGCATACTATTTTGCACCTAACCAAAGACCCTCTTCTGTTACTGTGCTTGTGGTTTGGTATAGGCCAGGACTCCAGGACAGTCTCCATCCTGGCACTCTCTACATACAGAAATATGTGGATGCTTTGCTAAGGGAAGTGAGACCTCCCACCTTCCTCTCTAATGAGTAAAAGGGACTCTGTCCCATCACACTACCAGACAATGGCTAACCATGTGATAGCCAATTTGTTATAGGATAATCAGTGAGGAAAGGTTACATGAGTGCTGCTTGAGGTTACAAAATCCTAGTAACTTAACCCCAAAGCATGTTTATTTCCATCTCACATTGTGTGTCTAATGCAGGTCATCAAGTAAAGTTGGGGGTTTGGGGGGAGGTGTCTCACATTAGTGATTAAATGCTATATTCAGAAAGGAATATCACATCACTCACACTCACAACTCATTAGCTAGAATTATAGCCCAACCCAACCTTGAAGAGCCAGGACATTTACTTTGCTATGTACCTAGGAGAGGTGAACCACATACATAATCACTGAGAAGTACTAAGGACAACCATTGGAAGTTTCCCTTGATCTTTGCAGGAATATTATTTGTTCCTCTTCCCACTCTGAGGTAGTTATGCCCTCCTTTGTAGTAGTCATCTCATCTTTAACTTTGACACATGAGCCAGCAACATATATTAAAATTCCAAAATGCTGCCAATCATCAGTGAGAGTGTTTACCATTCTTAAAGGAGGGATTTCTGGCCTCTGGATGAAGTTGCACCCTCCCTATGGCCAGGAGTGCAATTAGTCATTCCACCCACCCCGGGCTAACTTGGTCCTGAGCTAAGTGGACCTGGAGATAATTCAAGCCTCCATTGAAATCTTTGACAAGACTACAGGTAAACTTCTTTTGGGATCTCAGTATTTCTGAATTCTTCTGAGAGTCCTGTCAAGACTGAGAGCAGCTGGGGGAAAAAAATGTGTGGAGCAGAGATGGGGTGGGTCCATTTCTGAGCTAGCAACTCCCCATGGGTGGATCAGATGACCAAAATGGACTCCTTCCTGTGGGGTCCCCTCAGCTAATAACCTTATGGCCCTACTTATGGGTGATACCATTCTTAGAGAATGAGACTGCCAGCCTGAGGCCTTTCTAATTAGGAGCTTCAAATCCTATTTTTATGGTGGAGGGACTTTATTAAACACTTCCATGAAGTGCTGCCCAGACTGGTGGTACTTCATGTGCTAGAGGAGGAGGTGCTCCCACTGGCATTTCTGGAAGCTCCCTGACCACTGTGGAATCATTCCATTATTCCTATCATCTCCCCACTTAGAGTATCCCTGACCTCAGGGAAAAGAGAGACCCTTCCATTGCTCCAATAAGTACCCCAAGCCCCAGTAGTGGGGGTCTGCATAAAGCATTTTCTGCAAGGTCACCTTTGCCAGAGCAAAAAAGGAGTGAGGCCAGGGCTTCCGAGTCCTTCCCTCTAGCGAGAGCTCTCATCCAGGTGGGGAGGGAAGTAGAACTCTGCTCCCATCACATGTCAATAACCTGGCACTGACTTTAAGTCAGTAAAGGACTACTGGGCCTGTTCAGGGTGTTTGTAGTCAGCCCAACATCTCATTGTCATGAGTCTCTGGAATTACACTATCAAGTCATACATGTATGACTATGTCAAAGATATACTCTCCTGAGCTCCAGAGGTCAGCAGAAAGACTGGTCCAGTAGGAGGCAGGATAAACTGATTATTGGCCCAGTAGCTTTCTCCCAAGCCACTGCTAAGTACCAGGTCCTGCTCTTTGAAGGCAGAGGCCCATGAAGGTGGCAAAGCCATCAATGTTAGCAATAAGGAGGCAGAAGGAGCTACCATTTCCATTCCTCCTCTCTAATTCATATAATCCCTACCCTTTTTGTTATTGATTTGACCAATATCCCCAGCCTCTTCTAATCCTTCCCCCTCCAGCATTATCCATGTCCTACTTGACTGGGACTGCTGGTTCTCCAGATGATAGAATATATGTAGGATCATTTTACTATTGTGCATACTTACATGCACAGTTGAATATTTTTATAATAACAATTTTATTTTTTAAGTTTATTTATTTTTGAGAGAGAGAGACAGAGAGAGAGAGAGAGAGAGAGACAGCGAGAGAGAATAGGGTAGGACCAGAGAGAGTTGGAGACACAGAATCCAAAGCAGGCTTCAGGCTCTGTTGTCAGCACAGAGCCCAATGCAGGGCTCGAACTCAGGAACCGCGAGTTCATAACCTGAGCCAAAGTCAGACACTTAACCGACTGAGCCACCCAGGCGCCCCTCTCACTTTCATTCTCATATTGTTTGCTGCTGTAGAAACAAAGTTTACTTTTTATATATTGATACTAAGCCCAGCAAACTTTATATTCACTTTATTGATTGAATAGTAACTTAAGTACTTTTGAATTTTCTTCGCATGCAATCTAATCATCTGTGAATCATAGAAGCTTTGTTTCTTGTTTTTCTGATTTCTACCTCTTTTATTTTTCTGCTTTTCATTCCTGCACTGGCTAGTATTTCTATGAAAATATTGAATAGAAATGGTGATTGTAGGTATCCTTGTCTAGTTTGCAGTTTCAAATTAAAAGTGTTCAACTTTTCCTCATACAAGTATGATGTTTGCTATAGGTTTTTCATACTTATCCTTTAGCTAGTTGGCTAAATTTTCCCTTTTATTCATTTGCTAACAAACTTTTTATTTTAGAATGGTTTTAGGTTTGCAAAATTTTGCAAAGATAGTACAAAGAGTACTCATATATACTCAATACTTGATTTCCTCTAGTATTAACATCTTATATTCACATGGTACATTTGTCACAACTAATGAGCCAATTTTGTTATACTGTTATTAACACAAATTCATACTTTATTCAGATTTCCTCAGTTTTTATCTAATGTCCTTTTTGTGTTTCAGAATCCCATCCAGGATCCCACAATACATTTAGTCATCATGCTTCCTTATGATATTCTTGACTATGACAGTTTCTCAGGCATTCCTTATTTTTGATGACTGATAGTTTTAAGTAGTTTGAGGAGTACCAGTCAGGTATATTATAGGATTCCACTCTTGGCATCCTTCGGGTGATTTTATCATAAAGATACTGGGGTTATGGGCTTTGGGGAGGAATAGCACAAAGGTAAAGGGCTACTCTCATGACATCATATCAAGGGTACATACTATCAACATGCCGTGAGAGTTGATGTTAATTTTGATCACCTGGCTGAGGTCATATTTTTCAGGCTTCTCTACTATAAAATTACTCTCTCTCCCACCTTTTTCACATTGTACTTTCTGTGGAAGGAAGTCATTATGCATCACACACTTAAGGAGTGAAGAGTTATGCTCCCCCACCTTGAAAGAGGAGTACCTGTTATGCCCAGAATTCATGATCCCCAAAGACCACCAGGGAGCCAAGTCTGATGCAAAAGCAAAAGAGCCTTTATTCGAGCTAGTTCGAGCTCAATCCCCTACCTGCACCGACTCAGCGGTGAGATGCCGGGGAGAGAGAGCGAGTTTCAAAAGGACAAAGGTTTTATTGGGGCCTAGGGGCAGTTGGTGAGGTAATGGCTGTGGCCTCAGCCGATTGGCTGGGGAAGGGTTGTGGCCTCGGCCGATTGGCTGGGGAAGGGTCGGAGTCCTGTTACGCAGGTCGCCGGGCGTGTTTTGATCGGGAAGTTTGAACGGGTGAGCGGGAGGTTACTCAAGGGGAGGAGGCGTGGTCAAGGTGAAGGACACAGAACAACATGGAGTCGGCCGGCGTAGGCCCGCCTTTTCAGTACCTACAAAAATGATTTGTAATTCCACCACATGAGAGGTGTATCTATATTCTCCAATTTATTTATTTATCCAGTCACTTATTTACATCAGTATGGACTCATGAATATACACTTTATACTCTGGGACTAACATTTCTTTTTATTATGACCAGATATGGATATTTATTAAATATTTTTATTTATCTACTTAGATATGATGTTCCTCACTTAATCTGTTAATATAGTAAGGCAGTCTTGGGCCTATTTGTCCCTAGATCCATCCCTCATTCTTCTCCTGGTCTGCCCTCAATTATACAGGGGCTAGTCCCTGAAGACTACAATCCTTAGGCTCACCAATATTTGGCTACCATTCTAGTGCAGCCAATTGGAGGCACCAGCAGGAGATTAGAACCCAGGAGGATAGAGTCAGACATTTTTCCTCCTTCTTCCTCTGCATCAAGTTGCTTCTCCTTCAATGACTACATGGGCCCTATGGGTCCAGCCACCATCACATTGGTCCACCATGCCTCCAGATACTAGAATCCAATATTTAGATTATAGTAACACTATCACCTCTCTTTGTCCTACCAGCCTGGAGATCAGATTGACTTTCTCATGTTGCTAATTATTGGGTTGCCCAACTTTCCCTCATTGGGTTCCTCCATCACTTGTGTAATCAGTCCTCTGCATTAAATTTTCACTGTGTTAAATATGTAGAGATGTTTCTATTTTCCTGGACAATCCCTGACTGTTACATGAGGCCAATTACATTGATTGATTTTCTAGTGTTAAATTTCTTTGTTTTCCTGGGATAAATCAACTCTGTTGCCAGCAATCAAATATGTTTCTCTTTATAACTAACAACAAAAATAAAATAAAATAAAACAAAATACTCTAGACCCTGAAATCTCCTCTAAATGACATTTTACCTCTCTCATCTTCTTCACATCCTTCTCAAAAACAATTTTTAGACTCAATTTTCAGTTCCACATGTAAGGAACTTGGAAGTTGCCGCTCCTTCCTAAAAATGAATAAAAAGCTGAACAGACTAAAAAATCAACAACTTTACTTAGATCCATAGAAGAGGTGAGAACACAGGGCAAACAAGTTCTCAAGATTATTGAGACAGGCAGATGAATACAGGAGGTTGAGAACTTAGCAGAGCAGAAGTTCATAATGGAAACCATTGTGGGAACCAGTTCTGGGGTGACCTGTACTGTAAGTGATGAATTGCTAGATGCTCAGTGTAGACAACTTTGAGAGTTAAAAATTCCGGGTTGGGGGAGTCATTGTAGGGGTGGGAACATTATTGTGAGATTTACTCCAGGCGCTCAAACAGGTTCCCAGAGTAAATATCAGAGAAAAATCCCCCCATGCTTCTGGTAGAGGAAGGTACAAAGGAACCATTTTGAAATATACCAGAGCACTCTGTTCTTTGTAACAAGGCCTGACTTCAGGGAAGCCTAGTTAACCAGAGCCTAACCTGGTAGGGTATTATCAGAGCATAACTGACTAGGGGAAGGGAAATACCCAACTCCAGTCAGCTCTAGCTTTTCACGTGGGAGAGGGAAATACTCAATTCCAGCCTACTGTAGTCATCCTGTTCCATCAAAGGGAAAGGGAGAGTGGAAAAATAGAAACACTTGTGAAGTTCACAGTGCAGAGGCACAAGCTCACTAAAAGACTGGGATCTAACATAAGACCAAAGAAAACTTCCCATCCCCCCACACTTTACCACTATGTTAAAGTCTTATTTACAGTAGTTCTTTCTACCCAGTACATCATGTCCAACTACCAAGAAAAAAATTACAAGGCATACCAAAAGGCAAAAAACACAATTTAAAGATAAAAAGCAAGCATCAAAATTAGATGTGGCAGGGCTGTTGGAATTATTGGACCAGAAATTCAAAACAACTGTGATTGACATGCTAATGGATCTGATGGATAAGATAGACAGCATGCAAGATTGGCTAGGCAAAGTAAGTAGAAAGAAAAAAAAATTTAAGAACCAGAAAGAAATGTGAGAGACCAAAAACAATATTGAAAGAGAAAAATAAAGTTGGAAGACTGACACTACCCAACCTCAAGACTTATTATAAAACTATAGTAATCAAGAGAGTGTGGTATTGATGAAAGAATAGATGAATAGAACAACAGAACACAACAGAGATCCCAGAAATAGACAATATAAATATAGTCAACTGATCTTTGACAAAGGAGCAAAGACAATACAATGGGGGAAAAGATAGTGCTTTCAAACATATAGTGTTGGACAACTAAATATCCACATGCAAAAAAAATTAATTTAGACAGAGACCCTACACCCTTCACCAAAATTAACTCAAAATGGATCACAAACCTAAATGTGAAATGCAAAATTATGAAACTCCTAGAAAATAATGGGAGAAATCCTAGATGCCCTGGGATATGGCAATGACCTCTTAGATGCAACACACAATCTATGAAAGAAATAATTGATTAAACTGGACTTCATTAAAATTGACAACGTTCTGTTCCATGAAAAAGAATATAAAGAGAATGAGATGGGAAATAACAGGCTGGGAGAAAATATTTGTAAAAGACACATCTGATTAAGGACTGTCATCCAAAATATAAAATGCACACCTAAAACTCAAAACTAAGAAATTTTGATTTTAAAATGGCCCAAAGACCTTAACAGACACCTTACCAAAAAAGATATACAGGTTAAAATGCATACTTTTAAACTAATTGTTGGGTCCAAGATGGCAATGTAGGAAGACCCTGAACTCATCTTCTCCACAGAACACACCAAATTACACCTGTTAATTGAACAACTCCTCCTAAATAAGAACAGAGGGCTGACAGAACAATTTCTGCACAACCAGAAATAGAACTACAAAAGAGAACAGCAAGAAAGATGGAGACGCAGTAACAAAGGGAAGCCCTACCCTTGATGCTGTGAACAGCAGTGGGGAAGGATGTACCAAGGGACCAGGAACAGATTCCTCTGTCCTTGGGCACAGAAAGAAAGCCACAGTTTAAAAGAGCAAATAGCATGTGAAAGAGACAACCACTAGAACTCTGCCAAAAGGTAGAGGAGCTGCGGGAACACTCTCCAGGTCAGAGAGACTGGAGAACAACATGGTTTACATTCCCACTCCAGTTTAAATATCCAAAAGGGAGCAGGGTCCAAACTGGCAGGTCTGGTCATCACAACAAGCTTGGGACCACAGTGATCCCAGAGTCTGCAAGCCCACACTAGCACCAGTAGCACTGGGGAACAGACAATAAGGGGTTTGTTGTTGTATGTGTTTTTTTGGTTTTTCGTTTTGGTTTTGTTTTGTGGTTTTTTGGTCTTGTTTTGTTTTTGTTCTTTTTGCTTTTTTTTTCTTTGTTGCTTCTTTTTCTTTTTTCTTTTATTTATTTTAAAAATTATTTTATATTATTATTATTTTATTTCTTTAAAAAACCACTGTTCAAAAGACCAACTATGATATAAAACAGTCAGCCCTAGAACTCCACCAGTGAGGGGAGCTGATGGAACACTCTCCAGATGGGAGAAGCTAACAGATACAGTCTACACCCCATCTCCACCTTGAATCACAGACCAGTGCATAGTCTGGGCACCCTAACTGGCCTGCTGCCTCAGTGAGCCCCAGGCCCCTAGCCCACACCAGCCCCAGCTGACCTACCAAGGTGGCCAAAGGGCAATGAACACTGGGACACCACTAGTTAGCACTCAAAACGGCCCCAGCCTTCGTGCCAAGGTGACACAGACACAAAGCACCCTAGAACACTCCAGGCCCACACCACTTTGGCTTCAGATGTCTTGCTAGGACCCCCCGGGTGCAGAGCTCTCTAGAACACCTCATCTGATGTCTGTTTTAAATCCAGTCACCCTGCCAGGGTTTCTTCTAAGATGAGTACCCCAGGAATCCCAGGTTTGTGCCTGCATCAGTTTCCGCTAACCCACCAGGATGCTCCCTATATGGAGTATCCTAGAACAAACCCACTTGCAAAGGCCTTGGCTTCAGTATCTCAACCAGCACACCCACTGTGCTAAACAGCTTGAGACACCATGGCTTGCACACAATTCAGCTTCAGCTGTCCTGCTAGGGCACATTTTGTATGAAGAGCCCAGGGACCACATAAGCCTGTGCCCATTTTAGCTTTAGCTGTCCTGCCAGGATGCCCCCTGGAGTGCCCCAAGACCTCCCAGTCTGTACTTCACCTTAGCTCCAGCTGCCACTTTAGGGCACCCTCTATGCAGAGAGTCCAGAAACACCCCTGATTACATCCACATCTGCTTCACCTATTCCTGCCAAGGTGTCCTCTGTTTGTAGAGCCTTGGGTCCCCCCAGCTTTCACCCACTATAGTTTCAGCGATCTTACTAGAGCACCCTCAGCATAGAGAATTTACTAGGGCCCATACATCGCATCAGCTCTAGCCACCCTGCCAAGGTACCCTCTGCACAGAGCACCATGAGACACTCCATCTTGCACCCATCTCAGCTTTTATAGTCCTTCTAGGGTTCCTTCAGCACATAGAAACCCCGGGACACCCTGGCCTGCATCCACTTTAGCTGTCCTGACAGGGCACCTGCTATGTGGAAAGCCCCAGGACACTCAGCCCATGCCAGCCACAGCTCCACCCAGCCAGCAAATTTACCAAGCACACACACTTAACACAGGGGATGATGATACATAAATATATTCCTTCCAGCTGAGGAGAAGTGGCTATTCCACCTAACCCATAGAAACAAACACAGAAAGTCAAGTAAAATGGGGAGGCAGGAATATGTTCCAAAAGAGAGAACAAGAAAAAAAAAAACTCTAAAAAAGAACTAAAGTAAACAGATAAATAATATGCCTGATAAAGAAAGTAATGATCATAAAGATACCCACAAGGCTGGAGAGAAGAGTAGAAAAAAATGAGTGAGAACTTCAACAAAGAGATAGAGGGATGCCTCGGTGGCTCAGTCAGTTAAGCATCCAACTTTGGCTCAGGTCTTGATCTTGTGGTTCATGAGTTCGAGCCCCATGTCGAGCTCTGTGCTGATAGCTCAGAGCCTGGAGCTTGCTTCACATTCTGTGTCTCCCTCTTTCTCTATCCCTCTCCCACTTGCTCTCTCTCTCTCTCTCTCTCTCTCAAAAATAAACATTAAAAAAATTTTAAAGAAATAGAAAATATAGAGAAGAACCTATCAAAGTTGAATAATACAATAACTGAAATTTAAAAAACATTAGAGGGAATTATCACTCTAGTGGGGGGTGTTGATAATGGAGGAGGGTATGCATGTGTGGGGACAGAGAGTATATAAGAAATCTCTGTACCTTTCCCTTAATTTTGCTATGACCCTTAAACTGCTCTAAAATATTGTCTTAATAAAAATAAATAAATAAAAATAATAATTCTACACTCTAGTTTTTGTATATGTATGTCTAAAAACTTCTAATACCATAAGTTATAGAGTGATATATTCAACTTATAAAATATTTAAGTAATACACATAAAGCTATACAATATTACCCTTGTCTAAATGATACTTATCTGGATACTAGTCTAAATGATACTTAACTGGAAATATATACCCTTGAATGTATTAAAAAATAAGAAATATTTATAACATCCAAGGAATTCAAGAAGCTAGGCAATGAATACTATAATAAACCTAAAGAAGTAGAAAATTAGACATAATGAATATAAATGCAGAAATAATGTGCCTGTTCACACTCTGTCTCTCTCTCTCTCTCAAAAATAAATAAACTTTAGGGGCGCCTGGGTGGCGCAGTCGGTTAAGCATCCTTCAGCCAGGTCACGATCTCGCGGTCTGTGAGTTCGAGCCCCGCGTCAGGCTCTGGGCTGATGGCTCGGAGCCTGGAGCCTGTTTCCGATTCTGTGTCTCCCTCTGTCTCTGCCCCTCCCCCGTTCATGCTCTGTCTCTCTCTGTCCCAAAAATAAATAAAAAACGTTGAAAAAAAAAAATAAAAAAAAAAATAAACTTTAGAAAAAAAAATTTTTAAAGGGGCACCTGGGTGGCTCAGTTGGTTAAGCGCCCGACTTTGGCTCAGGTCATGATCTCACAGTTCATGGGTTCAAGACCCTTGTTGGGCTTTGTGCTGACAGCTCAGAGCCTGGAGCCTGCTTCGGATACTGTGTCTGCCTCTCTCTCTGCCCTTCGCCAGCTCACACTCTGTCTCTCTCTCACTCTCTCAAAAATAAACATTAAAAAAATTTTAAATAAATAATGAAACAAATAACAGTTGAGCTAAATAACAAAAGCCAGTTCTTTGAAAATACTTACAAAATACTTTTGCAAATATGATCAATTACTGAAAAAAAGCACAAACAAATTAAGTTAAATAAAATTGGACAAAATATAGGTGCACAGGAGATTTAAATATTATAAGAGAACACTACAAATATGTTACACCTTTTCCTCAGTATAACCAATGGTGGATGTGGACAAGGAAAGGTCTCTACTGTGAAAACTAAGGAAACGTTGGTTAAAATGGAGTCAGAAGTCCAGTAGGGGGAGCTCTCACATACTACCAGTCTTGGTCAATTGCAGACCCAACAGAAAGCGCCCCACCTTGCAAGTAGATTCCACTTTAGCAACTACTTTATAATCCCAACAAAGGTAATAAGGTTTCCTCATCCCCTAGCAACAGCCCAGCCAATGAGAGAAGGTTACAATTTAGCCAATGAAAAGCCACTATATTTCAAACTCCCAGTTTACTCCCATAGGCTTTTCTGCTCATAAGAGCCCTCCAAACTTTCCCCTTTTCTCTATAAAAGAACCCCTCCTTTGTTCTCCAGCATTGCCTATGGTTTTGCAGTAGCTTGTGTGTCCTAATATTGCAATTCTCTTTTATTACAAAAAAAAAAAAACATTTTGCTGGTAAAATACTTGGCTGTTTTATTTTTAAGGTTAACATAACATATAGAAGTATTTCAGCCAATAAACTATGAAAGAGAAAATGAGAGAATTACCATCCTGCATTAATAAAGGTGGTAATTGTTTTTTTTTTTAATGTTTATTTTTGAGAGAGAGAGAGAGAGAGAGAGAGAGACAGAGTGTGAGTGGGGGAGGGGCAGAAGGCTAGAGAGACAAAGAATCTGAAGCAGGCTCCAGGCTCTGAGCTGTCAGCACAGAGCCTGGTGCAGGGCTCGAACCCATAGACTGTGAGATCATGACCCGAGCCAAAGTTGGATGCTTAACCGACTGGGCCACCAAGGCGCCCTGATAAAGGTGGTAATTATTAATGACTGCCAGCATCAGCACAAAGAGAGACAACCAGACAATATGTAACGCCTAATGGAAGTACATAGCATCACCTATGGAGTGGTCTTGCAAAACAATAATAATAACAACAATAAAACAAAACAAACACACGAGCAAATTAATCTGATCAAGCTTACACTTCTAACCACTAATTAAAAGAAACACAAGAGACTAAAACACATGTTATGGGACACCAAATTGTTACATTAAGTAAAATCTACACTACAAGAAACAGGTCACAATAGAAGACTTGGTTTGTTTTCTTTTTTCCAACAACAAAAAAATTGTACGGAAAAAGATGTGATGTGAGGGGAATTTATAGATTTTTAAAGATTTAAGGAACATAATGAATAATCACAGCTGTGAACCATATTTGGACACAAATTCAAATTTTTGAAAAAGTATCAGGCCCTCAGGTAAATATGAAAAATAACTGGATATTTTCAATATTTAACATTTCATGCTTAGAAATGTATGTTGAAATATTTAGACATAAAATAATTATTCCAGCAGCTGAGGCGCAAAGTAGGTGGAGAAATAATTGGAACCAGATTGGCCATGTAATTAAGGTTTTTGATGATGAGGGTCAGGTATATTGAGTTCATTATACTATTCCCTCCACTATTGTATATATTTATAACTTTCCACAAGAAAACATTTCATTATAATTATCATTTTATTAAATTTGAAATCCTAAGTGAAAATGATCATTTTTAGGGGGGAAAAATGTCCAAATTGGCCCATACAGAAATAAAATAAAAAAAAAAAAAAACCTTAACAATACAAACTGAAACTGTTTTCAAAACTAAAGTCACCCTCAAAAGTTCTAGGACAGGCAGTTTTGGGGGCCAATTCTACAAAATATCAGGGAAAACTAATCACCATCTTAGGTCAACTCTTCCAAAACTATAGAAAGATGGGCAACTGGTCAACTCATTCTCCCAAGCTAGCTATTCTTTTTTTTTTTTTTTTTGAGAGGGAAAGAGGAGGGAGGGGTGGAGAGAGAGAGAGAGAGAGAGAGAGAGAGAGAGAATGAATCTTAAGCAGGCTCCACACTCAGCACAGATCCTGATGTGGGGCTTGATCCCACAACCTGGGATCATGACCTGAGCCAAAATCAAGAGTTGGATGCTCAACCGACTGAGCCACCCAGGTGCCCCTAGCTATTCTTTATTCAAAAATTAAATGTGGACATACCACAAAAAGAATACTTGTGCCAAGTTCATTCATATAGCAACAAATATCCTAAGTAAATTAATAGCATATTCAACCCAACAGTGAATTAAATGAGCAGTCTGTGTCTAAGGGATGAAAATATGACTTAACATTAAAAAATAATTTCAATTGTAATTCCCTACATTGACAAATTAGAGGAAATAAAAAGCATTTGATCACATCAGTTAGTAAAGAAAAAGTATTTTAAAGAAATTCAAGATGAATTCATAGTAAAAAGTTTTAGCAAACTAAGATGAGAAGAACTTCCATTTCCTAAAATAGTGAACATATTTAAATGTCAAATGTTAGAGGCATTCCCATTAAAGACAGGAACTACATTTAGGTAGATACTCTCACCTTCACCATTCATACCTGTACTGGAACACAAAGCCAGACCCATGAGTGTCACATAAATAATATGTATGCACATTGAAAATAAAGAGATAGTGTTTAATAACAATCTCTTCACTTATTTTGAAAAGTCAAAGGAATAGGCACGTGCGATATTCAAGGGGATGAGACTTCAGATAGTGTATGAAAGATCCTTATAGCAAACTACCTAGCTCTGCCACACAAAATTATTAACAAATTAGAACATGTAATAAAATATACCCCATTCATAATGACAACAAAATTCAAAAATTACCTATAAAGAAGCCCAGCAAAAATGACAAGATCTATGTAACTATACAGAATACTATATAACTAGGGAACCTGAGTGGCTCAGTCGGTTAAGCATCTGACTTCAGCTCAGGTCATGATCTCACAGTTTGTGAATTCAAGTCCCACTTCGGGTGAGCTAGAGACCTGCTTTGGGTGACCCCTGCTTCTCTCTCTCTCTGTCTCTCTCTCTCTCCCCCACCCCTGCTCACTTGCACCCTCTCTCTCTCTCTCTTTCTCAAAAAAAGCCTATACATAATCATATCAATTATACATATATATGACACATAGCTTTATATATCTTTATAAATATAGTTAAGTATACAAGTACGCAGGTTTACTGATAGATTCAGGTAAAAGAGGTCCCAAATAAATGAACCAGTATATATTGTTCCAGAATATTCCAAACACAGAATTCTGTTTAAATGATTTACAGATTTAGTGCCCTACCGTGTAGCTGGCAAGATGACTATCAAGCTCAGACTGCTGACTTCTCCCCATACCAAACCTGGAAGACTATAGAAGGAAGGGGAGAAGGGGAATCAACAACAAATTATAAACAACAAACAGGAGAAAGTTCTTTGGGAGAATGGGGAGTAGTGAGTTGGTGCCTGTGTCTGGGCTTGGGGTGTGAAGAGCAACAGGGATGTGGGAAGGTGCTGTAGGCTGCATAGATGCAAATGACAGGATGGATAGGAGAAATGATTTTAAACTTCTGCCCCTACATCCTGGCACAAATCTGAGGCGGGTTCTGGCAGCACACATGCCAGTAGCCCTGGAGTAATACCAAGACAGAGGGAAAGATGGGATGATTGAGGCATTTGAGTCCAGAGTCTGTGCTAATAACCATCTGAAATCATCTTAGCAGGGAGGAATACCCTTTCCAAAAATTATTATGTAAATAGAATATAAAGAACAGACTAGAATAGAGAGTATCAAAGCAAATCACATGTAGTAAGACAAGTTAGTCTTCATCAAATAAGTATAGTCTACACACATACACACATATATATATATGCACACTCATATAAATATATAACATAAAGAGGCATGCATATATATGTGTGTATACATATATATATGTATATAGTACACACACCAGGTAGAGTTGGACAATGTACTTCTTACTATGGATGAGCATGACGAAGGAAAACTCACTGCACTGGACCCTGTAATATTAGATAACCATAAAATCGTAGGATCATCCCCCAAAACCCTTGGAGCTCCTCAGCCTCCTCAGTAAATTAAATCTTGAACATATTTCTGAAGTCTGGGTGCTGGTAAAGGGACCACATGGGAAGCAGTGCATCTTCTCTGACCCTTGACCAGGTTTATGGGCACTAAAGCTCCACTTCAGGCATTTGTCCTGCAACTGCGTGCATTCCCTAAGTGTTGATGAGAGCCTTCTGGGTAAGGATTGAAGATGGCACATGACTCAGAATACTGCGGGCTACTTAGCCCACCTGTGCCCCTGTTGGCAGCTATGAGAGACCTCAAGCCAGGGCAAAAGGCTGGGCACAACCCTCAAAAACGTTCCCTCATGTCTTCAGGAAAGATAGGGAGTGAGAGCCTGGGTCTGAGGCTCTGACCTGCCGGTGCCAAAGTAAAAATGAGGCTCTGACCCAAGCCTGCCAGAATCAAGGTGAGGATCCCAGAGAGGAGGGAAGACTCCCCCCCCCCCCAACCTCCACCAGCCTCCGAAACCCACCTCTGAGGGATATTATCAATGCCTGGGGACCGGTGGCCATGGGGTCCAGATGTGACGTCCGCCGACGTCCTCCTTGCAGACAGGGGTGACAGAGGTGGGGGTCTCAGTCCAGAAGGCCCGATTCAGGTCAGCCAAGGGAAGGGGCCCAGACCCGGCAAACAGGCATATACGTCGACCTGTGAGGGAGCACAGCGGGCCACCGCAGCCAGGAATCCAGGTCAGCCCCGCCGGCAGCCCAGAGAGACCCCGGCAGTATCTCCCAGCAGGGCTGTGTACACGGGGCCCCAAAGGGACGCGCCCCGGCTCTTCATGGAGCAGGTGTTGGGACCTGAGGGACAACCGTGGGGCCCACTCCACCCCGGCGACAGGCGCTCTGCCCCTGCAGCGGCCCTGGGGTCCCTGGAGAGGGTGGCTACAGGCCGCGTCCAGCCACCTGCTCCTCGGAGATCCGAGGGAGCTGAGGACCTTGAGGTGAGGGGCAAGATCCCAGTTAGGAGAGGGCAGGGACACGGGCCGGGCCAGGGCCAAGGGACTCAGGACCCCAGGACACACAGAGGGGACCTCCCAGAGTTTGGGCCCTGGCATCCTTCCAGTAAGGGCCCTGGGCGGGATGGGGACTCCTGGAGGCGAGTCGGGCCAGACTTCCACAGCCGGGTCTCAGAGACACGGGGCAGAGTAGGGGGTGGGGGGGGGGGGGCGAGGAGAGGGCTCGACACCTCAGTTTCTCAGAGGGCAGGGCCCAGGTCCTGCGGCGACTCCTGGTGAGGATGCAGAGGACGGAAGGAGCCTGGACCCAACATCAGAATCAGTCCGGTAAGGCCCCCGGGCGGGATGGAGACACTGGGTAAGACTGGATTCGTGCATCCGGGTCTCAGGTAGCCAGGGCCGCGGAGTGGGGTGCGAGAGGGCAGAACAGGGGGAAGGATCTGTGAGCTGGGGAGGACAGGGGACCCTCTGTCTGTCAGGAGCAGCCGCTCCGGCGGGCAGAGGGGAGGAGGGCCCAGGTGCTGTCAGGAGACCAGGTCCACCCCAGCCCAGAGCTACGAAGTCAGTCCGTGCCGCAGGCCCGGGGAGCCCCTGCATCGGGTGGCCAGAGGTGGCGGGCGCCCCGTCACTGAGCCTGGGCGGTGCGTCCCAGAGACCTTCGGACCCCGATCTGAGGGGCACGAGTTCCCTTCGTCAGCGGCCACGCGCCCAGGCCATCCCCGGGGTGCAGGAGGCCACGGAGGGAACACCAAGGGAGGGACTCCGACCCCCAGAACGGTGGCCCCGGCCCGGAAGGCGACCCCTAGCGGCAGCCTAGGGAAGCCCCTAGTGGGAATAAGGGCCCGCGGGGTGTCTGGACTTCCGCATCCGGGTCTCAGGAGACTGGCGGGGCGGGGTGGGGCGGGGCGGGGCGAGGGGGCCTCGGCGTCGTCGGCGTCTTCCGGCCGCGCCTGGAATCCCGTCAGGCATCCCTTCAGGCGCGGGAAGGGCGCCGAGCCTCGTGGGCTTCGAGGTGAGGCCCAGAGGGAGGAGCGAGGGAGCCGGGACCCAGAGGGGAATGAGTCCGGCGGTGGGGGCGGCGGTGGAGGCCGCAGGGTGGCGCGACCACGACGACTGTGACCAGGGCGTGAGGCGTGGGCGGCCTCGGGCTCTGGGTCCCAGCCCGACTGAGAGCTGGTTGCGCGCGAGGAGCCGGCGTCAGGCGGCAGAGCCCGAGGCCCAGGCCGCCCAGGGAGTCCGGATGGGGACGAGAGGACAGGGCTGAGGGACCCCAAGGAACCCATGTGAGCCCCTGCCATCGGCCCCGGGCCTCCCCGGACTTGGTCGCCTCGTGCGACGCCAGCCGCCTTGGCCCGGACCTCGCCGGGCCGGGAGGGCTCTGGTGGGAGGCAGCGGGCCCGGGGCTCCCCGGGAGAGCCCTGCGGGAGGACGGCCGGAGGCCCCTTGGACCCCAGCCCCGGGGCCGCCGTCGGAAAGCCGCCCCCGCGGTGGGGCCGGGCGAGGGGAGGGCCTGGGTGTGCGGGGCTGGACCCCGGTCAGCCGAGGCAGGATCCCGGGCCCTGGCCGGGGTGCAGGGGAGAGAGGAGGCGCTGCCTCCCAGCCCAGGACACCCACGTAGGGCCCAGGAGGCCTGCCCTGCCGCTCGGGTCCGCTCTGGCTGTCAGCGGAGGCCCAGAAGGGGCAGGTCCAGGCTGGATGGGGTGGGGGCTCCCGGGGTGGGGTGGCGGCCAGAGTCCTGGCCAGAATCTCCTGGCCGCAGTGGGGGGTGGGGGCCCGGGGCGGTGCACGCGGTCTGCCCCCACCCTGAGACCCTGAGGCGCCCCCTCCCTCCCTCGCTCCCTCCGTCCCTCCCTCCCTCCCTCCCTCCCTCCGTCTTCCAGGGGCTCGGAGAGCTCTGGAGTTGAGGCCTTGGTCTGAGGCAGGAGTCCCGAGGTCACAGAGCAGAGGAAGCGCGGCCGCGTGCCAGTCGGTTGTCCAGGCGAGGTGCGTGCTCCGCGCGTGGGGCCGGGGGCTCGCCCATCCCACCCCAGAGGGGACCCGTCGGCCCCCAACCCCCACGCGGCCCCGCTCTCAGGCCTGGGAGCCCGGGCTCTGTGGGCTGGGCCTCCCCCTGAGGAGCCACCCCTCTTCTGTCTTCAGGGTCTGGCGACCATCATGCCCCTGTGTCAGATGAGTGAGCTCTGCAAGGCCGAGGAGGAGCCCAGACAGGCCCCGCTGCCATGGGATGTACCGCTGTGGGAGGCGGAGGACGAGGAGGTGGAGGTGGTGGAGGTGGAGGTGGTGGAGGTGGAGGTGGAGGTGGTGGAGGTGGAGGAGGTGTATATTGTGGAAGCGGAGCAGGTGCATGCGGAAGAGGAGGTGGATGTGGAGGGGGACGTGGAGCACGTAGAGGTGGAGGAGGTGGAGGAGGTGGAGGAGGTGGAGGAGGTGGAGGAGGAGGGCGAGGCACTGTCTGCCCGAGAGTCAGAGGAGTGAGCTCTGGAAGCTTGAGGAAGAGCAGTGCATCCTGCTCCTGTTGGATGCACTGCTGTGGGAGGGGAGGACGAAGAGGAGGAGGCGGATGTGGAGGAGGAGGAGGCACCATCTCCCTCTCCATCCTCCTCTTCCTCCCTGTCCTCCTCCTGCTCTGCCCAGTTTCTGGTCCCCTGGAGGAGGGATCTGCTGCTGGCTTCCAGAGCCCCAGAGCCCTCACAGCCCCTGCCCTTCCCCAAATGCCATGGCAGGTGCTCCATTGAGCCAGTGGGACCTTGGCCCCAGCAGCCCGGAGGAGATGGGGTGGAGTACCTGGGGGCACTTGGAAGTGGCCCAGTCCCTGTGTCAGATGTGAATTCTTGTACACTTTTGGCGGGACCGTGACAGGATACAGTTGTGGTGGAAAACGGTTTGGTGTGCCATCGAAAGATTCAGAATGGAATCCCTGCGTGGTCCAACAATCCTAATTAATTCTGGGTGTCTTCGCAAAGAGTGGAAAGTTGGGTTCCAAGCTTCTGTCGCTCCCTTGCTCACAGGTGCAAGTGTTCACGATAGTTGAAGTGCTGGTGTGATATTATGGCATATGCAGAAAATATATTTGTGGTCATTGAGATGACTAAAATACATTTCTTTCAAATATCTACGTGGAGCATCTGGGCGTCTCATTCGGTTAAGTGTGCGACTTTGGCTCAGGTCGTGATCTCACGGTTTGTCTGTTGGAGCCCTGCGTCGTAGGGTCTGTGCTGACAGCTCAGATCCTGGAGGCCGCTTTGGATTCTGTGTCTCTCTGTCTCTCTCTCTGCCCCTCCTCCTTTGTGGGGGAGTGAGTGTTCTCTTTTTGTGTCTCAGAAATGAATAAATAAACATTAAAAACATAATAAAAAAGTAAACCAAAATACATAGCTGGTCTTGTTCCAGGGTCTGTCTCAGACCTCCCCAAATGCTTCTAATCCCAAAGCTTGAGGAAGGAATCCCTAAAAGATGAAGGTGTCTTGTTATGTCAATGAGGTGAGTCCGGGCATCTCCCAAGCACGGGGCCTGATTGCCAGGTGAGTGGACCATGTGCTTAGAGGATGGGCGCTTTCATTCCTCCTCCCTCCGCTGCCAGGGAGGGCCGAGGGGCTGCAGAGTGAGTGAGGAAGCCTCCAGAAAACCCCGAAGGGAGGCGTTGAGGGAGGTTTCAGGTGTTTGAACTTGCAGGTGTGTGGGGGAGGGCCGCACTCTGATGGTACGGCAGCCTCGCCCCTCTGCCCACATACGCAGGCAGCTCTTGTGTCTGGCTCTTCCTGAGCTCCATCCTTTCACAATCGAGAGGTGAGCTACCGGGTAGCTTGTTTGCCTGAGTTCCGTGAGCCACTCTAGCCAATTCACGGAACCTGAGGACGGGGTGGTGGGAACCTCTGATTTAGAGCCTCTCGGTCGCAAGCAGGGGTGACGGCCCGGGGTTTGGGACTGGCGGGAGTAGGGGTGGGCAACCTTGTAGGCCCGAGCGCCGGCCCTGTGGACTGCGATGCTGTCTCTGGGTGGAGAGTGGCAGAAGCAGGATGAACTCTGGGCCACCCCGCCGGGCCCGCCCCTGGCTGTGTGACAGTGCTGTCAGGCTGCCTCCAGGCCCGGCAGTCAGTTTGCATCACCAGCGTCGTGGCAGCTTAGGAGGGCAGCGCCTCCGGCTTCCCTCAGGAGGAGGGCTAAGCTTCCAGGAGCAGTTCTGGAACACCAAGATCACAAAGCCCTGTCCGTGCCCGGCAGGTCCCCAAGCCTAGGGCTGGCTTTTGCTCCACGGTCGCAGAATCACTGTGTCCTTTCAGTAATCAGACTATGTCGTTTCCGTCGGCCCCTCTTCTCCCCCAGACCCTTTTGTCTGGAGGGGTCCTACCCAAGAGGGACTGAAGCATCTTGGCAGAGCAACGTTGTCGTAGAAGTGAACCAGGAAGACTCGTCACGGTCAGGGGCTAGTCAGGGTGACAGCCTGAATTTTCAGCAGTGTTTGAAATGGGGGCACGTGACCCTTTTCATCCTGATGGCTTACCCGGTGAGGGGTGGACAAAAGAGCCTTGCCTTCCTGGGAAAGCTGAGGGAACACGCACACGGCCTGGTGGGTGCGGCAGGAGGAAGGCGAGGGAACAGGTGGCCAGTGCTTGTTGCGGACCGCAGGTAACCAGGCCGGGCCCGCACAGCGAGCCGAGAGCAGAGGGCCGCCCCCTCGAGGGGTTCCGAGTCGGATCTGCCCTGAGTGCACGGAGGCCTCAGGGTCCCTGCGGTTGGCCTTCCCGGGACCTGCAGCTTCAGCGGGCATCCCAAGCTCGGAACACACTCCCTCATCTGTGTCAGAAATGCCCCTGGGCGGCTCCGTTTCTCTTGGTCTCCTGGGAGAGCGAGTGCTTCCTTGCGCACATCTGGAAGGGACCCAGATGGTGCGGGGCGGCACCCAGGATATTTTGACAGACTTGGACCCCACGGAGGGGTGTCCCAAATCTACAACACGCCCAGAGCCCAAGACCTGGCGGTCGGGCTTTGCCTGCTCTCGGTCCAGCACAGCACCTGCTGAGGCTGAAAAGGCCCACCCACGGGGGCCATGTTCAGGTTTGGCTCGGCATTAAAGCCAGGCAGTTAGGCTTTGTGGTTCGGGTCTAACAAAGTCGGTGGCGCTTCCGCAGCAGCTTCCCGCAGGAAAGCCAAGACCCGGCCAGGCCAGACAGCAGCTGCCCAAGTCCCCATGGCAAGCAGATGCTTTCCTAAGCCTTTCCGGCCTCGCCGTCCTTAGAGTCTCGCCACGTGACCGCTGCAAAACCTGCGCCTTGGGCCAGATAGTCGTCATCCTCTAAGGGTCAGACCTGTGATTTCCCCAGGGCTCCTTAGCAAACTGTAGGGGGTTCCGGGGATCGGGGGCTCCTCCGGGAAGAAGACGTGACCAGGAGACACAGCAGCACACAAGCTCTCCTGGGTGGCGCCTGAACAGCCCCATTACCCAGGAGTCCCTCACAGCATGAGACCATCCAGGGGCTTATGGGCAGGGAGCCTATGCAGAACGGGAGTGCTATGGTCTGAATGTTTGTGTCCTCCCCCCCCCACCCCCCCAATACATCTGTTGAAATCCTAAGTGCCAAAGAATGATGGCATTTGGAGGTGGGGCCTTTGGGAGGTGCTTAAGTCATGAAGGTGGAACCCTCATGGGTGGGAGGAGCACCTTGGGAAAGAGGCTGCAGGGAGTTCCCCAGTCCCTGCCACCATGAAAGGACACAGCGAGAAGATGGCGGCTGTGACCCAGGAGGAAGGCCCTCGCTGCACCGTGCGCGGGCACCTTGCCGGCACCTTGCACTTCCAGCCTTCAGCGCCATGAGGAATAAATGTCCCTTCTTCATAAGCCGCTCGGTGTGCGGCGTTGTGTTACCGCAGCCCCATGGGCTAAGGGATGAAGGCAAGGGAAGGGGCCCCTGGGGGAGGCCTCCCTCAGGGAGGGGGCTCAACTCAGCAGCTCAGGGCCCTGGCCCGGGGTCTTAGAAGCATAAGGCTCTATCTTGTGTATTCTCCGCAGATGCAGGGTGAGGTTTGGCGAGGCACGCCAAGCACGCAGGCTCCAAACGGCCCAAACTCGGCTGCTTGGGGCTAGGTTGGAAACAATCACAAACGTGAGGGAAAATGTGAGTCGGGTGCTGGCGGGTGTTTGAGCCAACAGGGTGCAGCAGCCTGCCATGAAGAAGTCCACCGCCTCGGGGGCCCCTGTGCGCAGGACCCGTTTGGCCCATTTGTAGAACACGACCTGAACCCTGCTTTTCCAGTCTCTAAAAGGCTCTGCGGGCTGCCTCTCTCTCCCACGTGGTCCTCCTTTCCCCAGGGCCTCCAGTAGGCAAAAAGCACCAGGAGACGCCTTCTGCTACCAAGATTCAGAGTTCACAACAGAGAGAGACACTGATGGAGAGTGACTCTAATGGCACAGTTCCCGATGGGAGAACATCTCCGAAGGAGACACGTCCGATACTGCAGAAAAGAAACGCTGATGGAAACCCCGAGGACCCGGGTCTCCCTGTCTACAGCATGGGAGGGAAACCGGCTATTAACAACACTTGCACATGGTTCCTCGAGAAAGCACCCAATGGCCCCGTGCCATTTGCAACCTTCCCAGTGTCCCCGAGCCTTGGGCGACTACAGAATGTAACGCCACCAGATAGGAAAGGCTCCTTTGCTGCTGGTCTCTGCAGTACACGGGAGGCTTCGTGGCTTCAGGGCTCTACTTGGTCAGGTGGAACCTGGGCCCCTGACTCCACCTTCCACGGCCTAGGTTGGGCCTTTTCTGACACCTTCCCAGGGGACCGGGGCCCAGAGGAAATGGCCCAGACCCCGTGGAGCACTCAGCACAGCCGCTGTGATGCGGGGCCCTCCGTGCCTGCTCCTGCTGTCCTGTTACCTTGCAGAGCTGTAACGTCAAAGATGCTAAACCCCGCCCAGCTCCTGGTGGGTCACACACAACTTTCTTCCTTCCAAAATGTACACCCTGGGACCGGGTTCACATCGTGGTCTCCACTGTCCCCAAGGACTTCCTTAGTCTGGAAGGGGAGACGGAGCACCCAACTGGGACTCCACGTGGGAGCTGGGCCGGATGCAGGAGCCCCGGGAAGGGAATCGTGAGGGGGACCGGGCCAGGAGTTAGGACTCCCGGAGACAGCGACCTCGAAGCCAGACCACAGGAGAGGGTAGCACGGGGTCTGACCCTGACACGGGCTCCAGGTGTGTCAGACAACAGTGCTGGCCAGACGAGCGGCGGGCCGGGCCAGGGGCCGGTGCCCGGCAGGGGGTGAGAAAAAGCGGCTGGAGGGCTGGAGGGCTGGTGGTTGCAGGCGAGGGTGAGGTGAATGCAGTGGCCAGCAGGGCTGGAGAAGGCAGGCCTGGGATGTGGCGAGGATTTGTGTCCACAACGGATGCGCTCCTTCTGGGCCGTGGCTGAGATAGACCCTCGGGGTGTGAGGTGACCCAACAGCAGGGGAAGGGTGGTGCCTTCGGGGGATGGGGACCAGGAAGGGGGTGGCTCCCGGGACACTGGGAGCAACGGTGGGGGGGGGGGGGACAGGGGGATGTTAAAGGATGGAGTCCAGGGGGTGGGGGTGGGGGCGGCCGAGGGCAAGGCCACAGAGCCAGGCTTGCCCGGTGGAGATGCCGGGCCTCGGGCCCTGTAACCTGGAGCTCGGCGCCCTCCCAGTGGGCACCAGGCTGTGTGGGAGCCGCGGAGAGTCAAGATTGAAATTGCTTTCCCTTCAGCGTGGCTGTCCTCCTGGCCTGGTCAACTGTGCTCTGCTGGAGTCGCCCGGCCTGGGGTTTGGTCCCTGTAAGGCGGCGACACGTCTGGGTCGTCTCCGGGGCCGTTGAAGCCCTGAGGGCCAGTCATTTCTCCCAGAGGGTCCCGAGCACGGAAGCTACCTGAGACAGACTCGTCTGAGCGGTGGTCATGGGTCCCAGGGTTGTAATGCTGGGACTGAGAAGATTTAGCCAAGAGAGACTGGGATTTCCATCATGCCCTTCTTCATGTAGACTGAAGATGGCACAGTGGCTATTTCTTCTTCAGGGGACGAGCTGAGCCTCCTGCCCTAGACTGTTAACCCCAGTAGAGATTCGGGGACTCTTGAAACAAAGAACATAAGGCAACAGTCCTACGGAAGACTTCGGACCTAACAGTGCCTAAATCCAATCAAATCTCTGCCTGCTCTCTGTAGAGTGCCACACTGTGTCTTCATGAATCTTCTTCTCTCCCACATCCCTCCCACCAATAGGTCCTGTCCCTGTCAGTAACCAACAGAGCTCAGGGGCTCTCAAGGGCCACAGTGAAATACCGCTTCCACTCCTTAAAGAGCTCACTGAAGGGAAAATCCTTATGTGTGCAACTAAAGGAAGCCGAGATGCTGTGGAAGAAGAGATGCTAGGAGCCCCCTCCTGAGAAAGCACCAATGATTTTGAAATGGTGGCTTTGTTTTACTTTTGCCTCCCATTTAAATCCTTATCCTCTCAGGGCACGGCCATACAAGACACGCTGACTTCTGGAATGAACGCTTGGTAAACCTGTCTGGAAGCACACAGCCCACGGATCAAGCCTGACTCTAGACCTGGGGCTCCATCGAGGGTTCCAGCCATTGGACTGAAAGGCACCTTGGGAGACCCTCTCTCAGACCCTCTTGGTGTTCCCCTTTTAGACACAAAGTATGGACTCTCAGAGAGGGCCAATGATGCTCCTCAGTGGTGGAGCTGGCACAAGGAGCTAAGATCCTCGCAGGCAGGGCCCTTTCCTCCTATCCAGAGTGAAGATTAAGAACAAAGTTGTCCAGACGCCTAGAGAACACGTATCCCCAAATCCACTGTCCCATCCTCTCACCTATGGCGAAGATGACTTTCATTTGGGTTTTGTGCCACCCCATACCCAGACTCTCCTCTATTTTCAGATACTTCATATTGGTTCCGTCTAGTCACGTCTAGCTAAACAAGTAGGAATGGTCCCTGGGAGTGAGTCTGTGTAAAGCAGGCCCTATGAAAAGTAGCCCCACAGTAAAGAACGTTATTCAGTGTATCTCCTATCAAGGTAATGGCAGGAGAGGACACACGGGGTGGGGTGGGAGTGGGCTCGGGACAAGAGAAGCAAGGTGGGCATGGCAGTGGACCTGTGAAGTGCTTTGTGTCAACAGAACGGAGTATATTCTGAACTTGCAAATCAAGTAATTAAAGGGGGAAATACCGAAGGAGATCCAATTTGCAAGCAGGAGGCCAGAAATCTGGGAAAGCGGAAGCGAAACCACCATATGGAAGAAAGGAAATAGGGCTTCAGAGGTAGGCTTGAGGGACCCTGAATCCAAGTGTCTGCAGGAGGTGATCTGCAAAGGGCATACTCAAGTGCTCCCAAAGTGAGCAGGTCTTGGGCAATGAGAAGGTTTTCTATAGGGAACAAATGGAAACTAAAGACAATCCCCTTGTGATCTGGAGAGGGATGAGCTGAGGAACATGGAGAAGCACAACAAGAGACTCTCAAGCACAGCGGAGGAAGCGGCTGTTCACGCCTAACACCGGCGCGTTGGGTAACGCTGTGTCTGAGGTGTTGTGGGTAAAACTGAGGTTGGGGAACAAGACGAATGCTCACACCGTGCTCCATCACAGCCCTACTCTGGGGACAACATGACCCGGGGGCAAGAAACCAGGACTTTTTGTTGAAAACAGGCCCAACTAACCAGCAGGAGGAGTTGGAAGAGACCAAAGAAAGAAACGGGGGGGGGGGGGTAGGTGGCAGGAAGAAACGGGAGGGTTACCAACCAAACCCTACTCTGAGGAAACTTGACCTGGGGGCAAGAAGACAAGATTCTTTGAGCCTATCTGAGCAGGACCAACTAACCATCAGGAACAGTTGGAAGAAAACAAAGTGGGAAGTGAGGGGGGCAGGAATAAAAGGGGGCTACCAACTGGAACACTGCGCTGAGGGAACTTGACCGTGGGGCAAGATAACAGGACATTTTGTTGGGGTCTCTCACAGCAGGACCTACTAACCAGCAAGAGTAATTGGAAGACCCAAAAGGGAAGTGAAGGTGGGGGCAGTAATGATGGGCTACCAAGTGAGACACCACTCTGAGGACAACTTGATGTAGGGGGCAAGAAAACAGGAGTCTTGGTTGCACACAATCTGAGCAGGACTAACTAACCAGGAAGAAGAGTGGGAAGAGACCAAAGACAGAAGTGTGGGGCACGCAAGAAAACCTAGGGCAAGAAAACAGGACTCTTTGTTGGGGTCTATCTGAGCAGGACATCTAACTGGGAGGAACAGTTAGAAGAGACCAAAGTGGGAAGTGTGTGTTGGGGGAAGGGGGAATAAGATGGGAGCTATGACTGAGACCCGACTCTGAGGACAACTTGACTTAGGGGACAAGAAAATAGGACTCTTTGATGGGGCCTATCTGAGCAGGACCAACTAAGCAGCAGGAACTGTTGGAAGAGACCAAAGCGGGAATTGGGTGGGGACAGGAATAAAGGGGGGCTAACAACTGAGACCCTACTCTGGAGACAACTTGACCTAGGGAGCATTAAAACAAACAATACTCTTGGTGGGGCCTATGTGAGCAGGACCAACTAACACGCAGTAACAGTTGGAAGAGACCAAACCTGGAAGAGTGTTGGGGTCAGGAAAAAAAGTGGGGCTAACAGTTGAAACCCAACTCTGGACAATCTGAGCTGGTGGCAAGAAAATGACTCTTTGTTGGGGCCTATCTGAGCAGGACCAACTAACCAGGAGGAACAGTAGGAAGAGTCGAAAGCAGGAAGTGTGTGTGTTGGGGGGGGGAGAAGCAGGAATAAAAGGGGGTACCAACTGAAACCCTAGTCTGAGGACAACTTGACCTGGAGGCAAGAAAACAGGACTCTTTGTTGAGGGCTATATAAGCAGGACCAAGTAACCAGCAGGAACAGATGGAAGAGACCAAAGCAGAAAGTATGTGGGGGGCTGGAAGAAAAGGGGTACTACCGACTGAGCCCCAACTCAGAGGACAACTTGTGCTGGGCGCAAAAAAACAGGATTTTTTGTTGGGGCCTATCTGAGCAAGACCAACTAACAAGCAGGAACATTTGGAAGAGACCCAAGCAGAAAGTGTGTGTGTGGGTGGGGGGCAGAAATCAAAGAGGAGGCTACCAACTAGGACCCTCCTCTGGTGACAACTTGATCTAGGCCGCAGGAAAATAGGACTTTTTGTTGAGGCCTATCTAGGTAGAACAAGTAACCAGCAGGAACAGTTGGAAGAGACCAAACCAAAAAGTGTGGGCGGGCAGGAATAAAAGGGGAGGCTACCATCTGAGACCCTACCCTGGGGACAACTTGACCTAGGGAGCAAAACAAAACAAAACAAAACAGGAATCTTGGTGGGGCCTCTCTGAGCAAGACCAACTAACCAGCAGGAACAGTTGAAACAGATCAAAGAGGGAAGTATGTGGGGAACAGGAATAATGGGGGGGGGATACAAACTGAAACTCAACTCTGAGGACAACTTGAACTCGGGGCAAGAAAACAGGAGTATTGCTGGGGCCTGAGAAGGAACATCTAACGAGTAGGAACAGTTGAAAGACACCAAATCAGGACGTGTGTGTCGGGGGGTGGCAGTAGTAAAAGGGGGACTCCCAACTGAAATCATACTCTGAGGACAACTTGATTTGAGGGCAGGAAAACAGCACTTTTTGTTGGGGCCTATCTAAGCAGGACAAACTATCCACCCGGAACAGTTGGAAGAGACCAAAGCAGGAAGTGGGGGGGGGGCAGGAGTAAAGCGGGGTGGGGGGGCGCCAAAGTAAGACCCTACTCTGGGGAAAACCTGACCTAGGGGGCAAGAAAACAAGACTCTTTCTTTGGGCATATCTGAGCAGGACCAAGTAACCACAAGGAGAATTTTGGAAGAAACCAAGGAGGGAATTGTGTGTGGTGCATGAATAAAAGGGGTGCTACCACCTTAAACCCAACTCTGAGGACAACTTACTTTGGGGCAAGAAAACATGACTTATTCTTGGGGCCTATCTGAGCAGGACCAACTAAACAGCAGGAAGTGTTGGGAGAGAACAAAGCAGGAATGGGGGGAGCAGGAATACAAAGGGAGGCTACAAATGAGAACCTACTCTGGGGACAACATGACCTAGGGGAGAGAAAATAGGACTCTTTGTTGGGCCCTATATGAGCAGGACAAACTTACCAACAGGAGTGGTTGGACGAGACCAAGGAGGGAAGCGTGTGGGGTGCAGGAAACAAGGTGGGCTACGAACTTAAACCCAACTCTGAGGACAATTTACCTGGGGGCAAGAAAACATGACTTATTCTTTGGGCCTATCTGAGCAGGACCAACTAACCAGCAGGAACAGTTGGAAGAGATCAAAGCAGGAATTGGAGGGGGGCAGGAATGAAAAGGACGCTACAAATGAGACCCTACTCTGGGGACAACATTTTCTAGGGGGCAAGAAAATAGGACACTTTGTTGGGCCCTATATGAGTAGGACAAACTAACCAACAGAAGAGGTTGGAAGAGACCAAGGAGGGAAGTGTGTGGGGTGCAGGAATAAAAGGGGGGCTACCAACTTAAATCCAACTCTAAGGACCCCTTGACCTGGGGACAAGAAAATAGGACTCTTTGTTGGGACCTATCTGAAAGGGAACAACTTACCTCCAGGAACACTTGGAACAGACCAAAGTGGGAAGTGTCAGTTGGGAGGGGCATTAATAAAAGGAGGGCTCCCAACTGACACACTACTCTGAGGACAACATGACCTTGGGGGCAAGTAAACAGGACTCTTTTGCAGGGCCTATCTAAGCAGGACCAGCTAACCAGCAGGAACAGTTGTTAGAGACCCAAGCAGAAAGTGTGGGGAGGAAGGAATAAAACGGGAGGCTACCAACTGAGACCATACTCTGGGGAAAACTTGACCTCGAGGGCAAGAACAGGACTCTTTGTTGGGGACCAAGCAGGACCGACAAACCAGCAGGAACAGTTGGAGCAGACCACAGTGGGAAATGGGGGGACAGCAATAAAAGTGGGGCTACCAATTTACACCCTACTCTGAGGACAACCTGGAACAAGAGAACAGGACTCTTTGTTAGGGCCTATCTGACCAGGACCAACTAACCAGCAGGAGAATTTGGAAGAGACCAAAGAGGGGTGTTGGCTTAAAAGGGGCCTACGGACTGAGACCCTACTCTGAGGACAATGTGACCTGGAGCAGGAAAATAGGACTCTTTACTGGGGCCTATCTGAGAAGTACCAACTAAGCAGCAGGAGTAGTTGGTAGGGATCAAAGCGGGAAGTGGTGGGGGAGGGAATAAAAGGGGGGCTTCAAACTGAGACACTACCCTGGGGACAATTTGAATTAGGGATCAAGAAAACAGGACTCTTGGTGGGGCCTATCTGAGCAGGACCAACCAACCAGCGGGTACAGTTGGAGCACACCGATGTGGGAAGTGTGTGTGGGGGGGGCAGGAATAAAAGGGGGTCTACCAACTAAGATCCTACTCTGAGGACAACTTGACCTAGGGGGCAATAAATCAGGATTCTTTGGGGGGCCTATCTGAGCAGGACCGACTAACTCACAAGAACAGTTGGAAGAGGCCAAAGTGGGAATTGGGGGGGAAGAAATAAAATGGTGGCAACCAACTGAGACCCTACTCTGAGGACAACTGGACCTAGGGGGCAACAAAACAGGAAACTTGGTCTGGGCCTCTCTGAGCAGGATCAACTAATCAGCAGGAAGAGTTGGAAGAGACCAAAGCGAGAAGTGTGGGGGTTCAGACATAAAACAGGGCAACCAAGTCAGACCCTACTCCGAGGACAACTTGACCTTGGGGGCAAGAAACGGGACTCTTTCTTCGGGGCTATCTGAGAAGACGCACTCACCAGCAGGAACAGTTGGAAGAGACCAGAGCAAGAAGCGTTGTGGGACAGGAATAAAAAGGGGGCTACCAATGGAGACAGTACTCTGACGGCAAGTTAATCTGGGGGTAAGAAAACAGGACTTTTTCTTGGGGCCTATCTGAGCAGGAGCAACTAACTAACAGGAGAAGTTGGAAGAGGCCACGAAGGGAAGTGTGTGAGGTACAGGAATAAAAGCGGGGGCTACCACCTTATACCCAACTCTGAGAACAACTTGACCTGGGGGCAAGGAGACACGATTATTTTGGGGCCTATCTGAGCAGTACCGACTAACCAGTAGTAAGAGTTGGAAGAGAACAAAGCAGGAACTGTGTGTGTGTGTGTGTGGGGGGGGCAGTGGCAGGAATAAAAAGGGGGCTACCAATTAAACCCTACTTTGAGGACAGCTTGACCTAGGGGCATGAAAATAGGATTCTTTGTTGGGGCCTATCTGAGCAGGATAAAGGAACAGTTGCAAGAGACTAAATTGAGAAGTGGTGGTGGGGGGCTATAAAAGGGGTGCTACCAACTAAGACCCTACTCTGGAAACAACTTTACCTAGGAGGCAGAAAATAGGTTTCTTTGATGGGGCCTATCTGAGCAATACCAACTAAACCAGCAGGAAGGGTTGGAACAGTGCAAGGCGGGAAGTGTCGGGGGGGCAGCAATAAAAATGGTGCTCCCAACTGAGACCGTACTCTGAGGACAGCTTGACTCTGGGGGCCAGAAAACAGGACATTTTTTGGGGGGCCTATCTGAGATTGATGTCTAACCAGCAGGAACATTTGGAAGAGACTAATGCAGGAAGTGTGGGGGGCAGGAATAAAAGGGGGGGGGGCTAGTAACTGAGACCGTACTCTGAGGACAACTTGATCTAGGGGGCAAGAAAACAGGGCTCTTTGTTGGGACCTATCTGATAAGGACGAACTAACCAGCAGGAACAGTTGGAAGAGAGCAAAGCAGGAAGTGGGGTGGGGAGGGAATAAAAGGGGGACTACAAACCGAAATCCTACTCTGAGGACAAGTTGACTTGGTGGCAAGAAAATAAGACTTTTTGTTGTGGCCTATCTGAGCAGGACCACCCAACCAGCAGGAAAATTTGGAAGGTCCAAACCAGGAAGGTGGGGGGGCAGGAACAAATGGGGGGCTACAAATTGAGATGCTACCCTGTGGACAACTTGACAGACGAGGCAAGAAAACATGACTCTTATTGGGGCCTATCTGAGTCGGACCAACTGACGAGCAGGAACAGTTGGACGAGATCAAAGCAGGAAATGGGGAGGCAGGAATAAAAGTGGACACCAACTGAGATCCTACTCTATGGCCAACGTGACCTGGGGGGCAAGAAACCAGGGCTCTTCCTTCTGGCCTATCTGAGCGGTACTACCTAATCAGCAGGAAGAGCTGGAAGACACCAAAGCAGGAAGTGTGGGAGGCATGAGTAAAAGGGGGGCTACCAACTAAGACCCTACTCTGAGGACAACTTGAACTGGGGCAAGTAAACAGGGCTCTTTGTTGGGGCCTATCTGACCAGGACCAACTAGCCACCAGGAGTAGTTGAAGAGACCAAAGCAAGAAGTTTGCCAGGGCAGGTATAAACGGGGGCTACCAACTGAGACCCTAATCTGAGGATGACTTGACCTGGGGGCAAGAAAACAGGACTCCCTTTTGTGGCCCATGTGAGCAGGACCAAGTAACCAATAGAACAGTTGGAATGGACCAAAGCAGGAAGTGGGGGGGGGGCAGGAAAAAAGGGAGGCAACCAACACACACCCTACTCTGAGGACAACGTGACCTCGGGGGCAAGAAAACAGAACTCTTGGTTCGTGCCTATGTGAGCTGGACCAACTAACCAGCAGGAACAGTTGGAAGAGACCAAATCAGGAAGTGTGTTTGGAGGAGTGGCAGGAATATAAAGGGGACTACCAAATTAAACCAGACGCTGAGAACAACGTGACCTAGGGGCATGAAATTAGGACTCTTTCTTGCAGCCTACTTGAGAAGGAACAATTAACCAGCAGGAACACTTGGACGATACCAAAGCAGGAACTGGGTGGATCAGGAATAAAAGGGGGCTACCAACTAAGACCCCACTCTGGAGACAACTTGACCTAAGGGGAAAGAAAACAGGAATCATGGTGCAGCCTATCTGAGCAGGGCCAACTAACCAGCAGGAAGAGATGAAAGAGACCAAAGTGAGAAGTGTGGAGGGGGGGAAGCAATAAAAGGGGGGCTACAAACTTAAACCCAACTCTGAGGACAACTTGACCTGGGCCAAGGAAACAGGAATATTTGTTGGGCCTTATCTGAACAGGACCAACTAACCAGCAGGAGTGGTTGAAAGAGACCAAACCAGGAAGTGTGTGTGTGTGTGTGGGGGGGGGGGTGGTCAGCAGGTACAAAAGGGGGGTGCCAAATTAAACACAACTATGAGGACAACTTGTCCTAGGGGCAGGAAAATAGGATTCTTTGTTGAGACATATACAAGCAGGACAAACTAACCTATAGGAACAGTTGGAAGAGACCAAAGCAGGAAGGGGGAGGCAGGAATAAAAGGGGTTAGGCTACCACCTGAAATCCTACTCTGAGGTCAACTTGACCTAGTGGAATAAAAATAGGACTCGTAGTTGGGGCCTATCTGAGCAGGACCAATTAACCAGCAGGAACAGGTTGAAAAGACCGAAGCAGGAAGTGTGGGGTGGGCAATAGGAATAAAAGAGGGGGGCCCCAACTGACTCCCTACTCTGATGACCACTTGACCTGGGGGAAAGAAAATAGGACTCTTTGTTGGGCCCTATCTGAGCAGGACCAAGTAACAAGCAGGAACCGTTGGAAGAGACCAAAGTAGACAGTGTGGGAGGGCAGGAAAATAAAGGGGGGGCTACCAAGTAAGACCCTACTCTGGGGACAACTTGATCTAGATGGTAAGAAAACAAGACTGTTCGGTCCTATCTGAGCAGGAGCAAATAACCAGCAGGAGCCTTTGGAAGAGAGCCAAGCGGGAATGGGGGGGGGATAAGAGGGGGGCTGCCAAATGGGACCCAATTCTGAGGACAACTTAACCTGGCGGCAAGATAATGGGACTCTTTGGGGGCCAATCTGAGTAGGACCAACTAACCAGTGGGAACAGTTGGAAGAGGCCAAAGCAGGAATTGGGGGGGCAGGAATAAAAGGGGGGCTACCGGCTGAGACCATACTCTGAGAACAACATGACAAAGCAGGCAAGTAAATTAAGACTCTTTTGGAGCCAGTATGAGTAGGACCATCTAACCAGCAGGAAGAGTTGGAAGAGACCAAAGCAGGAAGTGTGGTGAGTAGGAATGAAAGGGGCCTAGTAACTGAGACCCTACTCGGAACACAACTTGACCCAGGGGGCAAGAAAACAGGACTCTTTATAGGGGCCTGTTGAGCAGGACCAACTACACATCAGGAATCGTTGGAAGAGACCAAACCGGTAAGTGGGAGGGAGCAGGAGTAAAAGGGGGGCTGCCAACTGAGTCCCTACTCTGAGGACAACTTGTGTTGGGGACAAGGCAACAGAACTCTTTGTTGTGACATATCTGAGCATGACCAACAAACCAGTGATTACAGTTGGAAGAGACCAAAGCAAGAACTGTCTGTGTGTGGGGGGGGGGGCGGTGCGACAGGAATAAACGGGGGGGGGGGGCTACCAACTGCAACAATACTCTGAGGACAACTTGACATGGGGTCAAGAAAATAGAACACTTTGTTGGGGCCCTGTCGGAGCAGAACCAACCAACCAGCAAGAACAGCTAGAAGAGACCAAAGCAAGAAGAGAGGGGGGAGGAATAGAAGGGGGGCTACCAACTGAGACACTCCTCTGAGGACAACTTGTCCTAGGAGCAAGAAAACAGGAGGCTTTGTTCAGGCCTATCTGAGCAGGACCAAGTAACCAGCAGGAACGGTTGGAAGAGAGAAAAGTCGGAAGTGTGTGTGGCGGGGTGGCAGGAATAATAGCGGGGACGGGCCCAGGCTCTTCTGCAGCAGGTGTCGGGACTTCATGGAGATCCGCAGGGCCCATCCCGCCCCGGGGAGAGGAGATCAGCCTGGGCCGCGGTGCCGGGCTACCTGTAGAGGGTGGCCGCAGGCCCCGTCCACTCAACTGTGCCTCGGGGATCTGAGGAAGCTGAGGACCTTGGGGTGAGGGACAGGATCCTAGGTCAGGAAAGGGCAGGGACGCAGGACGGGGCCACGGTGTCCAGGTGGGGGTCAGAGGGAGGACTGAGTGACTCAGGTCCCCAGGACAGAGGGGACGTCCCAAAGTTCAAGACCTCACGCCTTCTGAGAAGGGCCCTTGGGAGGCATGGGGACTCGCGGAGGAGAGTCGGGCCAGACTTCCGCAGCCGGGTCTCAGAGACACCGGAGGAGGCGCAGGGGGCGGGGGGAGCACTGGGACACCTCAGTTCTGAAGAGGGCAGGGCCCGTGTCCTGGGGCGATTCCTAATGAGGAGCAGAGGGATCTGCAGGCAAAGGAGCCAGGACCCCACAACAGAGTCAGTCCACGCAGGCCCCCGGGAGGGATGGGGACACTGGGCGAGGCTGGACTTGGGCATCCGGGTCTCGGATCACCCGGACCGGGAGTGGGGGTCGGATGGGTGAGCTGGGGAGAACCGAGGACCCGCTGTCGGTCGGTCGGGAGCAGCCGCTCCGGCGGGCAGAGGGGAGGAGGGCCCAGGTGCTGTCAGGAGACCAGGTCCACCCCAGCCCAGAGCTACGAAGTCAGTCCGTGCCGCAGGCCCGGGGAGCCCCTGCATCGGGTGGCCAGAGGTGGCGGGCGCCCCGTCACTGAGCCTGGGCGGTGCGTCCCAGAGACCTTCGGACCCCGATCTGAGGGGCACGAGTTCCCTTCGTCAGCGGCCACGCGCCCAGGCCATCCCCGGGGTGCAGGAGGCCACGGAGGGAACACCAAGGGAGGGACTCCGACCCCCAGAACGGTGGCCCCGGCCCGGAAGGCGACCCCTAGCGGCAGCCTAGGGAAGCCCCTAGTGGGAATAAGGGCCCGCGGGGTGTCTGGACTTCCGCATCCGGGTCTCAGGAGACTGGCGGGGCGGGGTGGGGCGGGGCGGGGCGAGGGGGCCTCGGCGTCGTCGGCGTCTTCCGGCCGCGCCTGGAATCCCGTCAGGCATCCCTTCAGGCGCGGGAAGGGCGCCGAGCCTCGTGGGCTTCGAGGTGAGGCCCAGAGGGAGGAGCGAGGGAGCCGGGACCCAGAGGGGAATGAGTCCGGCGGTGGGGGCGGCGGTGGAGGCCGCAGGGTGGCGCGACCACGACGACTGTGACCAGGGCGTGAGGCGTGGGCGGCCTCGGGCTCTGGGTCCCAGCCCGACTGAGAGCTGGTTGCGCGCGAGGAGCCGGCGTCAGGCGGCAGAGCCCGAGGCCCAGGCCGCCCAGGGAGTCCGGATGGGGACGAGAGGACAGGGCTGAGGGACCCCAAGGAACCCATGTGAGCCCCTGCCATCGGCCCCGGGCCTCCCCGGACTTGGTCGCCTCGTGCGACGCCAGCCGCCTTGGCCCGGACCTCGCCGGGCCGGGAGGGCTCTGGTGGGAGGCAGCGGGCCCGGGGCTCCCCGGGAGAGCCCTGCGGGAGGACGGCCGGAGGCCCCTTGGACCCCAGCCCCGGGGCCGCCGTCGGAAAGCCGCCCCCGCGGTGGGGCCGGGCGAGGGGAGGGCCTGGGTGTGCGGGGCTGGACCCCGGTCAGCCGAGGCAGGATCCCGGGCCCTGGCCGGGGTGCAGGGGAGAGAGGAGGCGCTGCCTCCCAGCCCAGGACACCCACGTAGGGCCCAGGAGGCCTGCCCTGCCGCTCGGGTCCGCTCTGGCTGTCAGCGGAGGCCCAGAAGGGGCAGGTCCAGGCTGGATGGGGTGGGGGCTCCCGGGGTGGGGTGGCGGCCAGAGTCCTGGCCAGAATCTCCTGGCCGCAGTGGGGGGTGGGGGCCCGGGGCGGTGCACGCGGTCTGCCCCCACCCTGAGACCCTGAGGCGCCCCCTCCCTCCCTCGCTCCCTCCGTCCCTCCCTCCCTCCCTCCCTCCCTCCGTCTTCCAGGGGCTCGGAGAGCTCTGGAGTTGAGGCCTTGGTCTGAGGCAGGAGTCCCGAGGTCACAGAGCAGAGGAAGCGCGGCCGCGTGCCAGTCGGTTGTCCAGGCGAGGTGCGTGCTCCGCGCGTGGGGCCGGGGGCTCGCCCATCCCACCCCAGAGGGGACCCGTCGGCCCCCAACCCCCACGCGGCCCCGCTCTCAGGCCTGGGAGCCCGGGCTCTGTGGGCTGGGCCTCCCCCTGAGGAGCCACCCCTCTTCTGTCTTCAGGGTCTGGCGACCATCATGCCCCTGTGTCAGATGAGTGAGCTCTGCAAGGCCGAGGAGGAGCCCAGACAGGCCCCGCTGCCATGGGATGTACCGCTGTGGGAGGCGGAGGACGAGGAGGTGGAGGTGGTGGAGGTGGAGGTGGTGGAGGTGGAGGTGGAGGTGGTGGAGGTGGAGGAGGTGTATATTGTGGAAGCGGAGCAGGTGCATGCGGAAGAGGAGGTGGATGTGGAGGGGGACGTGGAGCACGTAGAGGTGGAGGAGGTGGAGGAGGTGGAGGAGGTGGAGGAGGTGGAGGAGGAGGGCGAGGCACTGTCTGCCCGAGAGTCAGAGGAGTGAGCTCTGGAAGCTTGAGGAAGAGCAGTGCATCCTGCTCCTGTTGGATGCACTGCTGTGGGAGGGGAGGACGAAGAGGAGGAGGCGGATGTGGAGGAGGAGGAGGCACCATCTCCCTCTCCATCCTCCTCTTCCTCCCTGTCCTCCTCCTGCTCTGCCCAGTTTCTGGTCCCCTGGAGGAGGGATCTGCTGCTGGCTTCCAGAGCCCCAGAGCCCTCACAGCCCCTGCCCTTCCCCAAATGCCATGGCAGGTGCTCCATTGAGCCAGTGGGACCTTGGCCCCAGCAGCCCGGAGGAGATGGGGTGGAGTACCTGGGGGCACTTGGAAGTGGCCCAGTCCCTGTGTCAGATGTGAATTCTTGTACACTTTTGGCGGGACCGTGACAGGATACAGTTGTGGTGGAAAACGGTTTGGTGTGCCATCGAAAGATTCAGAATGGAATCCCTGCGTGGTCCAACAATCCTAATTAATTCTGGGTGTCTTCGCAAAGAGTGGAAAGTTGGGTTCCAAGCTTCTGTCGCTCCCTTGCTCACAGGTGCAAGTGTTCACGATAGTTGAAGTGCTGGTGTGATATTATGGCATATGCAGAAAATATATTTGTGGTCATTGAGATGACTAAAATACATTTCTTTCAAATATCTACGTGGAGCATCTGGGCGTCTCATTCGGTTAAGTGTGCGACTTTGGCTCAGGTCGTGATCTCACGGTTTGTCTGTTGGAGCCCTGCGTCGTAGGGTCTGTGCTGACAGCTCAGATCCTGGAGGCCGCTTTGGATTCTGTGTCTCTCTGTCTCTCTCTCTGCCCCTCCTCCTTTGTGGGGGAGTGAGTGTTCTCTTTTTGTGTCTCAGAAATGAATAAATAAACATTAAAAACATAATAAAAAAGTAAACCAAAATACATAGCTGGTCTTGTTCCAGGGTCTGTCTCAGACCTCCCCAAATGCTTCTAATCCCAAAGCTTGAGGAAGGAATCCCTAAAAGATGAAGGTGTCTTGTTATGTCAATGAGGTGAGTCCGGGCATCTCCCAAGCACGGGGCCTGATTGCCAGGTGAGTGGACCATGTGCTTAGAGGATGGGCGCTTTCATTCCTCCTCCCTCCGCTGCCAGGGAGGGCCGAGGGGCTGCAGAGTGAGTGAGGAAGCCTCCAGAAAACCCCGAAGGGAGGCGTTGAGGGAGGTTTCAGGTGTTTGAACTTGCAGGTGTGTGGGGGAGGGCCGCACTCTGATGGTACGGCAGCCTCGCCCCTCTGCCCACATACGCAGGCAGCTCTTGTGTCTGGCTCTTCCTGAGCTCCATCCTTTCACAATCGAGAGGTGAGCTACCGGGTAGCTTGTTTGCCTGAGTTCCGTGAGCCACTCTAGCCAATTCACGGAACCTGAGGACGGGGTGGTGGGAACCTCTGATTTAGAGCCTCTCGGTCGCAAGCAGGGGTGACGGCCCGGGGTTTGGGACTGGCGGGAGTAGGGGTGGGCAACCTTGTAGGCCCGAGCGCCGGCCCTGTGGACTGCGATGCTGTCTCTGGGTGGAGAGTGGCAGAAGCAGGATGAACTCTGGGCCACCCCGCCGGGCCCGCCCCTGGCTGTGTGACAGTGCTGTCAGGCTGCCTCCAGGCCCGGCAGTCAGTTTGCATCACCAGCGTCGTGGCAGCTTAGGAGGGCAGCGCCTCCGGCTTCCCTCAGGAGGAGGGCTAAGCTTCCAGGAGCAGTTCTGGAACACCAAGATCACAAAGCCCTGTCCGTGCCCGGCAGGTCCCCAAGCCTAGGGCTGGCTTTTGCTCCACGGTCGCAGAATCACTGTGTCCTTTCAGTAATCAGACTATGTCGTTTCCGTCGGCCCCTCTTCTCCCCCAGACCCTTTTGTCTGGAGGGGTCCTACCCAAGAGGGACTGAAGCATCTTGGCAGAGCAACGTTGTCGTAGAAGTGAACCAGGAAGACTCGTCACGGTCAGGGGCTAGTCAGGGTGACAGCCTGAATTTTCAGCAGTGTTTGAAATGGGGGCACGTGACCCTTTTCATCCTGATGGCTTACCCGGTGAGGGGTGGACAAAAGAGCCTTGCCTTCCTGGGAAAGCTGAGGGAACACGCACACGGCCTGGTGGGTGCGGCAGGAGGAAGGCGAGGGAACAGGTGGCCAGTGCTTGTTGCGGACCGCAGGTAACCAGGCCGGGCCCGCACAGCGAGCCGAGAGCAGAGGGCCGCCCCCTCGAGGGGTTCCGAGTCGGATCTGCCCTGAGTGCACGGAGGCCTCAGGGTCCCTGCGGTTGGCCTTCCCGGGACCTGCAGCTTCAGCGGGCATCCCAAGCTCGGAACACACTCCCTCATCTGTGTCAGAAATGCCCCTGGGCGGCTCCGTTTCTCTTGGTCTCCTGGGAGAGCGAGTGCTTCCTTGCGCACATCTGGAAGGGACCCAGATGGTGCGGGGCGGCACCCAGGATATTTTGACAGACTTGGACCCCACGGAGGGGTGTCCCAAATCTACAACACGCCCAGAGCCCAAGACCTGGCGGTCGGGCTTTGCCTGCTCTCGGTCCAGCACAGCACCTGCTGAGGCTGAAAAGGCCCACCCACGGGGGCCATGTTCAGGTTTGGCTCGGCATTAAAGCCAGGCAGTTAGGCTTTGTGGTTCGGGTCTAACAAAGTCGGTGGCGCTTCCGCAGCAGCTTCCCGCAGGAAAGCCAAGACCCGGCCAGGCCAGACAGCAGCTGCCCAAGTCCCCATGGCAAGCAGATGCTTTCCTAAGCCTTTCCGGCCTCGCCGTCCTTAGAGTCTCGCCACGTGACCGCTGCAAAACCTGCGCCTTGGGCCAGATAGTCGTCATCCTCTAAGGGTCAGACCTGTGATTTCCCCAGGGCTCCTTAGCAAACTGTAGGGGGTTCCGGGGATCGGGGGCTCCTCCGGGAAGAAGACGTGACCAGGAGACACAGCAGCACACAAGCTCTCCTGGGTGGCGCCTGAACAGCCCCATTACCCAGGAGTCCCTCACAGCATGAGACCATCCAGGGGCTTATGGGCAGGGAGCCTATGCAGAACGGGAGTGCTATGGTCTGAATGTTTGTGTCCTCCCCCCCCCACCCCCCCAATACATCTGTTGAAATCCTAAGTGCCAAAGAATGATGGCATTTGGAGGTGGGGCCTTTGGGAGGTGCTTAAGTCATGAAGGTGGAACCCTCATGGGTGGGAGGAGCACCTTGGGAAAGAGGCTGCAGGGAGTTCCCCAGTCCCTGCCACCATGAAAGGACACAGCGAGAAGATGGCGGCTGTGACCCAGGAGGAAGGCCCTCGCTGCACCGTGCGCGGGCACCTTGCCGGCACCTTGCACTTCCAGCCTTCAGCGCCATGAGGAATAAATGTCCCTTCTTCATAAGCCGCTCGGTGTGCGGCGTTGTGTTACCGCAGCCCCATGGGCTAAGGGATGAAGGCAAGGGAAGGGGCCCCTGGGGGAGGCCTCCCTCAGGGAGGGGGCTCAACTCAGCAGCTCAGGGCCCTGGCCCGGGGTCTTAGAAGCATAAGGCTCTATCTTGTGTATTCTCCGCAGATGCAGGGTGAGGTTTGGCGAGGCACGCCAAGCACGCAGGCTCCAAACGGCCCAAACTCGGCTGCTTGGGGCTAGGTTGGAAACAATCACAAACGTGAGGGAAAATGTGAGTCGGGTGCTGGCGGGTGTTTGAGCCAACAGGGTGCAGCAGCCTGCCATGAAGAAGTCCACCGCCTCGGGGGCCCCTGTGCGCAGGACCCGTTTGGCCCATTTGTAGAACACGACCTGAACCCTGCTTTTCCAGTCTCTAAAAGGCTCTGCGGGCTGCCTCTCTCTCCCACGTGGTCCTCCTTTCCCCAGGGCCTCCAGTAGGCAAAAAGCACCAGGAGACGCCTTCTGCTACCAAGATTCAGAGTTCACAACAGAGAGAGACACTGATGGAGAGTGACTCTAATGGCACAGTTCCCGATGGGAGAACATCTCCGAAGGAGACACGTCCGATACTGCAGAAAAGAAACGCTGATGGAAACCCCGAGGACCCGGGTCTCCCTGTCTACAGCATGGGAGGGAAACCGGCTATTAACAACACTTGCACATGGTTCCTCGAGAAAGCACCCAATGGCCCCGTGCCATTTGCAACCTTCCCAGTGTCCCCGAGCCTTGGGCGACTACAGAATGTAACGCCACCAGATAGGAAAGGCTCCTTTGCTGCTGGTCTCTGCAGTACACGGGAGGCTTCGTGGCTTCAGGGCTCTACTTGGTCAGGTGGAACCTGGGCCCCTGACTCCACCTTCCACGGCCTAGGTTGGGCCTTTTCTGACACCTTCCCAGGGGACCGGGGCCCAGAGGAAATGGCCCAGACCCCGTGGAGCACTCAGCACAGCCGCTGTGATGCGGGGCCCTCCGTGCCTGCTCCTGCTGTCCTGTTACCTTGCAGAGCTGTAACGTCAAAGATGCTAAACCCCGCCCAGCTCCTGGTGGGTCACACACAACTTTCTTCCTTCCAAAATGTACACCCTGGGACCGGGTTCACATCGTGGTCTCCACTGTCCCCAAGGACTTCCTTAGTCTGGAAGGGGAGACGGAGCACCCAACTGGGACTCCACGTGGGAGCTGGGCCGGATGCAGGAGCCCCGGGAAGGGAATCGTGAGGGGGACCGGGCCAGGAGTTAGGACTCCCGGAGACAGCGACCTCGAAGCCAGACCACAGGAGAGGGTAGCACGGGGTCTGACCCTGACACGGGCTCCAGGTGTGTCAGACAACAGTGCTGGCCAGACGAGCGGCGGGCCGGGCCAGGGGCCGGTGCCCGGCAGGGGGTGAGAAAAAGCGGCTGGAGGGCTGGAGGGCTGGTGGTTGCAGGCGAGGGTGAGGTGAATGCAGTGGCCAGCAGGGCTGGAGAAGGCAGGCCTGGGATGTGGCGAGGATTTGTGTCCACAACGGATGCGCTCCTTCTGGGCCGTGGCTGAGATAGACCCTCGGGGTGTGAGGTGACCCAACAGCAGGGGAAGGGTGGTGCCTTCGGGGGATGGGGACCAGGAAGGGGGTGGCTCCCGGGACACTGGGAGCAACGGTGGGGGGGGGGGGGACAGGGGGATGTTAAAGGATGGAGTCCAGGGGGTGGGGGTGGGGGCGGCCGAGGGCAAGGCCACAGAGCCAGGCTTGCCCGGTGGAGATGCCGGGCCTCGGGCCCTGTAACCTGGAGCTCGGCGCCCTCCCAGTGGGCACCAGGCTGTGTGGGAGCCGCGGAGAGTCAAGATTGAAATTGCTTTCCCTTCAGCGTGGCTGTCCTCCTGGCCTGGTCAACTGTGCTCTGCTGGAGTCGCCCGGCCTGGGGTTTGGTCCCTGTAAGGCGGCGACACGTCTGGGTCGTCTCCGGGGCCGTTGAAGCCCTGAGGGCCAGTCATTTCTCCCAGAGGGTCCCGAGCACGGAAGCTACCTGAGACAGACTCGTCTGAGCGGTGGTCATGGGTCCCAGGGTTGTAATGCTGGGACTGAGAAGATTTAGCCAAGAGAGACTGGGATTTCCATCATGCCCTTCTTCATGTAGACTGAAGATGGCACAGTGGCTATTTCTTCTTCAGGGGACGAGCTGAGCCTCCTGCCCTAGACTGTTAACCCCAGTAGAGATTCGGGGACTCTTGAAACAAAGAACATAAGGCAACAGTCCTACGGAAGACTTCGGACCTAACAGTGCCTAAATCCAATCAAATCTCTGCCTGCTCTCTGTAGAGTGCCACACTGTGTCTTCATGAATCTTCTTCTCTCCCACATCCCTCCCACCAATAGGTCCTGTCCCTGTCAGTAACCAACAGAGCTCAGGGGCTCTCAAGGGCCACAGTGAAATACCGCTTCCACTCCTTAAAGAGCTCACTGAAGGGAAAATCCTTATGTGTGCAACTAAAGGAAGCCGAGATGCTGTGGAAGAAGAGATGCTAGGAGCCCCCTCCTGAGAAAGCACCAATGATTTTGAAATGGTGGCTTTGTTTTACTTTTGCCTCCCATTTAAATCCTTATCCTCTCAGGGCACGGCCATACAAGACACGCTGACTTCTGGAATGAACGCTTGGTAAACCTGTCTGGAAGCACACAGCCCACGGATCAAGCCTGACTCTAGACCTGGGGCTCCATCGAGGGTTCCAGCCATTGGACTGAAAGGCACCTTGGGAGACCCTCTCTCAGACCCTCTTGGTGTTCCCCTTTTAGACACAAAGTATGGACTCTCAGAGAGGGCCAATGATGCTCCTCAGTGGTGGAGCTGGCACAAGGAGCTAAGATCCTCGCAGGCAGGGCCCTTTCCTCCTATCCAGAGTGAAGATTAAGAACAAAGTTGTCCAGACACCTAGAGAACACGTATCCCCAAATCCACTGTCCCATCCTCTCACCTATGGCGAAGATGACTTTCATTTGGGTTTTGTGCCACCCCATACCCAGACTCTCCTCTATTTTCAGATACTTCATATTGGTTCCGTCTAGTCACGTCTAGCTAAACAAGTAGGAATGGTCCCTGGGAGTGAGTCTGTGTAAAGCAGGCCCTATGAAAAGTAGCCCCACAGTAAAGAACGTTATTCAGTGTATCTCCTATCAAGGTAATGGCAGGAGAGGACACACGGGGTGGGGTGGGAGTGGGCTCGGGACAAGAGAAGCAAGGTGGGCATGGCAGTGGACCTGTGAAGTGCTTTGTGTCAACAGAACGGAGTATATTCTGAACTTGCAAATCAAGTAATTAAAGGGGGAAATACCGAAGGAGATCCAATTTGCAAGCAGGAGGCCAGAAATCTGGGAAAGCGGAAGCGAAACCACCATATGGAAGAAAGGAAATAGGGCTTCAGAGGTAGGCTTGAGGGACCCTGAATCCAAGTGTCTGCAGGAGGTGATCTGCAAAGGGCATACTCAAGTGCTCCCAAAGTGAGCAGGTCTTGGGCAATGAGAAGGTTTTCTATAGGGAACAAATGGAAACTAAAGACAATCCCCTTGTGATCTGGAGAGGGATGAGCTGAGGAACATGGAGAAGCACAACAAGAGACTCTCAAGCACAGCGGAGGAAGCGGCTGTTCACGCCTAACACCGGCGCGTTGGGTAACGCTGTGTCTGAGGTGTTGTGGGTAAAACTGAGGTTGGGGAACAAGACGAATGCTCACACCGTGCTCCATCACAGCCCTACTCTGGGGACAACATGACCCGGGGGCAAGAAACCAGGACTTTTTGTTGAAAACAGGCCCAACTAACCAGCAGGAGGAGTTGGAAGAGACCAAAGAAAGAAACGGGGGGGGGGGGGTAGGTGGCAGGAAGAAACGGGAGGGTTACCAACCAAACCCTACTCTGAGGAAACTTGACCTGGGGGCAAGAAGACAAGATTCTTTGAGCCTATCTGAGCAGGACCAACTAACCATCAGGAACAGTTGGAAGAAAACAAAGTGGGAAGTGAGGGGGGCAGGAATAAAAGGGGGCTACCAACTGGAACACTGCGCTGAGGGAACTTGACCGTGGGGCAAGATAACAGGACATTTTGTTGGGGTCTCTCACAGCAGGACCTACTAACCAGCAAGAGTAATTGGAAGACCCAAAAGGGAAGTGAAGGTGGGGGCAGTAATGATGGGCTACCAAGTGAGACACCACTCTGAGGACAACTTGATGTAGGGGGCAAGAAAACAGGAGTCTTGGTTGCACACAATCTGAGCAGGACTAACTAACCAGGAAGAAGAGTGGGAAGAGACCAAAGACAGAAGTGTGGGGCACGCAAGAAAACCTAGGGCAAGAAAACAGGACTCTTTGTTGGGGTCTATCTGAGCAGGACATCTAACTGGGAGGAACAGTTAGAAGAGACCAAAGTGGGAAGTGTGTGTTGGGGGAAGGGGGAATAAGATGGGAGCTATGACTGAGACCCGACTCTGAGGACAACTTGACTTAGGGGACAAGAAAATAGGACTCTTTGATGGGGCCTATCTGAGCAGGACCAACTAAGCAGCAGGAACTGTTGGAAGAGACCAAAGCGGGAATTGGGTGGGGACAGGAATAAAGGGGGGCTAACAACTGAGACCCTACTCTGGAGACAACTTGACCTAGGGAGCATTAAAACAAACAATACTCTTGGTGGGGCCTATGTGAGCAGGACCAACTAACACGCAGTAACAGTTGGAAGAGACCAAACCTGGAAGAGTGTTGGGGTCAGGAAAAAAAGTGGGGCTAACAGTTGAAACCCAACTCTGGACAATCTGAGCTGGTGGCAAGAAAATGACTCTTTGTTGGGGCCTATCTGAGCAGGACCAACTAACCAGGAGGAACAGTAGGAAGAGTCGAAAGCAGGAAGTGTGTGTGTTGGGGGGGGGAGAAGCAGGAATAAAAGGGGGTACCAACTGAAACCCTAGTCTGAGGACAACTTGACCTGGAGGCAAGAAAACAGGACTCTTTGTTGAGGGCTATATAAGCAGGACCAAGTAACCAGCAGGAACAGATGGAAGAGACCAAAGCAGAAAGTATGTGGGGGGCTGGAAGAAAAGGGGTACTACCGACTGAGCCCCAACTCAGAGGACAACTTGTGCTGGGCGCAAAAAAACAGGATTTTTTGTTGGGGCCTATCTGAGCAAGACCAACTAACAAGCAGGAACATTTGGAAGAGACCCAAGCAGAAAGTGTGTGTGTGGGTGGGGGGCAGAAATCAAAGAGGAGGCTACCAACTAGGACCCTCCTCTGGTGACAACTTGATCTAGGCCGCAGGAAAATAGGACTTTTTGTTGAGGCCTATCTAGGTAGAACAAGTAACCAGCAGGAACAGTTGGAAGAGACCAAACCAAAAAGTGTGGGCGGGCAGGAATAAAAGGGGAGGCTACCATCTGAGACCCTACCCTGGGGACAACTTGACCTAGGGAGCAAAACAAAACAAAACAAAACAGGAATCTTGGTGGGGCCTCTCTGAGCAAGACCAACTAACCAGCAGGAACAGTTGAAACAGATCAAAGAGGGAAGTATGTGGGGAACAGGAATAATGGGGGGGGGATACAAACTGAAACTCAACTCTGAGGACAACTTGAACTCGGGGCAAGAAAACAGGAGTATTGCTGGGGCCTGAGAAGGAACATCTAACGAGTAGGAACAGTTGAAAGACACCAAATCAGGACGTGTGTGTCGGGGGGTGGCAGTAGTAAAAGGGGGACTCCCAACTGAAATCATACTCTGAGGACAACTTGATTTGAGGGCAGGAAAACAGCACTTTTTGTTGGGGCCTATCTAAGCAGGACAAACTATCCACCCGGAACAGTTGGAAGAGACCAAAGCAGGAAGTGGGGGGGGGGCAGGAGTAAAGCGGGGTGGGGGGGCGCCAAAGTAAGACCCTACTCTGGGGAAAACCTGACCTAGGGGGCAAGAAAACAAGACTCTTTCTTTGGGCATATCTGAGCAGGACCAAGTAACCACAAGGAGAATTTTGGAAGAAACCAAGGAGGGAATTGTGTGTGGTGCATGAATAAAAGGGGTGCTACCACCTTAAACCCAACTCTGAGGACAACTTACTTTGGGGCAAGAAAACATGACTTATTCTTGGGGCCTATCTGAGCAGGACCAACTAAACAGCAGGAAGTGTTGGGAGAGAACAAAGCAGGAATGGGGGGAGCAGGAATACAAAGGGAGGCTACAAATGAGAACCTACTCTGGGGACAACATGACCTAGGGGAGAGAAAATAGGACTCTTTGTTGGGCCCTATATGAGCAGGACAAACTTACCAACAGGAGTGGTTGGACGAGACCAAGGAGGGAAGCGTGTGGGGTGCAGGAAACAAGGTGGGCTACGAACTTAAACCCAACTCTGAGGACAATTTACCTGGGGGCAAGAAAACATGACTTATTCTTTGGGCCTATCTGAGCAGGACCAACTAACCAGCAGGAACAGTTGGAAGAGATCAAAGCAGGAATTGGAGGGGGGCAGGAATGAAAAGGACGCTACAAATGAGACCCTACTCTGGGGACAACATTTTCTAGGGGGCAAGAAAATAGGACACTTTGTTGGGCCCTATATGAGTAGGACAAACTAACCAACAGAAGAGGTTGGAAGAGACCAAGGAGGGAAGTGTGTGGGGTGCAGGAATAAAAGGGGGGCTACCAACTTAAATCCAACTCTAAGGACCCCTTGACCTGGGGACAAGAAAATAGGACTCTTTGTTGGGACCTATCTGAAAGGGAACAACTTACCTCCAGGAACACTTGGAACAGACCAAAGTGGGAAGTGTCAGTTGGGAGGGGCATTAATAAAAGGAGGGCTCCCAACTGACACACTACTCTGAGGACAACATGACCTTGGGGGCAAGTAAACAGGACTCTTTTGCAGGGCCTATCTAAGCAGGACCAGCTAACCAGCAGGAACAGTTGTTAGAGACCCAAGCAGAAAGTGTGGGGAGGAAGGAATAAAACGGGAGGCTACCAACTGAGACCATACTCTGGGGAAAACTTGACCTCGAGGGCAAGAACAGGACTCTTTGTTGGGGACCAAGCAGGACCGACAAACCAGCAGGAACAGTTGGAGCAGACCACAGTGGGAAATGGGGGGACAGCAATAAAAGTGGGGCTACCAATTTACACCCTACTCTGAGGACAACCTGGAACAAGAGAACAGGACTCTTTGTTAGGGCCTATCTGACCAGGACCAACTAACCAGCAGGAGAATTTGGAAGAGACCAAAGAGGGGTGTTGGCTTAAAAGGGGCCTACGGACTGAGACCCTACTCTGAGGACAATGTGACCTGGAGCAGGAAAATAGGACTCTTTACTGGGGCCTATCTGAGAAGTACCAACTAAGCAGCAGGAGTAGTTGGTAGGGATCAAAGCGGGAAGTGGTGGGGGAGGGAATAAAAGGGGGGCTTCAAACTGAGACACTACCCTGGGGACAATTTGAATTAGGGATCAAGAAAACAGGACTCTTGGTGGGGCCTATCTGAGCAGGACCAACCAACCAGCGGGTACAGTTGGAGCACACCGATGTGGGAAGTGTGTGTGGGGGGGGCAGGAATAAAAGGGGGTCTACCAACTAAGATCCTACTCTGAGGACAACTTGACCTAGGGGGCAATAAATCAGGATTCTTTGGGGGGCCTATCTGAGCAGGACCGACTAACTCACAAGAACAGTTGGAAGAGGCCAAAGTGGGAATTGGGGGGGAAGAAATAAAATGGTGGCAACCAACTGAGACCCTACTCTGAGGACAACTGGACCTAGGGGGCAACAAAACAGGAAACTTGGTCTGGGCCTCTCTGAGCAGGATCAACTAATCAGCAGGAAGAGTTGGAAGAGACCAAAGCGAGAAGTGTGGGGGTTCAGACATAAAACAGGGCAACCAAGTCAGACCCTACTCCGAGGACAACTTGACCTTGGGGGCAAGAAACGGGACTCTTTCTTCGGGGCTATCTGAGAAGACGCACTCACCAGCAGGAACAGTTGGAAGAGACCAGAGCAAGAAGCGTTGTGGGACAGGAATAAAAAGGGGGCTACCAATGGAGACAGTACTCTGACGGCAAGTTAATCTGGGGGTAAGAAAACAGGACTTTTTCTTGGGGCCTATCTGAGCAGGAGCAACTAACTAACAGGAGAAGTTGGAAGAGGCCACGAAGGGAAGTGTGTGAGGTACAGGAATAAAAGCGGGGGCTACCACCTTATACCCAACTCTGAGAACAACTTGACCTGGGGGCAAGGAGACACGATTATTTTGGGGCCTATCTGAGCAGTACCGACTAACCAGTAGTAAGAGTTGGAAGAGAACAAAGCAGGAACTGTGTGTGTGTGTGTGTGGGGGGGGCAGTGGCAGGAATAAAAAGGGGGCTACCAATTAAACCCTACTTTGAGGACAGCTTGACCTAGGGGCATGAAAATAGGATTCTTTGTTGGGGCCTATCTGAGCAGGATAAAGGAACAGTTGCAAGAGACTAAATTGAGAAGTGGTGGTGGGGGGCTATAAAAGGGGTGCTACCAACTAAGACCCTACTCTGGAAACAACTTTACCTAGGAGGCAGAAAATAGGTTTCTTTGATGGGGCCTATCTGAGCAATACCAACTAAACCAGCAGGAAGGGTTGGAACAGTGCAAGGCGGGAAGTGTCGGGGGGGCAGCAATAAAAATGGTGCTCCCAACTGAGACCGTACTCTGAGGACAGCTTGACTCTGGGGGCCAGAAAACAGGACATTTTTTGGGGGGCCTATCTGAGATTGATGTCTAACCAGCAGGAACATTTGGAAGAGACTAATGCAGGAAGTGTGGGGGGCAGGAATAAAAGGGGGGGGGCTAGTAACTGAGACCGTACTCTGAGGACAACTTGATCTAGGGGGCAAGAAAACAGGGCTCTTTGTTGGGACCTATCTGATAAGGACGAACTAACCAGCAGGAACAGTTGGAAGAGAGCAAAGCAGGAAGTGGGGTGGGGAGGGAATAAAAGGGGGACTACAAACCGAAATCCTACTCTGAGGACAAGTTGACTTGGTGGCAAGAAAATAAGACTTTTTGTTGTGGCCTATCTGAGCAGGACCACCCAACCAGCAGGAAAATTTGGAAGGTCCAAACCAGGAAGGTGGGGGGGCAGGAACAAATGGGGGGCTACAAATTGAGATGCTACCCTGTGGACAACTTGACAGACGAGGCAAGAAAACATGACTCTTATTGGGGCCTATCTGAGTCGGACCAACTGACGAGCAGGAACAGTTGGACGAGATCAAAGCAGGAAATGGGGAGGCAGGAATAAAAGTGGACACCAACTGAGATCCTACTCTATGGCCAACGTGACCTGGGGGGCAAGAAACCAGGGCTCTTCCTTCTGGCCTATCTGAGCGGTACTACCTAATCAGCAGGAAGAGCTGGAAGACACCAAAGCAGGAAGTGTGGGAGGCATGAGTAAAAGGGGGGCTACCAACTAAGACCCTACTCTGAGGACAACTTGAACTGGGGCAAGTAAACAGGGCTCTTTGTTGGGGCCTATCTGACCAGGACCAACTAGCCACCAGGAGTAGTTGAAGAGACCAAAGCAAGAAGTTTGCCAGGGCAGGTATAAACGGGGGCTACCAACTGAGACCCTAATCTGAGGATGACTTGACCTGGGGGCAAGAAAACAGGACTCCCTTTTGTGGCCCATGTGAGCAGGACCAAGTAACCAATAGAACAGTTGGAATGGACCAAAGCAGGAAGTGGGGGGGGGGGCAGGAAAAAAGGGAGGCAACCAACACACACCCTACTCTGAGGACAACGTGACCTCGGGGGCAAGAAAACAGAACTCTTGGTTCGTGCCTATGTGAGCTGGACCAACTAACCAGCAGGAACAGTTGGAAGAGACCAAATCAGGAAGTGTGTTTGGAGGAGTGGCAGGAATATAAAGGGGACTACCAAATTAAACCAGACGCTGAGAACAACGTGACCTAGGGGCATGAAATTAGGACTCTTTCTTGCAGCCTACTTGAGAAGGAACAATTAACCAGCAGGAACACTTGGACGATACCAAAGCAGGAACTGGGTGGATCAGGAATAAAAGGGGGCTACCAACTAAGACCCCACTCTGGAGACAACTTGACCTAAGGGGAAAGAAAACAGGAATCATGGTGCAGCCTATCTGAGCAGGGCCAACTAACCAGCAGGAAGAGATGAAAGAGACCAAAGTGAGAAGTGTGGAGGGGGGGAAGCAATAAAAGGGGGGCTACAAACTTAAACCCAACTCTGAGGACAACTTGACCTGGGCCAAGGAAACAGGAATATTTGTTGGGCCTTATCTGAACAGGACCAACTAACCAGCAGGAGTGGTTGAAAGAGACCAAACCAGGAAGTGTGTGTGTGTGTGTGTGGGGGGGGGTGGTCAGCAGGTACAAAAGGGGGGTGCCAAATTAAACACAACTATGAGGACAACTTGTCCTAGGGGCAGGAAAATAGGATTCTTTGTTGAGACATATACAAGCAGGACAAACTAACCTATAGGAACAGTTGGAAGAGACCAAAGCAGGAAGGGGGAGGCAGGAATAAAAGGGGTTAGGCTACCACCTGAAATCCTACTCTGAGGTCAACTTGACCTAGTGGAATAAAAATAGGACTCGTAGTTGGGGCCTATCTGAGCAGGACCAATTAACCAGCAGGAACAGGTTGAAAAGACCGAAGCAGGAAGTGTGGGGTGGGCAATAGGAATAAAAGAGGGGGGCCCCAACTGACTCCCTACTCTGATGACCACTTGACCTGGGGGAAAGAAAATAGGACTCTTTGTTGGGCCCTATCTGAGCAGGACCAAGTAACAAGCAGGAACCGTTGGAAGAGACCAAAGTAGACAGTGTGGGAGGGCAGGAAAATAAAGGGGGGGCTACCAAGTAAGACCCTACTCTGGGGACAACTTGATCTAGATGGTAAGAAAACAAGACTGTTCGGTCCTATCTGAGCAGGAGCAAATAACCAGCAGGAGCCTTTGGAAGAGAGCCAAGCGGGAATGGGGGGGGGATAAGAGGGGGGCTGCCAAATGGGACCCAATTCTGAGGACAACTTAACCTGGCGGCAAGATAATGGGACTCTTTGGGGGCCAATCTGAGTAGGACCAACTAACCAGTGGGAACAGTTGGAAGAGGCCAAAGCAGGAATTGGGGGGGCAGGAATAAAAGGGGGGCTACCGGCTGAGACCATACTCTGAGAACAACATGACAAAGCAGGCAAGTAAATTAAGACTCTTTTGGAGCCAGTATGAGTAGGACCATCTAACCAGCAGGAAGAGTTGGAAGAGACCAAAGCAGGAAGTGTGGTGAGTAGGAATGAAAGGGGCCTAGTAACTGAGACCCTACTCGGAACACAACTTGACCCAGGGGGCAAGAAAACAGGACTCTTTATAGGGGCCTGTTGAGCAGGACCAACTACACATCAGGAATCGTTGGAAGAGACCAAACCGGTAAGTGGGAGGGAGCAGGAGTAAAAGGGGGGCTGCCAACTGAGTCCCTACTCTGAGGACAACTTGTGTTGGGGACAAGGCAACAGAACTCTTTGTTGTGACATATCTGAGCATGACCAACAAACCAGTGATTACAGTTGGAAGAGACCAAAGCAAGAACTGTCTGTGTGTGGGGGGGGGGGCGGTGCGACAGGAATAAACGGGGGGGGGGGCTACCAACTGCAACAATACTCTGAGGACAACTTGACATGGGGTCAAGAAAATAGAACACTTTGTTGGGGCCCTGTCGGAGCAGAACCAACCAACCAGCAAGAACAGCTAGAAGAGACCAAAGCAAGAAGAGAGGGGGGAGGAATAGAAGGGGGGCTACCAACTGAGACACTCCTCTGAGGACAACTTGTCCTAGGAGCAAGAAAACAGGAGGCTTTGTTCAGGCCTATCTGAGCAGGACCAAGTAACCAGCAGGAACGGTTGGAAGAGAGAAAAGTCGGAAGTGTGTGTGGCGGGGTGGCAGGAATAATAGCGGGGACGGGCCCAGGCTCTTCTGCAGCAGGTGTCGGGACTTCATGGAGATCCGCAGGGCCCATCCCGCCCCGGGGAGAGGAGATCAGCCTGGGCCGCGGTGCCGGGCTACCTGTAGAGGGTGGCCGCAGGCCCCGTCCACTCAACTGTGCCTCGGGGATCTGAGGAAGCTGAGGACCTTGGGGTGAGGGACAGGATCCTAGGTCAGGAAAGGGCAGGGACGCAGGACGGGGCCACGGTGTCCAGGTGGGGGTCAGAGGGAGGACTGAGTGACTCAGGTCCCCAGGGCAGAGGGGACGTCCCAAAGTTCAAGACCTCACGCCTTCTGAGAAGGGCCCTTGGGAGGCATGGGGACTCGCGGAGGAGAGTCGGGCCAGACTTCCGCAGCCGGGTCTCAGAGACACCGGAGGAGGCGCAGGGGGCGGGGGGAGCACTGGGACACCTCAGTTCTGAAGAGGGCAGGGCCCGTGTCCTGGGGCGATTCCTAATGAGGAGCAGAGGGATCTGCAGGCAAAGGAGCCAGGACCCCACAACAGAGTCAGTCCACGCAGGCCCCCGGGAGGGATGGGGACACTGGGCGAGGCTGGACTTGGGCATCCGGGTCTCGGATCACCCGGACCGGGAGTGGGGGTCGGATGGGTGAGCTGGGGAGAACCGAGGACCCGCTGTCGGTCGGTCGGGAGCAGCCGCTCCGGCGGGCAGAGGGGAGGAGGGCCCAGGTGCTGTCAGGAGACCAGGTCCACCCCAGCCCAGAGCTACGAAGTCAGTCCGTGCCGCAGGCCCGGGGAGCCCCTGCATCGGGTGGCCAGAGGTGGCGGGCGCCCCGTCACTGAGCCTGGGCGGTGCGTCCCAGAGACCTTCGGACCCCGATCTGAGGGGCACGAGTTCCCTTCGTCAGCGGCCACGCGCCCAGGCCATCCCCGGGGTGCAGGAGGCCACGGAGGGAACACCAAGGGAGGGACTCCGACCCCCAGAACGGTGGCCCCGGCCCGGAAGGCGACCCCTAGCGGCAGCCTAGGGAAGCCCCTAGTGGGAATAAGGGCCCGCGGGGTGTCTGGACTTCCGCATCCGGGTCTCAGGAGACTGGCGGGGCGGGGTGGGGCGGGGCGGGGCGAGGGGGCCTCGGCGTCGTCGGCGTCTTCCGGCCGCGCCTGGAATCCCGTCAGGCATCCCTTCAGGCGCGGGAAGGGCGCCGAGCCTCGTGGGCTTCGAGGTGAGGCCCAGAGGGAGGAGCGAGGGAGCCGGGACCCAGAGGGGAATGAGTCCGGCGGTGGGGGCGGCGGTGGAGGCCGCAGGGTGGCGCGACCACGACGACTGTGACCAGGGCGTGAGGCGTGGGCGGCCTCGGGCTCTGGGTCCCAGCCCGACTGAGAGCTGGTTGCGCGCGAGGAGCCGGCGTCAGGCGGCAGAGCCCGAGGCCCAGGCCGCCCAGGGAGTCCGGATGGGGACGAGAGGACAGGGCTGAGGGACCCCAAGGAACCCATGTGAGCCCCTGCCATCGGCCCCGGGCCTCCCCGGACTTGGTCGCCTCGTGCGACGCCAGCCGCCTTGGCCCGGACCTCGCCGGGCCGGGAGGGCTCTGGTGGGAGGCAGCGGGCCCGGGGCTCCCCGGGAGAGCCCTGCGGGAGGACGGCCGGAGGCCCCTTGGACCCCAGCCCCGGGGCCGCCGTCGGAAAGCCGCCCCCGCGGTGGGGCCGGGCGAGGGGAGGGCCTGGGTGTGCGGGGCTGGACCCCGGTCAGCCGAGGCAGGATCCCGGGCCCTGACCGGGGTGCAGGGGAGAGAGGAGGCGCTGCCTCCCAGCCCAGGACACCCACGTAGGGCCCAGGAGGCCTGCCCTGCCGCTCGGGTCCGCTCTGGCTGTCAGCGGAGGCCCAGAAGGGGCAGGTCCAGGCTGGATGGGGTGGGGGCTCCCGGGGTGGGGTGGCGGCCAGAGTCCTGGCCAGAATCTCCTGGCCGCAGTGGGGGGTGGGGGCCCGGGGCGGTGCACGCGGTCTGCCCCCACCCTGAGACCCTGAGGCGCCCCCTCCCTCCCTCGCTCCCTCCGTCCCTCCCTCCCTCCCTCCCTCCCTCCGTCTTCCAGGGGCTCGGAGAGCTCTGGAGTTGAGGCCTTGGTCTGAGGCAGGAGTCCCGAGGTCACAGAGCAGAGGAAGCGCGGCCGCGTGCCAGTCGGTTGTCCAGGCGAGGTGCGTGCTCCGCGCGTGGGGCCGGGGGCTCGCCCATCCCACCCCAGAGGGGACCCGTCGGCCCCCAACCCCCACGCGGCCCCGCTCTCAGGCCTGGGAGCCCGGGCTCTGTGGGCTGGGCCTCCCCCTGAGGAGCCACCCCTCTTCTGTCTTCAGGGTCTGGCGACCATCATGCCCCTGTGTCAGATGAGTGAGCTCTGCAAGGCCGAGGAGGAGCCCAGACAGGCCCCGCTGCCATGGGATGTACCGCTGTGGGAGGCGGAGGACGAGGAGGTGGAGGTGGTGGAGGTGGAGGTGGTGGAGGTGGAGGTGGAGGTGGTGGAGGTGGAGGAGGTGTATATTGTGGAAGCGGAGCAGGTGCATGCGGAAGAGGAGGTGGATGTGGAGGGGGACGTGGAGCACGTAGAGGTGGAGGAGGTGGAGGAGGTGGAGGAGGTGGAGGAGGTGGAGGAGGAGGGCGAGGCACTGTCTGCCCGAGAGTCAGAGGAGTGAGCTCTGGAAGCTTGAGGAAGAGCAGTGCATCCTGCTCCTGTTGGATGCACTGCTGTGGGAGGGGAGGACGAAGAGGAGGAGGCGGATGTGGAGGAGGAGGAGGCACCATCTCCCTCTCCATCCTCCTCTTCCTCCCTGTCCTCCTCCTGCTCTGCCCAGTTTCTGGTCCCCTGGAGGAGGGATCTGCTGCTGGCTTCCAGAGCCCCAGAGCCCTCACAGCCCCTGCCCTTCCCCAAATGCCATGGCAGGTGCTCCATTGAGCCAGTGGGACCTTGGCCCCAGCAGCCCGGAGGAGATGGGGTGGAGTACCTGGGGGCACTTGGAAGTGGCCCAGTCCCTGTGTCAGATGTGAATTCTTGTACACTTTTGGCGGGACCGTGACAGGATACAGTTGTGGTGGAAAACGGTTTGGTGTGCCATCGAAAGATTCAGAATGGAATCCCTGCGTGGTCCAACAATCCTAATTAATTCTGGGTGTCTTCGCAAAGAGTGGAAAGTTGGGTTCCAAGCTTCTGTCGCTCCCTTGCTCACAGGTGCAAGTGTTCACGATAGTTGAAGTGCTGGTGTGATATTATGGCATATGCAGAAAATATATTTGTGGTCATTGAGATGACTAAAATACATTTCTTTCAAATATCTACGTGGAGCATCTGGGCGTCTCATTCGGTTAAGTGTGCGACTTTGGCTCAGGTCGTGATCTCACGGTTTGTCTGTTGGAGCCCTGCGTCGTAGGGTCTGTGCTGACAGCTCAGATCCTGGAGGCCGCTTTGGATTCTGTGTCTCTCTGTCTCTCTCTCTGCCCCTCCTCCTTTGTGGGGGAGTGAGTGTTCTCTTTTTGTGTCTCAGAAATGAATAAATAAACATTAAAAACATAATAAAAAAGTAAACCAAAATACATAGCTGGTCTTGTTCCAGGGTCTGTCTCAGACCTCCCCAAATGCTTCTAATCCCAAAGCTTGAGGAAGGAATCCCTAAAAGATGAAGGTGTCTTGTTATGTCAATGAGGTGAGTCCGGGCATCTCCCAAGCACGGGGCCTGATTGCCAGGTGAGTGGACCATGTGCTTAGAGGATGGGCGCTTTCATTCCTCCTCCCTCCGCTGCCAGGGAGGGCCGAGGGGCTGCAGAGTGAGTGAGGAAGCCTCCAGAAAACCCCGAAGGGAGGCGTTGAGGGAGGTTTCAGGTGTTTGAACTTGCAGGTGTGTGGGGGAGGGCCGCACTCTGATGGTACGGCAGCCTCGCCCCTCTGCCCACATACGCAGGCAGCTCTTGTGTCTGGCTCTTCCTGAGCTCCATCCTTTCACAATCGAGAGGTGAGCTACCGGGTAGCTTGTTTGCCTGAGTTCCGTGAGCCACTCTAGCCAATTCACGGAACCTGAGGACGGGGTGGTGGGAACCTCTGATTTAGAGCCTCTCGGTCGCAAGCAGGGGTGACGGCCCGGGGTTTGGGACTGGCGGGAGTAGGGGTGGGCAACCTTGTAGGCCCGAGCGCCGGCCCTGTGGACTGCGATGCTGTCTCTGGGTGGAGAGTGGCAGAAGCAGGATGAACTCTGGGCCACCCCGCCGGGCCCGCCCCTGGCTGTGTGACAGTGCTGTCAGGCTGCCTCCAGGCCCGGCAGTCAGTTTGCATCACCAGCGTCGTGGCAGCTTAGGAGGGCAGCGCCTCCGGCTTCCCTCAGGAGGAGGGCTAAGCTTCCAGGAGCAGTTCTGGAACACCAAGATCACAAAGCCCTGTCCGTGCCCGGCAGGTCCCCAAGCCTAGGGCTGGCTTTTGCTCCACGGTCGCAGAATCACTGTGTCCTTTCAGTAATCAGACTATGTCGTTTCCGTCGGCCCCTCTTCTCCCCCAGACCCTTTTGTCTGGAGGGGTCCTACCCAAGAGGGACTGAAGCATCTTGGCAGAGCAACGTTGTCGTAGAAGTGAACCAGGAAGACTCGTCACGGTCAGGGGCTAGTCAGGGTGACAGCCTGAATTTTCAGCAGTGTTTGAAATGGGGGCACGTGACCCTTTTCATCCTGATGGCTTACCCGGTGAGGGGTGGACAAAAGAGCCTTGCCTTCCTGGGAAAGCTGAGGGAACACGCACACGGCCTGGTGGGTGCGGCAGGAGGAAGGCGAGGGAACAGGTGGCCAGTGCTTGTTGCGGACCGCAGGTAACCAGGCCGGGCCCGCACAGCGAGCCGAGAGCAGAGGGCCGCCCCCTCGAGGGGTTCCGAGTCGGATCTGCCCTGAGTGCACGGAGGCCTCAGGGTCCCTGCGGTTGGCCTTCCCGGGACCTGCAGCTTCAGCGGGCATCCCAAGCTCGGAACACACTCCCTCATCTGTGTCAGAAATGCCCCTGGGCGGCTCCGTTTCTCTTGGTCTCCTGGGAGAGCGAGTGCTTCCTTGCGCACATCTGGAAGGGACCCAGATGGTGCGGGGCGGCACCCAGGATATTTTGACAGACTTGGACCCCACGGAGGGGTGTCCCAAATCTACAACACGCCCAGAGCCCAAGACCTGGCGGTCGGGCTTTGCCTGCTCTCGGTCCAGCACAGCACCTGCTGAGGCTGAAAAGGCCCACCCACGGGGGCCATGTTCAGGTTTGGCTCGGCATTAAAGCCAGGCAGTTAGGCTTTGTGGTTCGGGTCTAACAAAGTCGGTGGCGCTTCCGCAGCAGCTTCCCGCAGGAAAGCCAAGACCCGGCCAGGCCAGACAGCAGCTGCCCAAGTCCCCATGGCAAGCAGATGCTTTCCTAAGCCTTTCCGGCCTCGCCGTCCTTAGAGTCTCGCCACGTGACCGCTGCAAAACCTGCGCCTTGGGCCAGATAGTCGTCATCCTCTAAGGGTCAGACCTGTGATTTCCCCAGGGCTCCTTAGCAAACTGTAGGGGGTTCCGGGGATCGGGGGCTCCTCCGGGAAGAAGACGTGACCAGGAGACACAGCAGCACACAAGCTCTCCTGGGTGGCGCCTGAACAGCCCCATTACCCAGGAGTCCCTCACAGCATGAGACCATCCAGGGGCTTATGGGCAGGGAGCCTATGCAGAACGGGAGTGCTATGGTCTGAATGTTTGTGTCCTCCCCCCCCCACCCCCCCAATACATCTGTTGAAATCCTAAGTGCCAAAGAATGATGGCATTTGGAGGTGGGGCCTTTGGGAGGTGCTTAAGTCATGAAGGTGGAACCCTCATGGGTGGGAGGAGCACCTTGGGAAAGAGGCTGCAGGGAGTTCCCCAGTCCCTGCCACCATGAAAGGACACAGCGAGAAGATGGCGGCTGTGACCCAGGAGGAAGGCCCTCGCTGCACCGTGCGCGGGCACCTTGCCGGCACCTTGCACTTCCAGCCTTCAGCGCCATGAGGAATAAATGTCCCTTCTTCATAAGCCGCTCGGTGTGCGGCGTTGTGTTACCGCAGCCCCATGGGCTAAGGGATGAAGGCAAGGGAAGGGGCCCCTGGGGGAGGCCTCCCTCAGGGAGGGGGCTCAACTCAGCAGCTCAGGGCCCTGGCCCGGGGTCTTAGAAGCATAAGGCTCTATCTTGTGTATTCTCCGCAGATGCAGGGTGAGGTTTGGCGAGGCACGCCAAGCACGCAGGCTCCAAACGGCCCAAACTCGGCTGCTTGGGGCTAGGTTGGAAACAATCACAAACGTGAGGGAAAATGTGAGTCGGGTGCTGGCGGGTGTTTGAGCCAACAGGGTGCAGCAGCCTGCCATGAAGAAGTCCACCGCCTCGGGGGCCCCTGTGCGCAGGACCCGTTTGGCCCATTTGTAGAACACGACCTGAACCCTGCTTTTCCAGTCTCTAAAAGGCTCTGCGGGCTGCCTCTCTCTCCCACGTGGTCCTCCTTTCCCCAGGGCCTCCAGTAGGCAAAAAGCACCAGGAGACGCCTTCTGCTACCAAGATTCAGAGTTCACAACAGAGAGAGACACTGATGGAGAGTGACTCTAATGGCACAGTTCCCGATGGGAGAACATCTCCGAAGGAGACACGTCCGATACTGCAGAAAAGAAACGCTGATGGAAACCCCGAGGACCCGGGTCTCCCTGTCTACAGCATGGGAGGGAAACCGGCTATTAACAACACTTGCACATGGTTCCTCGAGAAAGCACCCAATGGCCCCGTGCCATTTGCAACCTTCCCAGTGTCCCCGAGCCTTGGGCGACTACAGAATGTAACGCCACCAGATAGGAAAGGCTCCTTTGCTGCTGGTCTCTGCAGTACACGGGAGGCTTCGTGGCTTCAGGGCTCTACTTGGTCAGGTGGAACCTGGGCCCCTGACTCCACCTTCCACGGCCTAGGTTGGGCCTTTTCTGACACCTTCCCAGGGGACCGGGGCCCAGAGGAAATGGCCCAGACCCCGTGGAGCACTCAGCACAGCCGCTGTGATGCGGGGCCCTCCGTGCCTGCTCCTGCTGTCCTGTTACCTTGCAGAGCTGTAACGTCAAAGATGCTAAACCCCGCCCAGCTCCTGGTGGGTCACACACAACTTTCTTCCTTCCAAAATGTACACCCTGGGACCGGGTTCACATCGTGGTCTCCACTGTCCCCAAGGACTTCCTTAGTCTGGAAGGGGAGACGGAGCACCCAACTGGGACTCCACGTGGGAGCTGGGCCGGATGCAGGAGCCCCGGGAAGGGAATCGTGAGGGGGACCGGGCCAGGAGTTAGGACTCCCGGAGACAGCGACCTCGAAGCCAGACCACAGGAGAGGGTAGCACGGGGTCTGACCCTGACACGGGCTCCAGGTGTGTCAGACAACAGTGCTGGCCAGACGAGCGGCGGGCCGGGCCAGGGGCCGGTGCCCGGCAGGGGGTGAGAAAAAGCGGCTGGAGGGCTGGAGGGCTGGTGGTTGCAGGCGAGGGTGAGGTGAATGCAGTGGCCAGCAGGGCTGGAGAAGGCAGGCCTGGGATGTGGCGAGGATTTGTGTCCACAACGGATGCGCTCCTTCTGGGCCGTGGCTGAGATAGACCCTCGGGGTGTGAGGTGACCCAACAGCAGGGGAAGGGTGGTGCCTTCGGGGGATGGGGACCAGGAAGGGGGTGGCTCCCGGGACACTGGGAGCAACGGTGGGGGGGGGGGGGACAGGGGGATGTTAAAGGATGGAGTCCAGGGGGTGGGGGTGGGGGCGGCCGAGGGCAAGGCCACAGAGCCAGGCTTGCCCGGTGGAGATGCCGGGCCTCGGGCCCTGTAACCTGGAGCTCGGCGCCCTCCCAGTGGGCACCAGGCTGTGTGGGAGCCGCGGAGAGTCAAGATTGAAATTGCTTTCCCTTCAGCGTGGCTGTCCTCCTGGCCTGGTCAACTGTGCTCTGCTGGAGTCGCCCGGCCTGGGGTTTGGTCCCTGTAAGGCGGCGACACGTCTGGGTCGTCTCCGGGGCCGTTGAAGCCCTGAGGGCCAGTCATTTCTCCCAGAGGGTCCCGAGCACGGAAGCTACCTGAGACAGACTCGTCTGAGCGGTGGTCATGGGTCCCAGGGTTGTAATGCTGGGACTGAGAAGATTTAGCCAAGAGAGACTGGGATTTCCATCATGCCCTTCTTCATGTAGACTGAAGATGGCACAGTGGCTATTTCTTCTTCAGGGGACGAGCTGAGCCTCCTGCCCTAGACTGTTAACCCCAGTAGAGATTCGGGGACTCTTGAAACAAAGAACATAAGGCAACAGTCCTACGGAAGACTTCGGACCTAACAGTGCCTAAATCCAATCAAATCTCTGCCTGCTCTCTGTAGAGTGCCACACTGTGTCTTCATGAATCTTCTTCTCTCCCACATCCCTCCCACCAATAGGTCCTGTCCCTGTCAGTAACCAACAGAGCTCAGGGGCTCTCAAGGGCCACAGTGAAATACCGCTTCCACTCCTTAAAGAGCTCACTGAAGGGAAAATCCTTATGTGTGCAACTAAAGGAAGCCGAGATGCTGTGGAAGAAGAGATGCTAGGAGCCCCCTCCTGAGAAAGCACCAATGATTTTGAAATGGTGGCTTTGTTTTACTTTTGCCTCCCATTTAAATCCTTATCCTCTCAGGGCACGGCCATACAAGACACGCTGACTTCTGGAATGAATGCTTGGTAAACCTGTCTGGAAGCACACAGCCCACGGATCAAGCCTGACTCTAGACCTGGGGCTCCATCGAGGGTTCCAGCCATTGGACTGAAAGGCACCTTGGGAGACCCTCTCTCAGACCCTCTTGGTGTTCCCCTTTTAGACACAAAGTATGGACTCTCAGAGAGGGCCAATGATGCTCCTCAGTGGTGGAGCTGGCACAAGGAGCTAAGATCCTCGCAGGCAGGGCCCTTTCCTCCTATCCAGAGTGAAGATTAAGAACAAAGTTGTCCAGACGCCTAGAGAACACGTATCCCCAAATCCACTGTCCCATCCTCTCACCTATGGCGAAGATGACTTTCATTTGGGTTTTGTGCCACCCCATACCCAGACTCTCCTCTATTTTCAGATACTTCATATTGGTTCCGTCTAGTCACGTCTAGCTAAACAAGTAGGAATGGTCCCTGGGAGTGAGTCTGTGTAAAGCAGGCCCTATGAAAAGTAGCCCCACAGTAAAGAACGTTATTCAGTGTATCTCCTATCAAGGTAATGGCAGGAGAGGACACACGGGGTGGGGTGGGAGTGGGCTCGGGACAAGAGAAGCAAGGTGGGCATGGCAGTGGACCTGTGAAGTGCTTTGTGTCAACAGAACGGAGTATATTCTGAACTTGCAAATCAAGTAATTAAAGGGGGAAATACCGAAGGAGATCCAATTTGCAAGCAGGAGGCCAGAAATCTGGGAAAGCGGAAGCGAAACCACCATATGGAAGAAAGGAAATAGGGCTTCAGAGGTAGGCTTGAGGGACCCTGAATCCAAGTGTCTGCAGGAGGTGATCTGCAAAGGGCATACTCAAGTGCTCCCAAAGTGAGCAGGTCTTGGGCAATGAGAAGGTTTTCTATAGGGAACAAATGGAAACTAAAGACAATCCCCTTGTGATCTGGAGAGGGATGAGCTGAGGAACATGGAGAAGCACAACAAGAGACTCTCAAGCACAGCGGAGGAAGCGGCTGTTCACGCCTAACACCGGCGCGTTGGGTAACGCTGTGTCTGAGGTGTTGTGGGTAAAACTGAGGTTGGGGAACAAGACGAATGCTCACACCGTGCTCCATCACAGCCCTACTCTGGGGACAACATGACCCGGGGGCAAGAAACCAGGACTTTTTGTTGAAAACAGGCCCAACTAACCAGCAGGAGGAGTTGGAAGAGACCAAAGAAAGAAACGGGGGGGGGGGGGTAGGTGGCAGGAAGAAACGGGAGGGTTACCAACCAAACCCTACTCTGAGGAAACTTGACCTGGGGGCAAGAAGACAAGATTCTTTGAGCCTATCTGAGCAGGACCAACTAACCATCAGGAACAGTTGGAAGAAAACAAAGTGGGAAGTGAGGGGGGCAGGAATAAAAGGGGGCTACCAACTGGAACACTGCGCTGAGGGAACTTGACCGTGGGGCAAGATAACAGGACATTTTGTTGGGGTCTCTCACAGCAGGACCTACTAACCAGCAAGAGTAATTGGAAGACCCAAAAGGGAAGTGAAGGTGGGGGCAGTAATGATGGGCTACCAAGTGAGACACCACTCTGAGGACAACTTGATGTAGGGGGCAAGAAAACAGGAGTCTTGGTTGCACACAATCTGAGCAGGACTAACTAACCAGGAAGAAGAGTGGGAAGAGACCAAAGACAGAAGTGTGGGGCACGCAAGAAAACCTAGGGCAAGAAAACAGGACTCTTTGTTGGGGTCTATCTGAGCAGGACATCTAACTGGGAGGAACAGTTAGAAGAGACCAAAGTGGGAAGTGTGTGTTGGGGGAAGGGGGAATAAGATGGGAGCTATGACTGAGACCCGACTCTGAGGACAACTTGACTTAGGGGACAAGAAAATAGGACTCTTTGATGGGGCCTATCTGAGCAGGACCAACTAAGCAGCAGGAACTGTTGGAAGAGACCAAAGCGGGAATTGGGTGGGGACAGGAATAAAGGGGGGCTAACAACTGAGACCCTACTCTGGAGACAACTTGACCTAGGGAGCATTAAAACAAACAATACTCTTGGTGGGGCCTATGTGAGCAGGACCAACTAACACGCAGTAACAGTTGGAAGAGACCAAACCTGGAAGAGTGTTGGGGTCAGGAAAAAAAGTGGGGCTAACAGTTGAAACCCAACTCTGGACAATCTGAGCTGGTGGCAAGAAAATGACTCTTTGTTGGGGCCTATCTGAGCAGGACCAACTAACCAGGAGGAACAGTAGGAAGAGTCGAAAGCAGGAAGTGTGTGTGTTGGGGGGGGGAGAAGCAGGAATAAAAGGGGGTACCAACTGAAACCCTAGTCTGAGGACAACTTGACCTGGAGGCAAGAAAACAGGACTCTTTGTTGAGGGCTATATAAGCAGGACCAAGTAACCAGCAGGAACAGATGGAAGAGACCAAAGCAGAAAGTATGTGGGGGGCTGGAAGAAAAGGGGTACTACCGACTGAGCCCCAACTCAGAGGACAACTTGTGCTGGGCGCAAAAAAACAGGATTTTTTGTTGGGGCCTATCTGAGCAAGACCAACTAACAAGCAGGAACATTTGGAAGAGACCCAAGCAGAAAGTGTGTGTGTGGGTGGGGGGCAGAAATCAAAGAGGAGGCTACCAACTAGGACCCTCCTCTGGTGACAACTTGATCTAGGCCGCAGGAAAATAGGACTTTTTGTTGAGGCCTATCTAGGTAGAACAAGTAACCAGCAGGAACAGTTGGAAGAGACCAAACCAAAAAGTGTGGGTGGGCAGGAATAAAAGGGGAGGCTACCATCTGAGACCCTACCCTGGGGACAACTTGACCTAGGGAGCAAAACAAAACAAAACAAAACAGGAATCTTGGTGGGGCCTCTCTGAGCAAGACCAACTAACCAGCAGGAACAGTTGAAACAGATCAAAGAGGGAAGTATGTGGGGAACAGGAATAATGGGGGGGGGATACAAACTGAAACTCAACTCTGAGGACAACTTGAACTCGGGGCAAGAAAACAGGAGTATTGCTGGGGCCTGAGAAGGAACATCTAACGAGTAGGAACAGTTGAAAGACACCAAATCAGGACGTGTGTGTCGGGGGGTGGCAGTAGTAAAAGGGGGACTCCCAACTGAAATCATACTCTGAGGACAACTTGATTTGAGGGCAGGAAAACAGCACTTTTTGTTGGGGCCTATCTAAGCAGGACAAACTATCCACCCGGAACAGTTGGAAGAGACCAAAGCAGGAAGTGGGGGGGGGGGCAGGAGTAAAGCGGGGTGGGGGGGCGCCAAAGTAAGACCCTACTCTGGGGAAAACCTGACCTAGGGGGCAAGAAAACAAGACTCTTTCTTTGGGCATATCTGAGCAGGACCAAGTAACCACAAGGAGAATTTTGGAAGAAACCAAGGAGGGAATTGTGTGTGGTGCATGAATAAAAGGGGTGCTACCACCTTAAACCCAACTCTGAGGACAACTTACTTTGGGGCAAGAAAACATGACTTATTCTTGGGGCCTATCTGAGCAGGACCAACTAAACAGCAGGAAGTGTTGGGAGAGAACAAAGCAGGAATGGGGGGAGCAGGAATACAAAGGGAGGCTACAAATGAGAACCTACTCTGGGGACAACATGACCTAGGGGAGAGAAAATAGGACTCTTTGTTGGGCCCTATATGAGCAGGACAAACTTACCAACAGGAGTGGTTGGACGAGACCAAGGAGGGAAGCGTGTGGGGTGCAGGAAACAAGGTGGGCTACGAACTTAAACCCAACTCTGAGGACAATTTACCTGGGGGCAAGAAAACATGACTTATTCTTTGGGCCTATCTGAGCAGGACCAACTAACCAGCAGGAACAGTTGGAAGAGATCAAAGCAGGAATTGGAGGGGGGCAGGAATGAAAAGGACGCTACAAATGAGACCCTACTCTGGGGACAACATTTTCTAGGGGGCAAGAAAATAGGACACTTTGTTGGGCCCTATATGAGTAGGACAAACTAACCAACAGAAGAGGTTGGAAGAGACCAAGGAGGGAAGTGTGTGGGGTGCAGGAATAAAAGGGGGGCTACCAACTTAAATCCAACTCTAAGGACCCCTTGACCTGGGGACAAGAAAATAGGACTCTTTGTTGGGACCTATCTGAAAGGGAACAACTTACCTCCAGGAACACTTGGAACAGACCAAAGTGGGAAGTGTCAGTTGGGAGGGGCATTAATAAAAGGAGGGCTCCCAACTGACACACTACTCTGAGGACAACATGACCTTGGGGGCAAGTAAACAGGACTCTTTTGCAGGGCCTATCTAAGCAGGACCAGCTAACCAGCAGGAACAGTTGTTAGAGACCCAAGCAGAAAGTGTGGGGAGGAAGGAATAAAACGGGAGGCTACCAACTGAGACCATACTCTGGGGAAAACTTGACCTCGAGGGCAAGAACAGGACTCTTTGTTGGGGACCAAGCAGGACCGACAAACCAGCAGGAACAGTTGGAGCAGACCACAGTGGGAAATGGGGGGACAGCAATAAAAGTGGGGCTACCAATTTACACCCTACTCTGAGGACAACCTGGAACAAGAGAACAGGACTCTTTGTTAGGGCCTATCTGACCAGGACCAACTAACCAGCAGGAGAATTTGGAAGAGACCAAAGAGGGGTGTTGGCTTAAAAGGGGCCTACGGACTGAGACCCTACTCTGAGGACAATGTGACCTGGAGCAGGAAAATAGGACTCTTTACTGGGGCCTATCTGAGAAGTACCAACTAAGCAGCAGGAGTAGTTGGTAGGGATCAAAGCGGGAAGTGGTGGGGGAGGGAATAAAAGGGGGGCTTCAAACTGAGACACTACCCTGGGGACAATTTGAATTAGGGATCAAGAAAACAGGACTCTTGGTGGGGCCTATCTGAGCAGGACCAACCAACCAGCGGGTACAGTTGGAGCACACCGATGTGGGAAGTGTGTGTGGGGGGGGCAGGAATAAAAGGGGGTCTACCAACTAAGATCCTACTCTGAGGACAACTTGACCTAGGGGGCAATAAATCAGGATTCTTTGGGGGGCCTATCTGAGCAGGACCGACTAACTCACAAGAACAGTTGGAAGAGGCCAAAGTGGGAATTGGGGGGGAAGAAATAAAATGGTGGCAACCAACTGAGACCCTACTCTGAGGACAACTGGACCTAGGGGGCAACAAAACAGGAAACTTGGTCTGGGCCTCTCTGAGCAGGATCAACTAATCAGCAGGAAGAGTTGGAAGAGACCAAAGCGAGAAGTGTGGGGGTTCAGACATAAAACAGGGCAACCAAGTCAGACCCTACTCCGAGGACAACTTGACCTTGGGGGCAAGAAACGGGACTCTTTCTTCGGGGCTATCTGAGAAGACGCACTCACCAGCAGGAACAGTTGGAAGAGACCAGAGCAAGAAGCGTTGTGGGACAGGAATAAAAAGGGGGCTACCAATGGAGACAGTACTCTGACGGCAAGTTAATCTGGGGGTAAGAAAACAGGACTTTTTCTTGGGGCCTATCTGAGCAGGAGCAACTAACTAACAGGAGAAGTTGGAAGAGGCCACGAAGGGAAGTGTGTGAGGTACAGGAATAAAAGCGGGGGCTACCACCTTATACCCAACTCTGAGAACAACTTGACCTGGGGGCAAGGAGACACGATTATTTTGGGGCCTATCTGAGCAGTACCGACTAACCAGTAGTAAGAGTTGGAAGAGAACAAAGCAGGAACTGTGTGTGTGTGTGTGGGGGGGGGGCAGTGGCAGGAATAAAAAGGGGGCTACCAATTAAACCCTACTTTGAGGACAGCTTGACCTAGGGGCATGAAAATAGGATTCTTTGTTGGGGCCTATCTGAGCAGGATAAAGGAACAGTTGCAAGAGACTAAATTGAGAAGTGGTGGTGGGGGGCTATAAAAGGGGTGCTACCAACTAAGACCCTACTCTGGAAACAACTTTACCTAGGAGGCAGAAAATAGGTTTCTTTGATGGGGCCTATCTGAGCAATACCAACTAAACCAGCAGGAAGGGTTGGAACAGTGCAAGGCGGGAAGTGTCGGGGGGGCAGCAATAAAAATGGTGCTCCCAACTGAGACCGTACTCTGAGGACAGCTTGACTCTGGGGGCCAGAAAACAGGACATTTTTTGGGGGGCCTATCTGAGATTGATGTCTAACCAGCAGGAACATTTGGAAGAGACTAATGCAGGAAGTGTGGGGGGCAGGAATAAAAGGGGGGGGGCTAGTAACTGAGACCGTACTCTGAGGACAACTTGATCTAGGGGGCAAGAAAACAGGGCTCTTTGTTGGGACCTATCTGATAAGGACGAACTAACCAGCAGGAACAGTTGGAAGAGAGCAAAGCAGGAAGTGGGGTGGGGAGGGAATAAAAGGGGGACTACAAACCGAAATCCTACTCTGAGGACAAGTTGACTTGGTGGCAAGAAAATAAGACTTTTTGTTGTGGCCTATCTGAGCAGGACCACCCAACCAGCAGGAAAATTTGGAAGGTCCAAACCAGGAAGGTGGGGGGGCAGGAACAAATGGGGGGCTACAAATTGAGATGCTACCCTGTGGACAACTTGACAGACGAGGCAAGAAAACATGACTCTTATTGGGGCCTATCTGAGTCGGACCAACTGACGAGCAGGAACAGTTGGACGAGATCAAAGCAGGAAATGGGGAGGCAGGAATAAAAGTGGACACCAACTGAGATCCTACTCTATGGCCAACGTGACCTGGGGGGCAAGAAACCAGGGCTCTTCCTTCTGGCCTATCTGAGCGGTACTACCTAATCAGCAGGAAGAGCTGGAAGACACCAAAGCAGGAAGTGTGGGAGGCATGAGTAAAAGGGGGGCTACCAACTAAGACCCTACTCTGAGGACAACTTGAACTGGGGCAAGTAAACAGGGCTCTTTGTTGGGGCCTATCTGACCAGGACCAACTAGCCACCAGGAGTAGTTGAAGAGACCAAAGCAAGAAGTTTGCCAGGGCAGGTATAAACGGGGGCTACCAACTGAGACCCTAATCTGAGGATGACTTGACCTGGGGGCAAGAAAACAGGACTCCCTTTTGTGGCCCATGTGAGCAGGACCAAGTAACCAATAGAACAGTTGGAATGGACCAAAGCAGGAAGTGGGGGGGGGGGCAGGAAAAAAGGGAGGCAACCAACACACACCCTACTCTGAGGACAACGTGACCTCGGGGGCAAGAAAACAGAACTCTTGGTTCGTGCCTATGTGAGCTGGACCAACTAACCAGCAGGAACAGTTGGAAGAGACCAAATCAGGAAGTGTGTTTGGAGGAGTGGCAGGAATATAAAGGGGACTACCAAATTAAACCAGACGCTGAGAACAACGTGACCTAGGGGCATGAAATTAGGACTCTTTCTTGCAGCCTACTTGAGAAGGAACAATTAACCAGCAGGAACACTTGGACGATACCAAAGCAGGAACTGGGTGGATCAGGAATAAAAGGGGGCTACCAACTAAGACCCCACTCTGGAGACAACTTGACCTAAGGGGAAAGAAAACAGGAATCATGGTGCAGCCTATCTGAGCAGGGCCAACTAACCAGCAGGAAGAGATGAAAGAGACCAAAGTGAGAAGTGTGGAGGGGGGGAAGCAATAAAAGGGGGGCTACAAACTTAAACCCAACTCTGAGGACAACTTGACCTGGGCCAAGGAAACAGGAATATTTGTTGGGCCTTATCTGAACAGGACCAACTAACCAGCAGGAGTGGTTGAAAGAGACCAAACCAGGAAGTGTGTGTGTGTGTGTGTGGGGGGGGGTGGTCAGCAGGTACAAAAGGGGGGTGCCAAATTAAACACAACTATGAGGACAACTTGTCCTAGGGGCAGGAAAATAGGATTCTTTGTTGAGACATATACAAGCAGGACAAACTAACCTATAGGAACAGTTGGAAGAGACCAAAGCAGGAAGGGGGAGGCAGGAATAAAAGGGGTTAGGCTACCACCTGAAATCCTACTCTGAGGTCAACTTGACCTAGTGGAATAAAAATAGGACTCGTAGTTGGGGCCTATCTGAGCAGGACCAATTAACCAGCAGGAACAGGTTGAAAAGACCGAAGCAGGAAGTGTGGGGTGGGCAATAGGAATAAAAGAGGGGGGCCCCAACTGACTCCCTACTCTGATGACCACTTGACCTGGGGGAAAGAAAATAGGACTCTTTGTTGGGCCCTATCTGAGCAGGACCAAGTAACAAGCAGGAACCGTTGGAAGAGACCAAAGTAGACAGTGTGGGAGGGCAGGAAAATAAAGGGGGGGCTACCAAGTAAGACCCTACTCTGGGGACAACTTGATCTAGATGGTAAGAAAACAAGACTGTTCGGTCCTATCTGAGCAGGAGCAAATAACCAGCAGGAGCCTTTGGAAGAGAGCCAAGCGGGAATGGGGGGGGGATAAGAGGGGGGCTGCCAAATGGGACCCAATTCTGAGGACAACTTAACCTGGCGGCAAGATAATGGGACTCTTTGGGGGCCAATCTGAGTAGGACCAACTAACCAGTGGGAACAGTTGGAAGAGGCCAAAGCAGGAATTGGGGGGGCAGGAATAAAAGGGGGGCTACCGGCTGAGACCATACTCTGAGAACAACATGACAAAGCAGGCAAGTAAATTAAGACTCTTTTGGAGCCAGTATGAGTAGGACCATCTAACCAGCAGGAAGAGTTGGAAGAGACCAAAGCAGGAAGTGTGGTGAGTAGGAATGAAAGGGGCCTAGTAACTGAGACCCTACTCGGAACACAACTTGACCCAGGGGGCAAGAAAACAGGACTCTTTATAGGGGCCTGTTGAGCAGGACCAACTACACATCAGGAATCGTTGGAAGAGACCAAACCGGTAAGTGGGAGGGAGCAGGAGTAAAAGGGGGGCTGCCAACTGAGTCCCTACTCTGAGGACAACTTGTGTTGGGGACAAGGCAACAGAACTCTTTGTTGTGACATATCTGAGCATGACCAACAAACCAGTGATTACAGTTGGAAGAGACCAAAGCAAGAACTGTCTGTGTGTGGGGGGGGGGGCGGTGCGACAGGAATAAACGGGGGGGGGGGCTACCAACTGCAACAATACTCTGAGGACAACTTGACATGGGGTCAAGAAAATAGAACACTTTGTTGGGGCCCTGTCGGAGCAGAACCAACCAACCAGCAAGAACAGCTAGAAGAGACCAAAGCAAGAAGAGAGGGGGGAGGAATAGAAGGGGGGCTACCAACTGAGACACTCCTCTGAGGACAACTTGTCCTAGGAGCAAGAAAACAGGAGGCTTTGTTCAGGCCTATCTGAGCAGGACCAAGTAACCAGCAGGAACGGTTGGAAGAGAGAAAAGTCGGAAGTGTGTGTGGCGGGGTGGCAGGAATAATAGCGGGGACGGGCCCAGGCTCTTCTGCAGCAGGTGTCGGGACTTCATGGAGATCCGCAGGGCCCATCCCGCCCCGGGGAGAGGAGATCAGCCTGGGCCGCGGTGCCGGGCTACCTGTAGAGGGTGGCCGCAGGCCCCGTCCACTCAACTGTGCCTCGGGGATCTGAGGAAGCTGAGGACCTTGGGGTGAGGGACAGGATCCTAGGTCAGGAAAGGGCAGGGACGCAGGACGGGGCCACGGTGTCCAGGTGGGGGTCAGAGGGAGGACTGAGTGACTCAGGTCCCCAGGGCAGAGGGGACGTCCCAAAGTTCAAGACCTCACGCCTTCTGAGAAGGGCCCTTGGGAGGCATGGGGACTCGCGGAGGAGAGTCGGGCCAGACTTCCGCAGCCGGGTCTCAGAGACACCGGAGGAGGCGCAGGGGGCGGGGGGAGCACTGGGACACCTCAGTTCTGAAGAGGGCAGGGCCCGTGTCCTGGGGCGATTCCTAATGAGGAGCAGAGGGATCTGCAGGCAAAGGAGCCAGGACCCCACAACAGAGTCAGTCCACGCAGGCCCCCGGGAGGGATGGGGACACTGGGCGAGGCTGGACTTGGGCATCCGGGTCTCGGATCACCCGGACCGGGAGTGGGGGTCGGATGGGTGAGCTGGGGAGAACCGAGGACCCGCTGTCGGTCGGTCGGGAGCAGCCGCTCCGGCGGGCAGAGGGGAGGAGGGCCCAGGTGCTGTCAGGAGACCAGGTCCACCCCAGCCCAGAGCTACGAAGTCAGTCCGTGCCGCAGGCCCGGGGAGCCCCTGCATCGGGTGGCCAGAGGTGGCGGGCGCCCCGTCACTGAGCCTGGGCGGTGCGTCCCAGAGACCTTCGGACCCCGATCTGAGGGGCACGAGTTCCCTTCGTCAGCGGCCACGCGCCCAGGCCATCCCCGGGGTGCAGGAGGCCACGGAGGGAACACCAAGGGAGGGACTCCGACCCCCAGAACGGTGGCCCCGGCCCGGAAGGCGACCCCTAGCGGCAGCCTAGGGAAGCCCCTAGTGGGAATAAGGGCCCGCGGGGTGTCTGGACTTCCGCATCCGGGTCTCAGGAGACTGGCGGGGCGGGGTGGGGCGGGGCGGGGCGAGGGGGCCTCGGCGTCGTCGGCGTCTTCCGGCCGCGCCTGGAATCCCGTCAGGCATCCCTTCAGGCGCGGGAAGGGCGCCGAGCCTCGTGGGCTTCGAGGTGAGGCCCAGAGGGAGGAGCGAGGGAGCCGGGACCCAGAGGGGAATGAGTCCGGCGGTGGGGGCGGCGGTGGAGGCCGCAGGGTGGCGCGACCACGACGACTGTGACCAGGGCGTGAGGCGTGGGCGGCCTCGGGCTCTGGGTCCCAGCCCGACTGAGAGCTGGTTGCGCGCGAGGAGCCGGCGTCAGGCGGCAGAGCCCGAGGCCCAGGCCGCCCAGGGAGTCCGGATGGGGACGAGAGGACAGGGCTGAGGGACCCCAAGGAACCCATGTGAGCCCCTGCCATCGGCCCCGGGCCTCCCCGGACTTGGTCGCCTCGTGCGACGCCAGCCGCCTTGGCCCGGACCTCGCCGGGCCGGGAGGGCTCTGGTGGGAGGCAGCGGGCCCGGGGCTCCCCGGGAGAGCCCTGCGGGAGGACGGCCGGAGGCCCCTTGGACCCCAGCCCCGGGGCCGCCGTCGGAAAGCCGCCCCCGCGGTGGGGCCGGGCGAGGGGAGGGCCTGGGTGTGCGGGGCTGGACCCCGGTCAGCCGAGGCAGGATCCCGGGCCCTGACCGGGGTGCAGGGGAGAGAGGAGGCGCTGCCTCCCAGCCCAGGACACCCACGTAGGGCCCAGGAGGCCTGCCCTGCCGCTCGGGTCCGCTCTGGCTGTCAGCGGAGGCCCAGAAGGGGCAGGTCCAGGCTGGATGGGGTGGGGGCTCCCGGGGTGGGGTGGCGGCCAGAGTCCTGGCCAGAATCTCCTGGCCGCAGTGGGGGGTGGGGGCCCGGGGCGGTGCACGCGGTCTGCCCCCACCCTGAGACCCTGAGGCGCCCCCTCCCTCCCTCGCTCCCTCCGTCCCTCCCTCCCTCCCTCCCTCCCTCCGTCTTCCAGGGGCTCGGAGAGCTCTGGAGTTGAGGCCTTGGTCTGAGGCAGGAGTCCCGAGGTCACAGAGCAGAGGAAGCGCGGCCGCGTGCCAGTCGGTTGTCCAGGCGAGGTGCGTGCTCCGCGCGTGGGGCCGGGGGCTCGCCCATCCCACCCCAGAGGGGACCCGTCGGCCCCCAACCCCCACGCGGCCCCGCTCTCAGGCCTGGGAGCCCGGGCTCTGTGGGCTGGGCCTCCCCCTGAGGAGCCACCCCTCTTCTGTCTTCAGGGTCTGGCGACCATCATGCCCCTGTGTCAGATGAGTGAGCTCTGCAAGGCCGAGGAGGAGCCCAGACAGGCCCCGCTGCCATGGGATGTACCGCTGTGGGAGGCGGAGGACGAGGAGGTGGAGGTGGTGGAGGTGGAGGTGGTGGAGGTGGAGGTGGAGGTGGTGGAGGTGGAGGAGGTGTATATTGTGGAAGCGGAGCAGGTGCATGCGGAAGAGGAGGTGGATGTGGAGGGGGACGTGGAGCACGTAGAGGTGGAGGAGGTGGAGGAGGTGGAGGAGGTGGAGGAGGTGGAGGAGGAGGGCGAGGCACTGTCTGCCCGAGAGTCAGAGGAGTGAGCTCTGGAAGCTTGAGGAAGAGCAGTGCATCCTGCTCCTGTTGGATGCACTGCTGTGGGAGGGGAGGACGAAGAGGAGGAGGCGGATGTGGAGGAGGAGGAGGCACCATCTCCCTCTCCATCCTCCTCTTCCTCCCTGTCCTCCTCCTGCTCTGCCCAGTTTCTGGTCCCCTGGAGGAGGGATCTGCTGCTGGCTTCCAGAGCCCCAGAGCCCTCACAGCCCCTGCCCTTCCCCAAATGCCATGGCAGGTGCTCCATTGAGCCAGTGGGACCTTGGCCCCAGCAGCCCGGAGGAGATGGGGTGGAGTACCTGGGGGCACTTGGAAGTGGCCCAGTCCCTGTGTCAGATGTGAATTCTTGTACACTTTTGGCGGGACCGTGACAGGATACAGTTGTGGTGGAAAACGGTTTGGTGTGCCATCGAAAGATTCAGAATGGAATCCCTGCGTGGTCCAACAATCCTAATTAATTCTGGGTGTCTTCGCAAAGAGTGGAAAGTTGGGTTCCAAGCTTCTGTCGCTCCCTTGCTCACAGGTGCAAGTGTTCACGATAGTTGAAGTGCTGGTGTGATATTATGGCATATGCAGAAAATATATTTGTGGTCATTGAGATGACTAAAATACATTTCTTTCAAATATCTACGTGGAGCATCTGGGCGTCTCATTCGGTTAAGTGTGCGACTTTGGCTCAGGTCGTGATCTCACGGTTTGTCTGTTGGAGCCCTGCGTCGTAGGGTCTGTGCTGACAGCTCAGATCCTGGAGGCCGCTTTGGATTCTGTGTCTCTCTGTCTCTCTCTCTGCCCCTCCTCCTTTGTGGGGGAGTGAGTGTTCTCTTTTTGTGTCTCAGAAATGAATAAATAAACATTAAAAACATAATAAAAAAGTAAACCAAAATACATAGCTGGTCTTGTTCCAGGGTCTGTCTCAGACCTCCCCAAATGCTTCTAATCCCAAAGCTTGAGGAAGGAATCCCTAAAAGATGAAGGTGTCTTGTTATGTCAATGAGGTGAGTCCGGGCATCTCCCAAGCACGGGGCCTGATTGCCAGGTGAGTGGACCATGTGCTTAGAGGATGGGCGCTTTCATTCCTCCTCCCTCCGCTGCCAGGGAGGGCCGAGGGGCTGCAGAGTGAGTGAGGAAGCCTCCAGAAAACCCCGAAGGGAGGCGTTGAGGGAGGTTTCAGGTGTTTGAACTTGCAGGTGTGTGGGGGAGGGCCGCACTCTGATGGTACGGCAGCCTCGCCCCTCTGCCCACATACGCAGGCAGCTCTTGTGTCTGGCTCTTCCTGAGCTCCATCCTTTCACAATCGAGAGGTGAGCTACCGGGTAGCTTGTTTGCCTGAGTTCCGTGAGCCACTCTAGCCAATTCACGGAACCTGAGGACGGGGTGGTGGGAACCTCTGATTTAGAGCCTCTCGGTCGCAAGCAGGGGTGACGGCCCGGGGTTTGGGACTGGCGGGAGTAGGGGTGGGCAACCTTGTAGGCCCGAGCGCCGGCCCTGTGGACTGCGATGCTGTCTCTGGGTGGAGAGTGGCAGAAGCAGGATGAACTCTGGGCCACCCCGCCGGGCCCGCCCCTGGCTGTGTGACAGTGCTGTCAGGCTGCCTCCAGGCCCGGCAGTCAGTTTGCATCACCAGCGTCGTGGCAGCTTAGGAGGGCAGCGCCTCCGGCTTCCCTCAGGAGGAGGGCTAAGCTTCCAGGAGCAGTTCTGGAACACCAAGATCACAAAGCCCTGTCCGTGCCCGGCAGGTCCCCAAGCCTAGGGCTGGCTTTTGCTCCACGGTCGCAGAATCACTGTGTCCTTTCAGTAATCAGACTATGTCGTTTCCGTCGGCCCCTCTTCTCCCCCAGACCCTTTTGTCTGGAGGGGTCCTACCCAAGAGGGACTGAAGCATCTTGGCAGAGCAACGTTGTCGTAGAAGTGAACCAGGAAGACTCGTCACGGTCAGGGGCTAGTCAGGGTGACAGCCTGAATTTTCAGCAGTGTTTGAAATGGGGGCACGTGACCCTTTTCATCCTGATGGCTTACCCGGTGAGGGGTGGACAAAAGAGCCTTGCCTTCCTGGGAAAGCTGAGGGAACACGCACACGGCCTGGTGGGTGCGGCAGGAGGAAGGCGAGGGAACAGGTGGCCAGTGCTTGTTGCGGACCGCAGGTAACCAGGCCGGGCCCGCACAGCGAGCCGAGAGCAGAGGGCCGCCCCCTCGAGGGGTTCCGAGTCGGATCTGCCCTGAGTGCACGGAGGCCTCAGGGTCCCTGCGGTTGGCCTTCCCGGGACCTGCAGCTTCAGCGGGCATCCCAAGCTCGGAACACACTCCCTCATCTGTGTCAGAAATGCCCCTGGGCGGCTCCGTTTCTCTTGGTCTCCTGGGAGAGCGAGTGCTTCCTTGCGCACATCTGGAAGGGACCCAGATGGTGCGGGGCGGCACCCAGGATATTTTGACAGACTTGGACCCCACGGAGGGGTGTCCCAAATCTACAACACGCCCAGAGCCCAAGACCTGGCGGTCGGGCTTTGCCTGCTCTCGGTCCAGCACAGCACCTGCTGAGGCTGAAAAGGCCCACCCACGGGGGCCATGTTCAGGTTTGGCTCGGCATTAAAGCCAGGCAGTTAGGCTTTGTGGTTCGGGTCTAACAAAGTCGGTGGCGCTTCCGCAGCAGCTTCCCGCAGGAAAGCCAAGACCCGGCCAGGCCAGACAGCAGCTGCCCAAGTCCCCATGGCAAGCAGATGCTTTCCTAAGCCTTTCCGGCCTCGCCGTCCTTAGAGTCTCGCCACGTGACCGCTGCAAAACCTGCGCCTTGGGCCAGATAGTCGTCATCCTCTAAGGGTCAGACCTGTGATTTCCCCAGGGCTCCTTAGCAAACTGTAGGGGGTTCCGGGGATCGGGGGCTCCTCCGGGAAGAAGACGTGACCAGGAGACACAGCAGCACACAAGCTCTCCTGGGTGGCGCCTGAACAGCCCCATTACCCAGGAGTCCCTCACAGCATGAGACCATCCAGGGGCTTATGGGCAGGGAGCCTATGCAGAACGGGAGTGCTATGGTCTGAATGTTTGTGTCCTCCCCCCCCCACCCCCCCAATACATCTGTTGAAATCCTAAGTGCCAAAGAATGATGGCATTTGGAGGTGGGGCCTTTGGGAGGTGCTTAAGTCATGAAGGTGGAACCCTCATGGGTGGGAGGAGCACCTTGGGAAAGAGGCTGCAGGGAGTTCCCCAGTCCCTGCCACCATGAAAGGACACAGCGAGAAGATGGCGGCTGTGACCCAGGAGGAAGGCCCTCGCTGCACCGTGCGCGGGCACCTTGCCGGCACCTTGCACTTCCAGCCTTCAGCGCCATGAGGAATAAATGTCCCTTCTTCATAAGCCGCTCGGTGTGCGGCGTTGTGTTACCGCAGCCCCATGGGCTAAGGGATGAAGGCAAGGGAAGGGGCCCCTGGGGGAGGCCTCCCTCAGGGAGGGGGCTCAACTCAGCAGCTCAGGGCCCTGGCCCGGGGTCTTAGAAGCATAAGGCTCTATCTTGTGTATTCTCCGCAGATGCAGGGTGAGGTTTGGCGAGGCACGCCAAGCACGCAGGCTCCAAACGGCCCAAACTCGGCTGCTTGGGGCTAGGTTGGAAACAATCACAAACGTGAGGGAAAATGTGAGTCGGGTGCTGGCGGGTGTTTGAGCCAACAGGGTGCAGCAGCCTGCCATGAAGAAGTCCACCGCCTCGGGGGCCCCTGTGCGCAGGACCCGTTTGGCCCATTTGTAGAACACGACCTGAACCCTGCTTTTCCAGTCTCTAAAAGGCTCTGCGGGCTGCCTCTCTCTCCCACGTGGTCCTCCTTTCCCCAGGGCCTCCAGTAGGCAAAAAGCACCAGGAGACGCCTTCTGCTACCAAGATTCAGAGTTCACAACAGAGAGAGACACTGATGGAGAGTGACTCTAATGGCACAGTTCCCGATGGGAGAACATCTCCGAAGGAGACACGTCCGATACTGCAGAAAAGAAACGCTGATGGAAACCCCGAGGACCCGGGTCTCCCTGTCTACAGCATGGGAGGGAAACCGGCTATTAACAACACTTGCACATGGTTCCTCGAGAAAGCACCCAATGGCCCCGTGCCATTTGCAACCTTCCCAGTGTCCCCGAGCCTTGGGCGACTACAGAATGTAACGCCACCAGATAGGAAAGGCTCCTTTGCTGCTGGTCTCTGCAGTACACGGGAGGCTTCGTGGCTTCAGGGCTCTACTTGGTCAGGTGGAACCTGGGCCCCTGACTCCACCTTCCACGGCCTAGGTTGGGCCTTTTCTGACACCTTCCCAGGGGACCGGGGCCCAGAGGAAATGGCCCAGACCCCGTGGAGCACTCAGCACAGCCGCTGTGATGCGGGGCCCTCCGTGCCTGCTCCTGCTGTCCTGTTACCTTGCAGAGCTGTAACGTCAAAGATGCTAAACCCCGCCCAGCTCCTGGTGGGTCACACACAACTTTCTTCCTTCCAAAATGTACACCCTGGGACCGGGTTCACATCGTGGTCTCCACTGTCCCCAAGGACTTCCTTAGTCTGGAAGGGGAGACGGAGCACCCAACTGGGACTCCACGTGGGAGCTGGGCCGGATGCAGGAGCCCCGGGAAGGGAATCGTGAGGGGGACCGGGCCAGGAGTTAGGACTCCCGGAGACAGCGACCTCGAAGCCAGACCACAGGAGAGGGTAGCACGGGGTCTGACCCTGACACGGGCTCCAGGTGTGTCAGACAACAGTGCTGGCCAGACGAGCGGCGGGCCGGGCCAGGGGCCGGTGCCCGGCAGGGGGTGAGAAAAAGCGGCTGGAGGGCTGGAGGGCTGGTGGTTGCAGGCGAGGGTGAGGTGAATGCAGTGGCCAGCAGGGCTGGAGAAGGCAGGCCTGGGATGTGGCGAGGATTTGTGTCCACAACGGATGCGCTCCTTCTGGGCCGTGGCTGAGATAGACCCTCGGGGTGTGAGGTGACCCAACAGCAGGGGAAGGGTGGTGCCTTCGGGGGATGGGGACCAGGAAGGGGGTGGCTCCCGGGACACTGGGAGCAACGGTGGGGGGGGGGGGGACAGGGGGATGTTAAAGGATGGAGTCCAGGGGGTGGGGGTGGGGGCGGCCGAGGGCAAGGCCACAGAGCCAGGCTTGCCCGGTGGAGATGCCGGGCCTCGGGCCCTGTAACCTGGAGCTCGGCGCCCTCCCAGTGGGCACCAGGCTGTGTGGGAGCCGCGGAGAGTCAAGATTGAAATTGCTTTCCCTTCAGCGTGGCTGTCCTCCTGGCCTGGTCAACTGTGCTCTGCTGGAGTCGCCCGGCCTGGGGTTTGGTCCCTGTAAGGCGGCGACACGTCTGGGTCGTCTCCGGGGCCGTTGAAGCCCTGAGGGCCAGTCATTTCTCCCAGAGGGTCCCGAGCACGGAAGCTACCTGAGACAGACTCGTCTGAGCGGTGGTCATGGGTCCCAGGGTTGTAATGCTGGGACTGAGAAGATTTAGCCAAGAGAGACTGGGATTTCCATCATGCCCTTCTTCATGTAGACTGAAGATGGCACAGTGGCTATTTCTTCTTCAGGGGACGAGCTGAGCCTCCTGCCCTAGACTGTTAACCCCAGTAGAGATTCGGGGACTCTTGAAACAAAGAACATAAGGCAACAGTCCTACGGAAGACTTCGGACCTAACAGTGCCTAAATCCAATCAAATCTCTGCCTGCTCTCTGTAGAGTGCCACACTGTGTCTTCATGAATCTTCTTCTCTCCCACATCCCTCCCACCAATAGGTCCTGTCCCTGTCAGTAACCAACAGAGCTCAGGGGCTCTCAAGGGCCACAGTGAAATACCGCTTCCACTCCTTAAAGAGCTCACTGAAGGGAAAATCCTTATGTGTGCAACTAAAGGAAGCCGAGATGCTGTGGAAGAAGAGATGCTAGGAGCCCCCTCCTGAGAAAGCACCAATGATTTTGAAATGGTGGCTTTGTTTTACTTTTGCCTCCCATTTAAATCCTTATCCTCTCAGGGCACGGCCATACAAGACACGCTGACTTCTGGAATGAATGCTTGGTAAACCTGTCTGGAAGCACACAGCCCACGGATCAAGCCTGACTCTAGACCTGGGGCTCCATCGAGGGTTCCAGCCATTGGACTGAAAGGCACCTTGGGAGACCCTCTCTCAGACCCTCTTGGTGTTCCCCTTTTAGACACAAAGTATGGACTCTCAGAGAGGGCCAATGATGCTCCTCAGTGGTGGAGCTGGCACAAGGAGCTAAGATCCTCGCAGGCAGGGCCCTTTCCTCCTATCCAGAGTGAAGATTAAGAACAAAGTTGTCCAGACGCCTAGAGAACACGTATCCCCAAATCCACTGTCCCATCCTCTCACCTATGGCGAAGATGACTTTCATTTGGGTTTTGTGCCACCCCATACCCAGACTCTCCTCTATTTTCAGATACTTCATATTGGTTCCGTCTAGTCACGTCTAGCTAAACAAGTAGGAATGGTCCCTGGGAGTGAGTCTGTGTAAAGCAGGCCCTATGAAAAGTAGCCCCACAGTAAAGAACGTTATTCAGTGTATCTCCTATCAAGGTAATGGCAGGAGAGGACACACGGGGTGGGGTGGGAGTGGGCTCGGGACAAGAGAAGCAAGGTGGGCATGGCAGTGGACCTGTGAAGTGCTTTGTGTCAACAGAACGGAGTATATTCTGAACTTGCAAATCAAGTAATTAAAGGGGGAAATACCGAAGGAGATCCAATTTGCAAGCAGGAGGCCAGAAATCTGGGAAAGCGGAAGCGAAACCACCATATGGAAGAAAGGAAATAGGGCTTCAGAGGTAGGCTTGAGGGACCCTGAATCCAAGTGTCTGCAGGAGGTGATCTGCAAAGGGCATACTCAAGTGCTCCCAAAGTGAGCAGGTCTTGGGCAATGAGAAGGTTTTCTATAGGGAACAAATGGAAACTAAAGACAATCCCCTTGTGATCTGGAGAGGGATGAGCTGAGGAACATGGAGAAGCACAACAAGAGACTCTCAAGCACAGCGGAGGAAGCGGCTGTTCACGCCTAACACCGGCGCGTTGGGTAACGCTGTGTCTGAGGTGTTGTGGGTAAAACTGAGGTTGGGGAACAAGACGAATGCTCACACCGTGCTCCATCACAGCCCTACTCTGGGGACAACATGACCCGGGGGCAAGAAACCAGGACTTTTTGTTGAAAACAGGCCCAACTAACCAGCAGGAGGAGTTGGAAGAGACCAAAGAAAGAAACGGGGGGGGGGGGGTAGGTGGCAGGAAGAAACGGGAGGGTTACCAACCAAACCCTACTCTGAGGAAACTTGACCTGGGGGCAAGAAGACAAGATTCTTTGAGCCTATCTGAGCAGGACCAACTAACCATCAGGAACAGTTGGAAGAAAACAAAGTGGGAAGTGAGGGGGGCAGGAATAAAAGGGGGCTACCAACTGGAACACTGCGCTGAGGGAACTTGACCGTGGGGCAAGATAACAGGACATTTTGTTGGGGTCTCTCACAGCAGGACCTACTAACCAGCAAGAGTAATTGGAAGACCCAAAAGGGAAGTGAAGGTGGGGGCAGTAATGATGGGCTACCAAGTGAGACACCACTCTGAGGACAACTTGATGTAGGGGGCAAGAAAACAGGAGTCTTGGTTGCACACAATCTGAGCAGGACTAACTAACCAGGAAGAAGAGTGGGAAGAGACCAAAGACAGAAGTGTGGGGCACGCAAGAAAACCTAGGGCAAGAAAACAGGACTCTTTGTTGGGGTCTATCTGAGCAGGACATCTAACTGGGAGGAACAGTTAGAAGAGACCAAAGTGGGAAGTGTGTGTTGGGGGAAGGGGGAATAAGATGGGAGCTATGACTGAGACCCGACTCTGAGGACAACTTGACTTAGGGGACAAGAAAATAGGACTCTTTGATGGGGCCTATCTGAGCAGGACCAACTAAGCAGCAGGAACTGTTGGAAGAGACCAAAGCGGGAATTGGGTGGGGACAGGAATAAAGGGGGGCTAACAACTGAGACCCTACTCTGGAGACAACTTGACCTAGGGAGCATTAAAACAAACAATACTCTTGGTGGGGCCTATGTGAGCAGGACCAACTAACACGCAGTAACAGTTGGAAGAGACCAAACCTGGAAGAGTGTTGGGGTCAGGAAAAAAAGTGGGGCTAACAGTTGAAACCCAACTCTGGACAATCTGAGCTGGTGGCAAGAAAATGACTCTTTGTTGGGGCCTATCTGAGCAGGACCAACTAACCAGGAGGAACAGTAGGAAGAGTCGAAAGCAGGAAGTGTGTGTGTTGGGGGGGGGAGAAGCAGGAATAAAAGGGGGTACCAACTGAAACCCTAGTCTGAGGACAACTTGACCTGGAGGCAAGAAAACAGGACTCTTTGTTGAGGGCTATATAAGCAGGACCAAGTAACCAGCAGGAACAGATGGAAGAGACCAAAGCAGAAAGTATGTGGGGGGCTGGAAGAAAAGGGGTACTACCGACTGAGCCCCAACTCAGAGGACAACTTGTGCTGGGCGCAAAAAAACAGGATTTTTTGTTGGGGCCTATCTGAGCAAGACCAACTAACAAGCAGGAACATTTGGAAGAGACCCAAGCAGAAAGTGTGTGTGTGGGTGGGGGGCAGAAATCAAAGAGGAGGCTACCAACTAGGACCCTCCTCTGGTGACAACTTGATCTAGGCCGCAGGAAAATAGGACTTTTTGTTGAGGCCTATCTAGGTAGAACAAGTAACCAGCAGGAACAGTTGGAAGAGACCAAACCAAAAAGTGTGGGTGGGCAGGAATAAAAGGGGAGGCTACCATCTGAGACCCTACCCTGGGGACAACTTGACCTAGGGAGCAAAACAAAACAAAACAAAACAGGAATCTTGGTGGGGCCTCTCTGAGCAAGACCAACTAACCAGCAGGAACAGTTGAAACAGATCAAAGAGGGAAGTATGTGGGGAACAGGAATAATGGGGGGGGGATACAAACTGAAACTCAACTCTGAGGACAACTTGAACTCGGGGCAAGAAAACAGGAGTATTGCTGGGGCCTGAGAAGGAACATCTAACGAGTAGGAACAGTTGAAAGACACCAAATCAGGACGTGTGTGTCGGGGGGTGGCAGTAGTAAAAGGGGGACTCCCAACTGAAATCATACTCTGAGGACAACTTGATTTGAGGGCAGGAAAACAGCACTTTTTGTTGGGGCCTATCTAAGCAGGACAAACTATCCACCCGGAACAGTTGGAAGAGACCAAAGCAGGAAGTGGGGGGGGGGGCAGGAGTAAAGCGGGGTGGGGGGGCGCCAAAGTAAGACCCTACTCTGGGGAAAACCTGACCTAGGGGGCAAGAAAACAAGACTCTTTCTTTGGGCATATCTGAGCAGGACCAAGTAACCACAAGGAGAATTTTGGAAGAAACCAAGGAGGGAATTGTGTGTGGTGCATGAATAAAAGGGGTGCTACCACCTTAAACCCAACTCTGAGGACAACTTACTTTGGGGCAAGAAAACATGACTTATTCTTGGGGCCTATCTGAGCAGGACCAACTAAACAGCAGGAAGTGTTGGGAGAGAACAAAGCAGGAATGGGGGGAGCAGGAATACAAAGGGAGGCTACAAATGAGAACCTACTCTGGGGACAACATGACCTAGGGGAGAGAAAATAGGACTCTTTGTTGGGCCCTATATGAGCAGGACAAACTTACCAACAGGAGTGGTTGGACGAGACCAAGGAGGGAAGCGTGTGGGGTGCAGGAAACAAGGTGGGCTACGAACTTAAACCCAACTCTGAGGACAATTTACCTGGGGGCAAGAAAACATGACTTATTCTTTGGGCCTATCTGAGCAGGACCAACTAACCAGCAGGAACAGTTGGAAGAGATCAAAGCAGGAATTGGAGGGGGGCAGGAATGAAAAGGACGCTACAAATGAGACCCTACTCTGGGGACAACATTTTCTAGGGGGCAAGAAAATAGGACACTTTGTTGGGCCCTATATGAGTAGGACAAACTAACCAACAGAAGAGGTTGGAAGAGACCAAGGAGGGAAGTGTGTGGGGTGCAGGAATAAAAGGGGGGCTACCAACTTAAATCCAACTCTAAGGACCCCTTGACCTGGGGACAAGAAAATAGGACTCTTTGTTGGGACCTATCTGAAAGGGAACAACTTACCTCCAGGAACACTTGGAACAGACCAAAGTGGGAAGTGTCAGTTGGGAGGGGCATTAATAAAAGGAGGGCTCCCAACTGACACACTACTCTGAGGACAACATGACCTTGGGGGCAAGTAAACAGGACTCTTTTGCAGGGCCTATCTAAGCAGGACCAGCTAACCAGCAGGAACAGTTGTTAGAGACCCAAGCAGAAAGTGTGGGGAGGAAGGAATAAAACGGGAGGCTACCAACTGAGACCATACTCTGGGGAAAACTTGACCTCGAGGGCAAGAACAGGACTCTTTGTTGGGGACCAAGCAGGACCGACAAACCAGCAGGAACAGTTGGAGCAGACCACAGTGGGAAATGGGGGGACAGCAATAAAAGTGGGGCTACCAATTTACACCCTACTCTGAGGACAACCTGGAACAAGAGAACAGGACTCTTTGTTAGGGCCTATCTGACCAGGACCAACTAACCAGCAGGAGAATTTGGAAGAGACCAAAGAGGGGTGTTGGCTTAAAAGGGGCCTACGGACTGAGACCCTACTCTGAGGACAATGTGACCTGGAGCAGGAAAATAGGACTCTTTACTGGGGCCTATCTGAGAAGTACCAACTAAGCAGCAGGAGTAGTTGGTAGGGATCAAAGCGGGAAGTGGTGGGGGAGGGAATAAAAGGGGGGCTTCAAACTGAGACACTACCCTGGGGACAATTTGAATTAGGGATCAAGAAAACAGGACTCTTGGTGGGGCCTATCTGAGCAGGACCAACCAACCAGCGGGTACAGTTGGAGCACACCGATGTGGGAAGTGTGTGTGGGGGGGGCAGGAATAAAAGGGGGTCTACCAACTAAGATCCTACTCTGAGGACAACTTGACCTAGGGGGCAATAAATCAGGATTCTTTGGGGGGCCTATCTGAGCAGGACCGACTAACTCACAAGAACAGTTGGAAGAGGCCAAAGTGGGAATTGGGGGGGAAGAAATAAAATGGTGGCAACCAACTGAGACCCTACTCTGAGGACAACTGGACCTAGGGGGCAACAAAACAGGAAACTTGGTCTGGGCCTCTCTGAGCAGGATCAACTAATCAGCAGGAAGAGTTGGAAGAGACCAAAGCGAGAAGTGTGGGGGTTCAGACATAAAACAGGGCAACCAAGTCAGACCCTACTCCGAGGACAACTTGACCTTGGGGGCAAGAAACGGGACTCTTTCTTCGGGGCTATCTGAGAAGACGCACTCACCAGCAGGAACAGTTGGAAGAGACCAGAGCAAGAAGCGTTGTGGGACAGGAATAAAAAGGGGGCTACCAATGGAGACAGTACTCTGACGGCAAGTTAATCTGGGGGTAAGAAAACAGGACTTTTTCTTGGGGCCTATCTGAGCAGGAGCAACTAACTAACAGGAGAAGTTGGAAGAGGCCACGAAGGGAAGTGTGTGAGGTACAGGAATAAAAGCGGGGGCTACCACCTTATACCCAACTCTGAGAACAACTTGACCTGGGGGCAAGGAGACACGATTATTTTGGGGCCTATCTGAGCAGTACCGACTAACCAGTAGTAAGAGTTGGAAGAGAACAAAGCAGGAACTGTGTGTGTGTGTGTGGGGGGGGGGCAGTGGCAGGAATAAAAAGGGGGCTACCAATTAAACCCTACTTTGAGGACAGCTTGACCTAGGGGCATGAAAATAGGATTCTTTGTTGGGGCCTATCTGAGCAGGATAAAGGAACAGTTGCAAGAGACTAAATTGAGAAGTGGTGGTGGGGGGCTATAAAAGGGGTGCTACCAACTAAGACCCTACTCTGGAAACAACTTTACCTAGGAGGCAGAAAATAGGTTTCTTTGATGGGGCCTATCTGAGCAATACCAACTAAACCAGCAGGAAGGGTTGGAACAGTGCAAGGCGGGAAGTGTCGGGGGGGCAGCAATAAAAATGGTGCTCCCAACTGAGACCGTACTCTGAGGACAGCTTGACTCTGGGGGCCAGAAAACAGGACATTTTTTGGGGGGCCTATCTGAGATTGATGTCTAACCAGCAGGAACATTTGGAAGAGACTAATGCAGGAAGTGTGGGGGGCAGGAATAAAAGGGGGGGGGCTAGTAACTGAGACCGTACTCTGAGGACAACTTGATCTAGGGGGCAAGAAAACAGGGCTCTTTGTTGGGACCTATCTGATAAGGACGAACTAACCAGCAGGAACAGTTGGAAGAGAGCAAAGCAGGAAGTGGGGTGGGGAGGGAATAAAAGGGGGACTACAAACCGAAATCCTACTCTGAGGACAAGTTGACTTGGTGGCAAGAAAATAAGACTTTTTGTTGTGGCCTATCTGAGCAGGACCACCCAACCAGCAGGAAAATTTGGAAGGTCCAAACCAGGAAGGTGGGGGGGCAGGAACAAATGGGGGGCTACAAATTGAGATGCTACCCTGTGGACAACTTGACAGACGAGGCAAGAAAACATGACTCTTATTGGGGCCTATCTGAGTCGGACCAACTGACGAGCAGGAACAGTTGGACGAGATCAAAGCAGGAAATGGGGAGGCAGGAATAAAAGTGGACACCAACTGAGATCCTACTCTATGGCCAACGTGACCTGGGGGGCAAGAAACCAGGGCTCTTCCTTCTGGCCTATCTGAGCGGTACTACCTAATCAGCAGGAAGAGCTGGAAGACACCAAAGCAGGAAGTGTGGGAGGCATGAGTAAAAGGGGGGCTACCAACTAAGACCCTACTCTGAGGACAACTTGAACTGGGGCAAGTAAACAGGGCTCTTTGTTGGGGCCTATCTGACCAGGACCAACTAGCCACCAGGAGTAGTTGAAGAGACCAAAGCAAGAAGTTTGCCAGGGCAGGTATAAACGGGGGCTACCAACTGAGACCCTAATCTGAGGATGACTTGACCTGGGGGCAAGAAAACAGGACTCCCTTTTGTGGCCCATGTGAGCAGGACCAAGTAACCAATAGAACAGTTGGAATGGACCAAAGCAGGAAGTGGGGGGGGGGGCAGGAAAAAAGGGAGGCAACCAACACACACCCTACTCTGAGGACAACGTGACCTCGGGGGCAAGAAAACAGAACTCTTGGTTCGTGCCTATGTGAGCTGGACCAACTAACCAGCAGGAACAGTTGGAAGAGACCAAATCAGGAAGTGTGTTTGGAGGAGTGGCAGGAATATAAAGGGGACTACCAAATTAAACCAGACGCTGAGAACAACGTGACCTAGGGGCATGAAATTAGGACTCTTTCTTGCAGCCTACTTGAGAAGGAACAATTAACCAGCAGGAACACTTGGACGATACCAAAGCAGGAACTGGGTGGATCAGGAATAAAAGGGGGCTACCAACTAAGACCCCACTCTGGAGACAACTTGACCTAAGGGGAAAGAAAACAGGAATCATGGTGCAGCCTATCTGAGCAGGGCCAACTAACCAGCAGGAAGAGATGAAAGAGACCAAAGTGAGAAGTGTGGAGGGGGGGAAGCAATAAAAGGGGGGCTACAAACTTAAACCCAACTCTGAGGACAACTTGACCTGGGCCAAGGAAACAGGAATATTTGTTGGGCCTTATCTGAACAGGACCAACTAACCAGCAGGAGTGGTTGAAAGAGACCAAACCAGGAAGTGTGTGTGTGTGTGTGTGTGGGGGGGTGGTCAGCAGGTACAAAAGGGGGGTGCCAAATTAAACACAACTATGAGGACAACTTGTCCTAGGGGCAGGAAAATAGGATTCTTTGTTGAGACATATACAAGCAGGACAAACTAACCTATAGGAACAGTTGGAAGAGACCAAAGCAGGAAGGGGGAGGCAGGAATAAAAGGGGTTAGGCTACCACCTGAAATCCTACTCTGAGGTCAACTTGACCTAGTGGAATAAAAATAGGACTCGTAGTTGGGGCCTATCTGAGCAGGACCAATTAACCAGCAGGAACAGGTTGAAAAGACCGAAGCAGGAAGTGTGGGGTGGGCAATAGGAATAAAAGAGGGGGGCCCCAACTGACTCCCTACTCTGATGACCACTTGACCTGGGGGAAAGAAAATAGGACTCTTTGTTGGGCCCTATCTGAGCAGGACCAAGTAACAAGCAGGAACCGTTGGAAGAGACCAAAGTAGACAGTGTGGGAGGGCAGGAAAATAAAGGGGGGGCTACCAAGTAAGACCCTACTCTGGGGACAACTTGATCTAGATGGTAAGAAAACAAGACTGTTCGGTCCTATCTGAGCAGGAGCAAATAACCAGCAGGAGCCTTTGGAAGAGAGCCAAGCGGGAATGGGGGGGGGATAAGAGGGGGGCTGCCAAATGGGACCCAATTCTGAGGACAACTTAACCTGGCGGCAAGATAATGGGACTCTTTGGGGGCCAATCTGAGTAGGACCAACTAACCAGTGGGAACAGTTGGAAGAGGCCAAAGCAGGAATTGGGGGGGCAGGAATAAAAGGGGGGCTACCGGCTGAGACCATACTCTGAGAACAACATGACAAAGCAGGCAAGTAAATTAAGACTCTTTTGGAGCCAGTATGAGTAGGACCATCTAACCAGCAGGAAGAGTTGGAAGAGACCAAAGCAGGAAGTGTGGTGAGTAGGAATGAAAGGGGCCTAGTAACTGAGACCCTACTCGGAACACAACTTGACCCAGGGGGCAAGAAAACAGGACTCTTTATAGGGGCCTGTTGAGCAGGACCAACTACACATCAGGAATCGTTGGAAGAGACCAAACCGGTAAGTGGGAGGGAGCAGGAGTAAAAGGGGGGCTGCCAACTGAGTCCCTACTCTGAGGACAACTTGTGTTGGGGACAAGGCAACAGAACTCTTTGTTGTGACATATCTGAGCATGACCAACAAACCAGTGATTACAGTTGGAAGAGACCAAAGCAAGAACTGTCTGTGTGTGGGGGGGGGGGGCGGTGCGACAGGAATAAACGGGGGGGGGGGGCTACCAACTGCAACAATACTCTGAGGACAACTTGACATGGGGTCAAGAAAATAGAACACTTTGTTGGGGCCCTGTCGGAGCAGAACCAACCAACCAGCAAGAACAGCTAGAAGAGACCAAAGCAAGAAGAGAGGGGGGAGGAATAGAAGGGGGGCTACCAACTGAGACACTCCTCTGAGGACAACTTGTCCTAGGAGCAAGAAAACAGGAGGCTTTGTTCAGGCCTATCTGAGCAGGACCAAGTAACCAGCAGGAACGGTTGGAAGAGAGAAAAGTCGGAAGTGTGTGTGGCGGGGTGGCAGGAATAATAGCGGGGACGGGCCCAGGCTCTTCTGCAGCAGGTGTCGGGACTTCATGGAGATCCGCAGGGCCCATCCCGCCCCGGGGAGAGGAGATCAGCCTGGGCCGCGGTGCCGGGCTACCTGTAGAGGGTGGCCGCAGGCCCCGTCCACTCAACTGTGCCTCGGGGATCTGAGGAAGCTGAGGACCTTGGGGTGAGGGACAGGATCCTAGGTCAGGAAAGGGCAGGGACGCAGGACGGGGCCACGGTGTCCAGGTGGGGGTCAGAGGGAGGACTGAGTGACTCAGGTCCCCAGGACAGAGGGGACGTCCCAAAGTTCAAGACCTCACGCCTTCTGAGAAGGGCCCTTGGGAGGCATGGGGACTCGCGGAGGAGAGTCGGGCCAGACTTCCGCAGCCGGGTCTCAGAGACACCGGAGGAGGCGCAGGGGGCGGGGGGAGCACTGGGACACCTCAGTTCTGAAGAGGGCAGGGCCCGTGTCCTGGGGCGATTCCTAATGAGGAGCAGAGGGATCTGCAGGCAAAGGAGCCAGGACCCCACAACAGAGTCAGTCCACGCAGGCCCCCGGGAGGGATGGGGACACTGGGCGAGGCTGGACTTGGGCATCCGGGTCTCGGATCACCCGGACCGGGAGTGGGGGTCGGATGGGTGAGCTGGGGAGAACCGAGGACCCGCTGTCGGTCGGTCGGGAGCAGCCGCTCCGGCGGGCAGAGGGGAGGAGGGCCCAGGTGCTGTCAGGAGACCAGGTCCACCCCAGCCCAGAGCTACGAAGTCAGTCCGTGCCGCAGGCCCGGGGAGCCCCTGCATCGGGTGGCCAGAGGTGGCGGGCGCCCCGTCACTGAGCCTGGGCGGTGCGTCCCAGAGACCTTCGGACCCCGATCTGAGGGGCACGAGTTCCCTTCGTCAGCGGCCACGCGCCCAGGCCATCCCCGGGGTGCAGGAGGCCACGGAGGGAACACCAAGGGAGGGACTCCGACCCCCAGAACGGTGGCCCCGGCCCGGAAGGCGACCCCTAGCGGCAGCCTAGGGAAGCCCCTAGTGGGAATAAGGGCCCGCGGGGTGTCTGGACTTCCGCATCCGGGTCTCAGGAGACTGGCGGGGCGGGGTGGGGCGGGGCGGGGCGAGGGGGCCTCGGCGTCGTCGGCGTCTTCCGGCCGCGCCTGGAATCCCGTCAGGCATCCCTTCAGGCGCGGGAAGGGCGCCGAGCCTCGTGGGCTTCGAGGTGAGGCCCAGAGGGAGGAGCGAGGGAGCCGGGACCCAGAGGGGAATGAGTCCGGCGGTGGGGGCGGCGGTGGAGGCCGCAGGGTGGCGCGACCACGACGACTGTGACCAGGGCGTGAGGCGTGGGCGGCCTCGGGCTCTGGGTCCCAGCCCGACTGAGAGCTGGTTGCGCGCGAGGAGCCGGCGTCAGGCGGCAGAGCCCGAGGCCCAGGCCGCCCAGGGAGTCCGGATGGGGACGAGAGGACAGGGCTGAGGGACCCCAAGGAACCCATGTGAGCCCCTGCCATCGGCCCCGGGCCTCCCCGGACTTGGTCGCCTCGTGCGACGCCAGCCGCCTTGGCCCGGACCTCGCCGGGCCGGGAGGGCTCTGGTGGGAGGCAGCGGGCCCGGGGCTCCCCGGGAGAGCCCTGCGGGAGGACGGCCGGAGGCCCCTTGGACCCCAGCCCCGGGGCCGCCGTCGGAAAGCCGCCCCCGCGGTGGGGCCGGGCGAGGGGAGGGCCTGGGTGTGCGGGGCTGGACCCCGGTCAGCCGAGGCAGGATCCCGGGCCCTGGCCGGGGTGCAGGGGAGAGAGGAGGCGCTGCCTCCCAGCCCAGGACACCCACGTAGGGCCCAGGAGGCCTGCCCTGCCGCTCGGGTCCGCTCTGGCTGTCAGCGGAGGCCCAGAAGGGGCAGGTCCAGGCTGGATGGGGTGGGGGCTCCCGGGGTGGGGTGGCGGCCAGAGTCCTGGCCAGAATCTCCTGGCCGCAGTGGGGGGTGGGGGCCCGGGGCGGTGCACGCGGTCTGCCCCCACCCTGAGACCCTGAGGCGCCCCCTCCCTCCCTCGCTCCCTCCGTCCCTCCCTCCCTCCCTCCCTCCCTCCGTCTTCCAGGGGCTCGGAGAGCTCTGGAGTTGAGGCCTTGGTCTGAGGCAGGAGTCCCGAGGTCACAGAGCAGAGGAAGCGCGGCCGCGTGCCAGTCGGTTGTCCAGGCGAGGTGCGTGCTCCGCGCGTGGGGCCGGGGGCTCGCCCATCCCACCCCAGAGGGGACCCGTCGGCCCCCAACCCCCACGCGGCCCCGCTCTCAGGCCTGGGAGCCCGGGCTCTGTGGGCTGGGCCTCCCCCTGAGGAGCCACCCCTCTTCTGTCTTCAGGGTCTGGCGACCATCATGCCCCTGTGTCAGATGAGTGAGCTCTGCAAGGCCGAGGAGGAGCCCAGACAGGCCCCGCTGCCATGGGATGTACCGCTGTGGGAGGCGGAGGACGAGGAGGTGGAGGTGGTGGAGGTGGAGGTGGTGGAGGTGGAGGTGGAGGTGGTGGAGGTGGAGGAGGTGTATATTGTGGAAGCGGAGCAGGTGCATGCGGAAGAGGAGGTGGATGTGGAGGGGGACGTGGAGCACGTAGAGGTGGAGGAGGTGGAGGAGGTGGAGGAGGTGGAGGAGGTGGAGGAGGAGGGCGAGGCACTGTCTGCCCGAGAGTCAGAGGAGTGAGCTCTGGAAGCTTGAGGAAGAGCAGTGCATCCTGCTCCTGTTGGATGCACTGCTGTGGGAGGGGAGGACGAAGAGGAGGAGGCGGATGTGGAGGAGGAGGAGGCACCATCTCCCTCTCCATCCTCCTCTTCCTCCCTGTCCTCCTCCTGCTCTGCCCAGTTTCTGGTCCCCTGGAGGAGGGATCTGCTGCTGGCTTCCAGAGCCCCAGAGCCCTCACAGCCCCTGCCCTTCCCCAAATGCCATGGCAGGTGCTCCATTGAGCCAGTGGGACCTTGGCCCCAGCAGCCCGGAGGAGATGGGGTGGAGTACCTGGGGGCACTTGGAAGTGGCCCAGTCCCTGTGTCAGATGTGAATTCTTGTACACTTTTGGCGGGACCGTGACAGGATACAGTTGTGGTGGAAAACGGTTTGGTGTGCCATCGAAAGATTCAGAATGGAATCCCTGCGTGGTCCAACAATCCTAATTAATTCTGGGTGTCTTCGCAAAGAGTGGAAAGTTGGGTTCCAAGCTTCTGTCGCTCCCTTGCTCACAGGTGCAAGTGTTCACGATAGTTGAAGTGCTGGTGTGATATTATGGCATATGCAGAAAATATATTTGTGGTCATTGAGATGACTAAAATACATTTCTTTCAAATATCTACGTGGAGCATCTGGGCGTCTCATTCGGTTAAGTGTGCGACTTTGGCTCAGGTCGTGATCTCACGGTTTGTCTGTTGGAGCCCTGCGTCGTAGGGTCTGTGCTGACAGCTCAGATCCTGGAGGCCGCTTTGGATTCTGTGTCTCTCTGTCTCTCTCTCTGCCCCTCCTCCTTTGTGGGGGAGTGAGTGTTCTCTTTTTGTGTCTCAGAAATGAATAAATAAACATTAAAAACATAATAAAAAAGTAAACCAAAATACATAGCTGGTCTTGTTCCAGGGTCTGTCTCAGACCTCCCCAAATGCTTCTAATCCCAAAGCTTGAGGAAGGAATCCCTAAAAGATGAAGGTGTCTTGTTATGTCAATGAGGTGAGTCCGGGCATCTCCCAAGCACGGGGCCTGATTGCCAGGTGAGTGGACCATGTGCTTAGAGGATGGGCGCTTTCATTCCTCCTCCCTCCGCTGCCAGGGAGGGCCGAGGGGCTGCAGAGTGAGTGAGGAAGCCTCCAGAAAACCCCGAAGGGAGGCGTTGAGGGAGGTTTCAGGTGTTTGAACTTGCAGGTGTGTGGGGGAGGGCCGCACTCTGATGGTACGGCAGCCTCGCCCCTCTGCCCACATACGCAGGCAGCTCTTGTGTCTGGCTCTTCCTGAGCTCCATCCTTTCACAATCGAGAGGTGAGCTACCGGGTAGCTTGTTTGCCTGAGTTCCGTGAGCCACTCTAGCCAATTCACGGAACCTGAGGACGGGGTGGTGGGAACCTCTGATTTAGAGCCTCTCGGTCGCAAGCAGGGGTGACGGCCCGGGGTTTGGGACTGGCGGGAGTAGGGGTGGGCAACCTTGTAGGCCCGAGCGCCGGCCCTGTGGACTGCGATGCTGTCTCTGGGTGGAGAGTGGCAGAAGCAGGATGAACTCTGGGCCACCCCGCCGGGCCCGCCCCTGGCTGTGTGACAGTGCTGTCAGGCTGCCTCCAGGCCCGGCAGTCAGTTTGCATCACCAGCGTCGTGGCAGCTTAGGAGGGCAGCGCCTCCGGCTTCCCTCAGGAGGAGGGCTAAGCTTCCAGGAGCAGTTCTGGAACACCAAGATCACAAAGCCCTGTCCGTGCCCGGCAGGTCCCCAAGCCTAGGGCTGGCTTTTGCTCCACGGTCGCAGAATCACTGTGTCCTTTCAGTAATCAGACTATGTCGTTTCCGTCGGCCCCTCTTCTCCCCCAGACCCTTTTGTCTGGAGGGGTCCTACCCAAGAGGGACTGAAGCATCTTGGCAGAGCAACGTTGTCGTAGAAGTGAACCAGGAAGACTCGTCACGGTCAGGGGCTAGTCAGGGTGACAGCCTGAATTTTCAGCAGTGTTTGAAATGGGGGCACGTGACCCTTTTCATCCTGATGGCTTACCCGGTGAGGGGTGGACAAAAGAGCCTTGCCTTCCTGGGAAAGCTGAGGGAACACGCACACGGCCTGGTGGGTGCGGCAGGAGGAAGGCGAGGGAACAGGTGGCCAGTGCTTGTTGCGGACCGCAGGTAACCAGGCCGGGCCCGCACAGCGAGCCGAGAGCAGAGGGCCGCCCCCTCGAGGGGTTCCGAGTCGGATCTGCCCTGAGTGCACGGAGGCCTCAGGGTCCCTGCGGTTGGCCTTCCCGGGACCTGCAGCTTCAGCGGGCATCCCAAGCTCGGAACACACTCCCTCATCTGTGTCAGAAATGCCCCTGGGCGGCTCCGTTTCTCTTGGTCTCCTGGGAGAGCGAGTGCTTCCTTGCGCACATCTGGAAGGGACCCAGATGGTGCGGGGCGGCACCCAGGATATTTTGACAGACTTGGACCCCACGGAGGGGTGTCCCAAATCTACAACACGCCCAGAGCCCAAGACCTGGCGGTCGGGCTTTGCCTGCTCTCGGTCCAGCACAGCACCTGCTGAGGCTGAAAAGGCCCACCCACGGGGGCCATGTTCAGGTTTGGCTCGGCATTAAAGCCAGGCAGTTAGGCTTTGTGGTTCGGGTCTAACAAAGTCGGTGGCGCTTCCGCAGCAGCTTCCCGCAGGAAAGCCAAGACCCGGCCAGGCCAGACAGCAGCTGCCCAAGTCCCCATGGCAAGCAGATGCTTTCCTAAGCCTTTCCGGCCTCGCCGTCCTTAGAGTCTCGCCACGTGACCGCTGCAAAACCTGCGCCTTGGGCCAGATAGTCGTCATCCTCTAAGGGTCAGACCTGTGATTTCCCCAGGGCTCCTTAGCAAACTGTAGGGGGTTCCGGGGATCGGGGGCTCCTCCGGGAAGAAGACGTGACCAGGAGACACAGCAGCACACAAGCTCTCCTGGGTGGCGCCTGAACAGCCCCATTACCCAGGAGTCCCTCACAGCATGAGACCATCCAGGGGCTTATGGGCAGGGAGCCTATGCAGAACGGGAGTGCTATGGTCTGAATGTTTGTGTCCTCCCCCCCCCACCCCCCCAATACATCTGTTGAAATCCTAAGTGCCAAAGAATGATGGCATTTGGAGGTGGGGCCTTTGGGAGGTGCTTAAGTCATGAAGGTGGAACCCTCATGGGTGGGAGGAGCACCTTGGGAAAGAGGCTGCAGGGAGTTCCCCAGTCCCTGCCACCATGAAAGGACACAGCGAGAAGATGGCGGCTGTGACCCAGGAGGAAGGCCCTCGCTGCACCGTGCGCGGGCACCTTGCCGGCACCTTGCACTTCCAGCCTTCAGCGCCATGAGGAATAAATGTCCCTTCTTCATAAGCCGCTCGGTGTGCGGCGTTGTGTTACCGCAGCCCCATGGGCTAAGGGATGAAGGCAAGGGAAGGGGCCCCTGGGGGAGGCCTCCCTCAGGGAGGGGGCTCAACTCAGCAGCTCAGGGCCCTGGCCCGGGGTCTTAGAAGCATAAGGCTCTATCTTGTGTATTCTCCGCAGATGCAGGGTGAGGTTTGGCGAGGCACGCCAAGCACGCAGGCTCCAAACGGCCCAAACTCGGCTGCTTGGGGCTAGGTTGGAAACAATCACAAACGTGAGGGAAAATGTGAGTCGGGTGCTGGCGGGTGTTTGAGCCAACAGGGTGCAGCAGCCTGCCATGAAGAAGTCCACCGCCTCGGGGGCCCCTGTGCGCAGGACCCGTTTGGCCCATTTGTAGAACACGACCTGAACCCTGCTTTTCCAGTCTCTAAAAGGCTCTGCGGGCTGCCTCTCTCTCCCACGTGGTCCTCCTTTCCCCAGGGCCTCCAGTAGGCAAAAAGCACCAGGAGACGCCTTCTGCTACCAAGATTCAGAGTTCACAACAGAGAGAGACACTGATGGAGAGTGACTCTAATGGCACAGTTCCCGATGGGAGAACATCTCCGAAGGAGACACGTCCGATACTGCAGAAAAGAAACGCTGATGGAAACCCCGAGGACCCGGGTCTCCCTGTCTACAGCATGGGAGGGAAACCGGCTATTAACAACACTTGCACATGGTTCCTCGAGAAAGCACCCAATGGCCCCGTGCCATTTGCATCCTTCCCAGTGTCCCCGAGCCTTGGGCGACTACAGAATGTAACGCCACCAGATAGGAAAGGCTCCTTTGCTGCTGGTCTCTGCAGTACACGGGAGGCTTCGTGGCTTCAGGGCTCTACTTGGTCAGGTGGAACCTGGGCCCCTGACTCCACCTTCCACGGCCTAGGTTGGGCCTTTTCTGACACCTTCCCAGGGGACCGGGGCCCAGAGGAAATGGCCCAGACCCCGTGGAGCACTCAGCACAGCCGCTGTGATGCGGGGCCCTCCGTGCCTGCTCCTGCTGTCCTGTTACCTTGCAGAGCTGTAACGTCAAAGATGCTAAACCCCGCCCAGCTCCTGGTGGGTCACACACAACTTTCTTCCTTCCAAAATGTACACCCTGGGACCGGGTTCACATCGTGGTCTCCACTGTCCCCAAGGACTTCCTTAGTCTGGAAGGGGAGACGGAGCACCCAACTGGGACTCCACGTGGGAGCTGGGCCGGATGCAGGAGCCCCGGGAAGGGAATCGTGAGGGGGACCGGGCCAGGAGTTAGGACTCCCGGAGACAGCGACCTCGAAGCCAGACCACAGGAGAGGGTAGCACGGGGTCTGACCCTGACACGGGCTCCAGGTGTGTCAGACAACAGTGCTGGCCAGACGAGCGGCGGGCCGGGCCAGGGGCCGGTGCCCGGCAGGGGGTGAGAAAAAGCGGCTGGAGGGCTGGAGGGCTGGTGGTTGCAGGCGAGGGTGAGGTGAATGCAGTGGCCAGCAGGGCTGGAGAAGGCAGGCCTGGGATGTGGCGAGGATTTGTGTCCACAACGGATGCGCTCCTTCTGGGCCGTGGCTGAGATAGACCCTCGGGGTGTGAGGTGACCCAACAGCAGGGGAAGGGTGGTGCCTTCGGGGGATGGGGACCAGGAAGGGGGTGGCTCCCGGGACACTGGGAGCAACGGTGGGGGGGGGGGGACAGGGGGATGTTAAAGGATGGAGTCCAGGGGGTGGGGGTGGGGGCGGCCGAGGGCAAGGCCACAGAGCCAGGCTTGCCCGGTGGAGATGCCGGGCCTCGGGCCCTGTAACCTGGAGCTCGGCGCCCTCCCAGTGGGCACCAGGCTGTGTGGGAGCCGCGGAGAGTCAAGATTGAAATTGCTTTCCCTTCAGCGTGGCTGTCCTCCTGGCCTGGTCAACTGTGCTCTGCTGGAGTCGCCCGGCCTGGGGTTTGGTCCCTGTAAGGCGGCGACACGTCTGGGTCGTCTCCGGGGCCGTTGAAGCCCTGAGGGCCAGTCATTTCTCCCAGAGGGTCCCGAGCACGGAAGCTACCTGAGACAGACTCGTCTGAGCGGTGGTCATGGGTCCCAGGGTTGTAATGCTGGGACTGAGAAGATTTAGCCAAGAGAGACTGGGATTTCCATCATGCCCTTCTTCATGTAGACTGAAGATGGCACAGTGGCTATTTCTTCTTCAGGGGACGAGCTGAGCCTCCTGCCCTAGACTGTTAACCCCAGTAGAGATTCGGGGACTCTTGAAACAAAGAACATAAGGCAACAGTCCTACGGAAGACTTCGGACCTAACAGTGCCTAAATCCAATCAAATCTCTGCCTGCTCTCTGTAGAGTGCCACACTGTGTCTTCATGAATCTTCTTCTCTCCCACATCCCTCCCACCAATAGGTCCTGTCCCTGTCAGTAACCAACAGAGCTCAGGGGCTCTCAAGGGCCACAGTGAAATACCGCTTCCACTCCTTAAAGAGCTCACTGAAGGGAAAATCCTTATGTGTGCAACTAAAGGAAGCCGAGATGCTGTGGAAGAAGAGATGCTAGGAGCCCCCTCCTGAGAAAGCACCAATGATTTTGAAATGGTGGCTTTGTTTTACTTTTGCCTCCCATTTAAATCCTTATCCTCTCAGGGCACGGCCATACAAGACACGCTGACTTCTGGAATGAATGCTTGGTAAACCTGTCTGGAAGCACACAGCCCACGGATCAAGCCTGACTCTAGACCTGGGGCTCCATCGAGGGTTCCAGCCATTGGACTGAAAGGCACCTTGGGAGACCCTCTCTCAGACCCTCTTGGTGTTCCCCTTTTAGACACAAAGTATGGACTCTCAGAGAGGGCCAATGATGCTCCTCAGTGGTGGAGCTGGCACAAGGAGCTAAGATCCTCGCAGGCAGGGCCCTTTCCTCCTATCCAGAGTGAAGATTAAGAACAAAGTTGTCCAGACGCCTAGAGAACACGTATCCCCAAATCCACTGTCCCATCCTCTCACCTATGGCGAAGATGACTTTCATTTGGGTTTTGTGCCACCCCATACCCAGACTCTCCTCTATTTTCAGATACTTCATATTGGTTCCGTCTAGTCACGTCTAGCTAAACAAGTAGGAATGGTCCCTGGGAGTGAGTCTGTGTAAAGCAGGCCCTATGAAAAGTAGCCCCACAGTAAAGAACGTTATTCAGTGTATCTCCTATCAAGGTAATGGCAGGAGAGGACACACGGGGTGGGGTGGGAGTGGGCTCGGGACAAGAGAAGCAAGGTGGGCATGGCAGTGGACCTGTGAAGTGCTTTGTGTCAACAGAACGGAGTATATTCTGAACTTGCAAATCAAGTAATTAAAGGGGGAAATACCGAAGGAGATCCAATTTGCAAGCAGGAGGCCAGAAATCTGGGAAAGCGGAAGCGAAACCACCATATGGAAGAAAGGAAATAGGGCTTCAGAGGTAGGCTTGAGGGACCCTGAATCCAAGTGTCTGCAGGAGGTGATCTGCAAAGGGCATACTCAAGTGCTCCCAAAGTGAGCAGGTCTTGGGCAATGAGAAGGTTTTCTATAGGGAACAAATGGAAACTAAAGACAATCCCCTTGTGATCTGGAGAGGGATGAGCTGAGGAACATGGAGAAGCACAACAAGAGACTCTCAAGCACAGCGGAGGAAGCGGCTGTTCACGCCTAACACCGGCGCGTTGGGTAACGCTGTGTCTGAGGTGTTGTGGGTAAAACTGAGGTTGGGGAACAAGACGAATGCTCACACCGTGCTCCATCACAGCCCTACTCTGGGGACAACATGACCCGGGGGCAAGAAACCAGGACTTTTTGTTGAAAACAGGCCCAACTAACCAGCAGGAGGAGTTGGAAGAGACCAAAGAAAGAAACGGGGGGGGGGGGTAGGTGGCAGGAAGAAACGGGAGGGTTACCAACCAAACCCTACTCTGAGGAAACTTGACCTGGGGGCAAGAAGACAAGATTCTTTGAGCCTATCTGAGCAGGACCAACTAACCATCAGGAACAGTTGGAAGAAAACAAAGTGGGAAGTGAGGGGGGCAGGAATAAAAGGGGGCTACCAACTGGAACACTGCGCTGAGGGAACTTGACCGTGGGGCAAGATAACAGGACATTTTGTTGGGGTCTCTCACAGCAGGACCTACTAACCAGCAAGAGTAATTGGAAGACCCAAAAGGGAAGTGAAGGTGGGGGCAGTAATGATGGGCTACCAAGTGAGACACCACTCTGAGGACAACTTGATGTAGGGGGCAAGAAAACAGGAGTCTTGGTTGCACACAATCTGAGCAGGACTAACTAACCAGGAAGAAGAGTGGGAAGAGACCAAAGACAGAAGTGTGGGGCACGCAAGAAAACCTAGGGCAAGAAAACAGGACTCTTTGTTGGGGTCTATCTGAGCAGGACATCTAACTGGGAGGAACAGTTAGAAGAGACCAAAGTGGGAAGTGTGTGTTGGGGGAAGGGGGAATAAGATGGGAGCTATGACTGAGACCCGACTCTGAGGACAACTTGACTTAGGGGACAAGAAAATAGGACTCTTTGATGGGGCCTATCTGAGCAGGACCAACTAAGCAGCAGGAACTGTTGGAAGAGACCAAAGCGGGAATTGGGTGGGGACAGGAATAAAGGGGGGCTAACAACTGAGACCCTACTCTGGAGACAACTTGACCTAGGGAGCATTAAAACAAACAATACTCTTGGTGGGGCCTATGTGAGCAGGACCAACTAACACGCAGTAACAGTTGGAAGAGACCAAACCTGGAAGAGTGTTGGGGTCAGGAAAAAAAGTGGGGCTAACAGTTGAAACCCAACTCTGGACAATCTGAGCTGGTGGCAAGAAAATGACTCTTTGTTGGGGCCTATCTGAGCAGGACCAACTAACCAGGAGGAACAGTAGGAAGAGTCGAAAGCAGGAAGTGTGTGTGTTGGGGGGGGGAGAAGCAGGAATAAAAGGGGGTACCAACTGAAACCCTAGTCTGAGGACAACTTGACCTGGAGGCAAGAAAACAGGACTCTTTGTTGAGGGCTATATAAGCAGGACCAAGTAACCAGCAGGAACAGATGGAAGAGACCAAAGCAGAAAGTATGTGGGGGGCTGGAAGAAAAGGGGTACTACCGACTGAGCCCCAACTCAGAGGACAACTTGTGCTGGGCGCAAAAAAACAGGATTTTTTGTTGGGGCCTATCTGAGCAAGACCAACTAACAAGCAGGAACATTTGGAAGAGACCCAAGCAGAAAGTGTGTGTGTGGGTGGGGGGCAGAAATCAAAGAGGAGGCTACCAACTAGGACCCTCCTCTGGTGACAACTTGATCTAGGCCGCAGGAAAATAGGACTTTTTGTTGAGGCCTATCTAGGTAGAACAAGTAACCAGCAGGAACAGTTGGAAGAGACCAAACCAAAAAGTGTGGGCGGGCAGGAATAAAAGGGGAGGCTACCATCTGAGACCCTACCCTGGGGACAACTTGACCTAGGGAGCAAAACAAAACAAAACAAAACAGGAATCTTGGTGGGGCCTCTCTGAGCAAGACCAACTAACCAGCAGGAACAGTTGAAACAGATCAAAGAGGGAAGTATGTGGGGAACAGGAATAATGGGGGGGGGGGGATACAAACTGAAACTCAACTCTGAGGACAACTTGAACTCGGGGCAAGAAAACAGGAGTATTGCTGGGGCCTGAGAAGGAACATCTAACGAGTAGGAACAGTTGAAAGACACCAAATCAGGACGTGTGTGTCGGGGGGTGGCAGTAGTAAAAGGGGGACTCCCAACTGAAATCATACTCTGAGGACAACTTGATTTGAGGGCAGGAAAACAGCACTTTTTGTTGGGGCCTATCTAAGCAGGACAAACTATCCACCCGGAACAGTTGGAAGAGACCAAAGCAGGAAGTGGGGGGGGGGCAGGAGTAAAGCGGGGTGGGGGGGCGCCAAAGTAAGACCCTACTCTGGGGAAAACCTGACCTAGGGGGCAAGAAAACAAGACTCTTTCTTTGGGCATATCTGAGCAGGACCAAGTAACCACAAGGAGAATTTTGGAAGAAACCAAGGAGGGAATTGTGTGTGGTGCATGAATAAAAGGGGTGCTACCACCTTAAACCCAACTCTGAGGACAACTTACTTTGGGGCAAGAAAACATGACTTATTCTTGGGGCCTATCTGAGCAGGACCAACTAAACAGCAGGAAGTGTTGGGAGAGAACAAAGCAGGAATGGGGGGAGCAGGAATACAAAGGGAGGCTACAAATGAGAACCTACTCTGGGGACAACATGACCTAGGGGAGAGAAAATAGGACTCTTTGTTGGGCCCTATATGAGCAGGACAAACTTACCAACAGGAGTGGTTGGACGAGACCAAGGAGGGAAGCGTGTGGGGTGCAGGAAACAAGGTGGGCTACGAACTTAAACCCAACTCTGAGGACAATTTACCTGGGGGCAAGAAAACATGACTTATTCTTTGGGCCTATCTGAGCAGGACCAACTAACCAGCAGGAACAGTTGGAAGAGATCAAAGCAGGAATTGGAGGGGGGCAGGAATGAAAAGGACGCTACAAATGAGACCCTACTCTGGGGACAACATTTTCTAGGGGGCAAGAAAATAGGACACTTTGTTGGGCCCTATATGAGTAGGACAAACTAACCAACAGAAGAGGTTGGAAGAGACCAAGGAGGGAAGTGTGTGGGGTGCAGGAATAAAAGGGGGGCTACCAACTTAAATCCAACTCTAAGGACCCCTTGACCTGGGGACAAGAAAATAGGACTCTTTGTTGGGACCTATCTGAAAGGGAACAACTTACCTCCAGGAACACTTGGAACAGACCAAAGTGGGAAGTGTCAGTTGGGAGGGGCATTAATAAAAGGAGGGCTCCCAACTGACACACTACTCTGAGGACAACATGACCTTGGGGGCAAGTAAACAGGACTCTTTTGCAGGGCCTATCTAAGCAGGACCAGCTAACCAGCAGGAACAGTTGTTAGAGACCCAAGCAGAAAGTGTGGGGAGGAAGGAATAAAACGGGAGGCTACCAACTGAGACCATACTCTGGGGAAAACTTGACCTCGAGGGCAAGAACAGGACTCTTTGTTGGGGACCAAGCAGGACCGACAAACCAGCAGGAACAGTTGGAGCAGACCACAGTGGGAAATGGGGGGACAGCAATAAAAGTGGGGCTACCAATTTACACCCTACTCTGAGGACAACCTGGAACAAGAGAACAGGACTCTTTGTTAGGGCCTATCTGACCAGGACCAACTAACCAGCAGGAGAATTTGGAAGAGACCAAAGAGGGGTGTTGGCTTAAAAGGGGCCTACGGACTGAGACCCTACTCTGAGGACAATGTGACCTGGAGCAGGAAAATAGGACTCTTTACTGGGGCCTATCTGAGAAGTACCAACTAAGCAGCAGGAGTAGTTGGTAGGGATCAAAGCGGGAAGTGGTGGGGGAGGGAATAAAAGGGGGGCTTCAAACTGAGACACTACCCTGGGGACAATTTGAATTAGGGATCAAGAAAACAGGACTCTTGGTGGGGCCTATCTGAGCAGGACCAACCAACCAGCGGGTACAGTTGGAGCACACCGATGTGGGAAGTGTGTGTGGGGGGGGCAGGAATAAAAGGGGGTCTACCAACTAAGATCCTACTCTGAGGACAACTTGACCTAGGGGGCAATAAATCAGGATTCTTTGGGGGGCCTATCTGAGCAGGACCGACTAACTCACAAGAACAGTTGGAAGAGGCCAAAGTGGGAATTGGGGGGGAAGAAATAAAATGGTGGCAACCAACTGAGACCCTACTCTGAGGACAACTGGACCTAGGGGGCAACAAAACAGGAAACTTGGTCTGGGCCTCTCTGAGCAGGATCAACTAATCAGCAGGAAGAGTTGGAAGAGACCAAAGCGAGAAGTGTGGGGGTTCAGACATAAAACAGGGCAACCAAGTCAGACCCTACTCCGAGGACAACTTGACCTTGGGGGCAAGAAACGGGACTCTTTCTTCGGGGCTATCTGAGAAGACGCACTCACCAGCAGGAACAGTTGGAAGAGACCAGAGCAAGAAGCGTTGTGGGACAGGAATAAAAAGGGGGCTACCAATGGAGACAGTACTCTGACGGCAAGTTAATCTGGGGGTAAGAAAACAGGACTTTTTCTTGGGGCCTATCTGAGCAGGAGCAACTAACTAACAGGAGAAGTTGGAAGAGGCCACGAAGGGAAGTGTGTGAGGTACAGGAATAAAAGCGGGGGCTACCACCTTATACCCAACTCTGAGAACAACTTGACCTGGGGGCAAGGAGACACGATTATTTTGGGGCCTATCTGAGCAGTACCGACTAACCAGTAGTAAGAGTTGGAAGAGAACAAAGCAGGAACTGTGTGTGTGTGTGTGTGGGGGGGGCAGTGGCAGGAATAAAAAGGGGGCTACCAATTAAACCCTACTTTGAGGACAGCTTGACCTAGGGGCATGAAAATAGGATTCTTTGTTGGGGCCTATCTGAGCAGGATAAAGGAACAGTTGCAAGAGACTAAATTGAGAAGTGGTGGTGGGGGGCTATAAAAGGGGTGCTACCAACTAAGACCCTACTCTGGAAACAACTTTACCTAGGAGGCAGAAAATAGGTTTCTTTGATGGGGCCTATCTGAGCAATACCAACTAAACCAGCAGGAAGGGTTGGAACAGTGCAAGGCGGGAAGTGTCGGGGGGGCAGCAATAAAAATGGTGCTCCCAACTGAGACCGTACTCTGAGGACAGCTTGACTCTGGGGGCCAGAAAACAGGACATTTTTTGGGGGGCCTATCTGAGATTGATGTCTAACCAGCAGGAACATTTGGAAGAGACTAATGCAGGAAGTGTGGGGGGCAGGAATAAAAGGGGGGGGGCTAGTAACTGAGACCGTACTCTGAGGACAACTTGATCTAGGGGGCAAGAAAACAGGGCTCTTTGTTGGGACCTATCTGATAAGGACGAACTAACCAGCAGGAACAGTTGGAAGAGAGCAAAGCAGGAAGTGGGGTGGGGAGGGAATAAAAGGGGGACTACAAACCGAAATCCTACTCTGAGGACAAGTTGACTTGGTGGCAAGAAAATAAGACTTTTTGTTGTGGCCTATCTGAGCAGGACCACCCAACCAGCAGGAAAATTTGGAAGGTCCAAACCAGGAAGGTGGGGGGGCAGGAACAAATGGGGGGCTACAAATTGAGATGCTACCCTGTGGACAACTTGACAGACGAGGCAAGAAAACATGACTCTTATTGGGGCCTATCTGAGTCGGACCAACTGACGAGCAGGAACAGTTGGACGAGATCAAAGCAGGAAATGGGGAGGCAGGAATAAAAGTGGACACCAACTGAGATCCTACTCTATGGCCAACGTGACCTGGGGGGCAAGAAACCAGGGCTCTTCCTTCTGGCCTATCTGAGCGGTACTACCTAATCAGCAGGAAGAGCTGGAAGACACCAAAGCAGGAAGTGTGGGAGGCATGAGTAAAAGGGGGGCTACCAACTAAGACCCTACTCTGAGGACAACTTGAACTGGGGCAAGTAAACAGGGCTCTTTGTTGGGGCCTATCTGACCAGGACCAACTAGCCACCAGGAGTAGTTGAAGAGACCAAAGCAAGAAGTTTGCCAGGGCAGGTATAAACGGGGGCTACCAACTGAGACCCTAATCTGAGGATGACTTGACCTGGGGGCAAGAAAACAGGACTCCCTTTTGTGGCCCATGTGAGCAGGACCAAGTAACCAATAGAACAGTTGGAATGGACCAAAGCAGGAAGTGGGGGGGGGGCAGGAAAAAAGGGAGGCAACCAACACACACCCTACTCTGAGGACAACGTGACCTCGGGGGCAAGAAAACAGAACTCTTGGTTCGTGCCTATGTGAGCTGGACCAACTAACCAGCAGGAACAGTTGGAAGAGACCAAATCAGGAAGTGTGTTTGGAGGAGTGGCAGGAATATAAAGGGGACTACCAAATTAAACCAGACGCTGAGAACAACGTGACCTAGGGGCATGAAATTAGGACTCTTTCTTGCAGCCTACTTGAGAAGGAACAATTAACCAGCAGGAACACTTGGACGATACCAAAGCAGGAACTGGGTGGATCAGGAATAAAAGGGGGCTACCAACTAAGACCCCACTCTGGAGACAACTTGACCTAAGGGGAAAGAAAACAGGAATCATGGTGCAGCCTATCTGAGCAGGGCCAACTAACCAGCAGGAAGAGATGAAAGAGACCAAAGTGAGAAGTGTGGAGGGGGGGAAGCAATAAAAGGGGGGCTACAAACTTAAACCCAACTCTGAGGACAACTTGACCTGGGCCAAGGAAACAGGAATATTTGTTGGGCCTTATCTGAACAGGACCAACTAACCAGCAGGAGTGGTTGAAAGAGACCAAACCAGGAAGTGTGTGTGTGTGTGTGTGGGGGGGGGTGGTCAGCAGGTACAAAAGGGGGGTGCCAAATTAAACACAACTATGAGGACAACTTGTCCTAGGGGCAGGAAAATAGGATTCTTTGTTGAGACATATACAAGCAGGACAAACTAACCTATAGGAACAGTTGGAAGAGACCAAAGCAGGAAGGGGGAGGCAGGAATAAAAGGGGTTAGGCTACCACCTGAAATCCTACTCTGAGGTCAACTTGACCTAGTGGAATAAAAATAGGACTCGTAGTTGGGGCCTATCTGAGCAGGACCAATTAACCAGCAGGAACAGGTTGAAAAGACCGAAGCAGGAAGTGTGGGGTGGGCAATAGGAATAAAAGAGGGGGGCCCCAACTGACTCCCTACTCTGATGACCACTTGACCTGGGGGAAAGAAAATAGGACTCTTTGTTGGGCCCTATCTGAGCAGGACCAAGTAACAAGCAGGAACCGTTGGAAGAGACCAAAGTAGACAGTGTGGGAGGGCAGGAAAATAAAGGGGGGGCTACCAAGTAAGACCCTACTCTGGGGACAACTTGATCTAGATGGTAAGAAAACAAGACTGTTCGGTCCTATCTGAGCAGGAGCAAATAACCAGCAGGAGCCTTTGGAAGAGAGCCAAGCGGGAATGGGGGGGGGATAAGAGGGGGGCTGCCAAATGGGACCCAATTCTGAGGACAACTTAACCTGGCGGCAAGATAATGGGACTCTTTGGGGGCCAATCTGAGTAGGACCAACTAACCAGTGGGAACAGTTGGAAGAGGCCAAAGCAGGAATTGGGGGGGCAGGAATAAAAGGGGGGCTACCGGCTGAGACCATACTCTGAGAACAACATGACAAAGCAGGCAAGTAAATTAAGACTCTTTTGGAGCCAGTATGAGTAGGACCATCTAACCAGCAGGAAGAGTTGGAAGAGACCAAAGCAGGAAGTGTGGTGAGTAGGAATGAAAGGGGCCTAGTAACTGAGACCCTACTCGGAACACAACTTGACCCAGGGGGCAAGAAAACAGGACTCTTTATAGGGGCCTGTTGAGCAGGACCAACTACACATCAGGAATCGTTGGAAGAGACCAAACCGGTAAGTGGGAGGGAGCAGGAGTAAAAGGGGGGCTGCCAACTGAGTCCCTACTCTGAGGACAACTTGTGTTGGGGACAAGGCAACAGAACTCTTTGTTGTGACATATCTGAGCATGACCAACAAACCAGTGATTACAGTTGGAAGAGACCAAAGCAAGAACTGTCTGTGTGTGGGGGGGGGGGGCGGTGCGACAGGAATAAACGGGGGGGGGGGGCTACCAACTGCAACAATACTCTGAGGACAACTTGACATGGGGTCAAGAAAATAGAACACTTTGTTGGGGCCCTGTCGGAGCAGAACCAACCAACCAGCAAGAACAGCTAGAAGAGACCAAAGCAAGAAGAGAGGGGGGAGGAATAGAAGGGGGGCTACCAACTGAGACACTCCTCTGAGGACAACTTGTCCTAGGAGCAAGAAAACAGGAGGCTTTGTTCAGGCCTATCTGAGCAGGACCAAGTAACCAGCAGGAACGGTTGGAAGAGAGAAAAGTCGGAAGTGTGTGTGGCGGGGTGGCAGGAATAATAGCGGGGACGGGCCCAGGCTCTTCTGCAGCAGGTGTCGGGACTTCATGGAGATCCGCAGGGCCCATCCCGCCCCGGGGAGAGGAGATCAGCCTGGGCCGCGGTGCCGGGCTACCTGTAGAGGGTGGCCGCAGGCCCCGTCCACTCAACTGTGCCTCGGGGATCTGAGGAAGCTGAGGACCTTGGGGTGAGGGACAGGATCCTAGGTCAGGAAAGGGCAGGGACGCAGGACGGGGCCACGGTGTCCAGGTGGGGGTCAGAGGGAGGACTGAGTGACTCAGGTCCCCAGGACAGAGGGGACGTCCCAAAGTTCAAGACCTCACGCCTTCTGAGAAGGGCCCTTGGGAGGCATGGGGACTCGCGGAGGAGAGTCGGGCCAGACTTCCGCAGCCGGGTCTCAGAGACACCGGAGGAGGCGCAGGGGGCGGGGGGAGCACTGGGACACCTCAGTTCTGAAGAGGGCAGGGCCCGTGTCCTGGGGCGATTCCTAATGAGGAGCAGAGGGATCTGCAGGCAAAGGAGCCAGGACCCCACAACAGAGTCAGTCCACGCAGGCCCCCGGGAGGGATGGGGACACTGGGCGAGGCTGGACTTGGGCATCCGGGTCTCGGATCACCCGGACCGGGAGTGGGGGTCGGATGGGTGAGCTGGGGAGAACCGAGGACCCGCTGTCGGTCGGTCGGGAGCAGCCGCTCCGGCGGGCAGAGGGGAGGAGGGCCCAGGTGCTGTCAGGAGACCAGGTCCACCCCAGCCCAGAGCTACGAAGTCAGTCCGTGCCGCAGGCCCGGGGAGCCCCTGCATCGGGTGGCCAGAGGTGGCGGGCGCCCCGTCACTGAGCCTGGGCGGTGCGTCCCAGAGACCTTCGGACCCCGATCTGAGGGGCACGAGTTCCCTTCGTCAGCGGCCACGCGCCCAGGCCATCCCCGGGGTGCAGGAGGCCACGGAGGGAACACCAAGGGAGGGACTCCGACCCCCAGAACGGTGGCCCCGGCCCGGAAGGCGACCCCTAGCGGCAGCCTAGGGAAGCCCCTAGTGGGAATAAGGGCCCGCGGGGTGTCTGGACTTCCGCATCCGGGTCTCAGGAGACTGGCGGGGCGGGGTGGGGCGGGGCGGGGCGAGGGGGCCTCGGCGTCGTCGGCGTCTTCCGGCCGCGCCTGGAATCCCGTCAGGCATCCCTTCAGGCGCGGGAAGGGCGCCGAGCCTCGTGGGCTTCGAGGTGAGGCCCAGAGGGAGGAGCGAGGGAGCCGGGACCCAGAGGGGAATGAGTCCGGCGGTGGGGGCGGCGGTGGAGGCCGCAGGGTGGCGCGACCACGACGACTGTGACCAGGGCGTGAGGCGTGGGCGGCCTCGGGCTCTGGGTCCCAGCCCGACTGAGAGCTGGTTGCGCGCGAGGAGCCGGCGTCAGGCGGCAGAGCCCGAGGCCCAGGCCGCCCAGGGAGTCCGGATGGGGACGAGAGGACAGGGCTGAGGGACCCCAAGGAACCCATGTGAGCCCCTGCCATCGGCCCCGGGCCTCCCCGGACTTGGTCGCCTCGTGCGACGCCAGCCGCCTTGGCCCGGACCTCGCCGGGCCGGGAGGGCTCTGGTGGGAGGCAGCGGGCCCGGGGCTCCCCGGGAGAGCCCTGCAGGAGGACGGCCGGAGGCCCCTTGGACCCCAGCCCCGGGGCCGCCGTCGGAAAGCCGCCCCCGCGGTGGGGCCGGGCGAGGGGAGGGCCTGGGTGTGCGGGGCTGGACCCCGGTCAGCCGAGGCAGGATCCCGGGCCCTGGCCGGGGTGCAGGGGAGAGAGGAGGCGCTGCCTCCCAGCCCAGGACACCCACGTAGGGCCCAGGAGGCCTGCCCTGCCGCTCGGGTCCGCTCTGGCTGTCAGCGGAGGCCCAGAAGGGGCAGGTCCAGGCTGGATGGGGTGGGGGCTCCCGGGGTGGGGTGGCGGCCAGAGTCCTGGCCAGAATCTCCTGGCCGCAGTGGGGGGTGGGGGCCCGGGGCGGTGCACGCGGTCTGCCCCCACCCTGAGACCCTGAGGCGCCCCCTCCCTCCCTCGCTCCCTCCGTCCCTCCCTCCCTCCCTCCCTCCCTCCGTCTTCCAGGGGCTCGGAGAGCTCTGGAGTTGAGGCCTTGGTCTGAGGCAGGAGTCCCGAGGTCACAGAGCAGAGGAGGCGCGGCCGCGTGCCAGTCGGTTGTCCAGGCGAGGTGCGTGCTCCGCGCGTGGGGCCGGGGGCTCGCCCATCCCACCCCAGAGGGGACCCGTCGGCCCCCAACCCCCACGCGGCCCCGCTCTCAGGCCTGGGAGCTCGGGCTCTGTGGGCTGGGCCTCCCCCTGAGGAGCCACCCCTCTTCTGTCTTCAGGGTCTGGCGACCATCATGCCCCTGTGTCAGATGAGTGAGCTCTGCAAGGCCGAGGAGGAGCCCAGACAGGCCCCGCTGCCATGGGATGTACCGCTGTGGGAGGCGGAGGACGAGGAGGTGGAGGTGGTGGAGGTGGAGGTGGTGGAGGTGGAGGTGGAGGTGGTGGAGGTGGAGGAGGTGGATATTGTGGAAGCGGAGCAGGTGCATGCGGAAGAGGAGGTGGATGTGGAGGGGGACGTGGAGCACGTAGAGGTGGAGGAGGTGGAGGAGGTGGAGGAGGAGGGCGAGGCACTGTCTGCCCGAGAGTCAGAGGAGTGAGCTCTGGAAGCTTGAGGAAGAGCAGTGCATCCTGCTCCTGTTGGATGCACTGCTGTGGGAGGGGAGGACGAAGAGGAGGAGGCGGATGTGGAGGAGGAGGAGGCACCATCTCCCTCTCCATCCTCCTCTTCCTCCCTGTCCTCCTCCTGCTCTGCCCAGTTTCTGGTCCCCTGGAGGAGGGATCTGCTGCTGGCTTCCAGAGCCCCAGAGCCCTCACAGCCCCTGCCCTTCCCCAAATGCCATGGCAGGTGCTCCATTGAGCCAGTGGGACCTTGGCCCCAGCAGCCCGGAGGAGATGGGGTGGAGTACCTGGGGGCACTTGGAAGTGGCCCAGTCCCTGTGTCAGATGTGAATTCTTGTACACTTTTGGCGGGACCGTGACAGGATACAGTTGTGGTGGAAAACGGTTTGGTGTGCCATCGAAAGATTCAGAATGGAATCCCTGCGTGGTCCAACAATCCTAATTAATTCTGGGTGTCTTCGCAAAGAGTGGAAAGTTGGGTTCCAAGCTTCTGTCGCTCCCTTGCTCACAGGTGCAAGTGTTCACGATAGTTGAAGTGCTGGTGTGATATTATGGCATATGCAGAAAATATATTTGTGGTCATTGAGATGACTAAAATACATTTCTTTCAAATATCTACGTGGAGCATCTGGGCGTCTCATTCGGTTAAGTGTGCGACTTTGGCTCAGGTCGTGATCTCACGGTTTGTCTGTTGGAGCCCTGCGTCGTAGGGTCTGTGCTGACAGCTCAGATCCTGGAGGCCGCTTTGGATTCTGTGTCTCTCTGTCTCTCTCTCTGCCCCTCCTCCTTTGTGGGGGAGTGAGTGTTCTCTTTTTGTGTCTCAGAAATGAATAAATAAACATTAAAAACATAATAAAAAAGTAAACCAAAATACATAGCTGGTCTTGTTCCAGGGTCTGTCTCAGACCTCCCCAAATGCTTCTAATCCCAAAGCTTGAGGAAGGAATCCCTAAAAGATGAAGGTGTCTTGTTATGTCAATGAGGTGAGTCCGGGCATCTCCCAAGCACGGGGCCTGATTGCCAGGTGAGTGGACCATGTGCTTAGAGGATGGGCGCTTTCATTCCTCCTCCCTCCGCTGCCAGGGAGGGCCGAGGGGCTGCAGAGTGAGTGAGGAAGCCTCCAGAAAACCCCGAAGGGAGGCGTTGAGGGAGGTTTCAGGTGTTTGAACTTGCAGGTGTGTGGGGGAGGGCCGCACTCTGATGGTACGGCAGCCTCGCCCCTCTGCCCACATACGCAGGCAGCTCTTGTGTCTGGCTCTTCCTGAGCTCCATCCTTTCACAATCGAGAGGTGAGCTACCGGGTAGCTTGTTTGCCTGAGTTCCGTGAGCCACTCTAGCCAATTCACGGAACCTGAGGACGGGGTGGTGGGAACCTCTGATTTAGAGCCTCTCGGTCGCAAGCAGGGGTGACGGCCCGGGGTTTGGGACTGGCGGGAGTAGGGGTGGGCAACCTTGTAGGCCCGAGCGCCGGCCCTGTGGACTGCGATGCTGTCTCTGGGTGGAGAGTGGCAGAAGCAGGATGAACTCTGGGCCACCCCGCCGGGCCCGCCCCTGGCTGTGTGACAGTGCTGTCAGGCTGCCTCCAGGCCCGGCAGTCAGTTTGCATCACCAGCGTCGTGGCAGCTTAGGAGGGCAGCGCCTCCGGCTTCCCTCAGGAGGAGGGCTAAGCTTCCAGGAGCAGTTCTGGAACACCAAGATCACAAAGCCCTGTCCGTGCCCGGCAGGTCCCCAAGCCTAGGGCTGGCTTTTGCTCCACGGTCGCAGAATCACTGTGTCCTTTCAGTAATCAGACTATGTCGTTTCCGTCGGCCCCTCTTCTCCCCCAGACCCTTTTGTCTGGAGGGGTCCTACCCAAGAGGGACTGAAGCATCTTGGCAGAGCAACGTTGTCGTAGAAGTGAACCAGGAAGACTCGTCACGGTCAGGGGCTAGTCAGGGTGACAGCCTGAATTTTCAGCAGTGTTTGAAATGGGGGCACGTGACCCTTTTCATCCTGATGGCTTACCCGGTGAGGGGTGGACAAAAGAGCCTTGCCTTCCTGGGAAAGCTGAGGGAACACGCACACGGCCTGGTGGGTGCGGCAGGAGGAAGGCGAGGGAACAGGTGGCCAGTGCTTGTTGCGGACCGCAGGTAACCAGGCCGGGCCCGCACAGCGAGCCGAGAGCAGAGGGCCGCCCCCTCGAGGGGTTCCGAGTCGGATCTGCCCTGAGTGCACGGAGGCCTCAGGGTCCCTGCGGTTGGCCTTCCCGGGACCTGCAGCTTCAGCGGGCATCCCAAGCTCGGAACACACTCCCTCATCTGTGTCAGAAATGCCCCTGGGCGGCTCCGTTTCTCTTGGTCTCCTGGGAGAGCGAGTGCTTCCTTGCGCACATCTGGAAGGGACCCAGATGGTGCGGGGCGGCACCCAGGATATTTTGACAGACTTGGACCCCACGGAGGGGTGTCCCAAATCTACAACACGCCCAGAGCCCAAGACCTGGCGGTCGGGCTTTGCCTGCTCTCGGTCCAGCACAGCACCTGCTGAGGCTGAAAAGGCCCACCCACGGGGGCCATGTTCAGGTTTGGCTCGGCATTAAAGCCAGGCAGTTAGGCTTTGTGGTTCGGGTCTAACAAAGTCGGTGGCGCTTCCGCAGCAGCTTCCCGCAGGAAAGCCAAGACCCGGCCAGGCCAGACAGCAGCTGCCCAAGTCCCCATGGCAAGCAGATGCTTTCCTAAGCCTTTCCGGCCTCGCCGTCCTTAGAGTCTCGCCACGTGACCGCTGCAAAACCTGCGCCTTGGGCCAGATAGTCGTCATCCTCTAAGGGTCAGACCTGTGATTTCCCCAGGGCTCCTTAGCAAACTGTAGGGGGTTCCGGGGATCGGGGGCTCCTCCGGGAAGAAGACGTGACCAGGAGACACAGCAGCACACAAGCTCTCCTGGGTGGCGCCTGAACAGCCCCATTACCCAGGAGTCCCTCACAGCATGAGACCATCCAGGGGCTTATGGGCAGGGAGCCTATGCAGAACGGGAGTGCTATGGTCTGAATGTTTGTGTCCTCCCCCCCCCCACCCCCCCAATACATCTGTTGAAATCCTAAGTGCCAAAGAATGATGGCATTTGGAGGTGGGGCCTTTGGGAGGTGCTTAAGTCATGAAGGTGGAACCCTCATGGGTGGGAGGAGCACCTTGGGAAAGAGGCTGCAGGGAGTTCCCCAGTCCCTGCCACCATGAAAGGACACAGCGAGAAGATGGCGGCTGTGACCCAGGAGGAAGGCCCTCGCTGCACCGTGCGCGGGCACCTTGCCGGCACCTTGCACTTCCAGCCTTCAGCGCCATGAGGAATAAATGTCCCTTCTTCATAAGCCGCTCGGTGTGCGGCGTTGTGTTACCGCAGCCCCATGGGCTAAGGGATGAAGGCAAGGGAAGGGGCCCCTGGGGGAGGCCTCCCTCAGGGAGGGGGCTCAACTCAGCAGCTCAGGGCCCTGGCCCGGGGTCTTAGAAGCATAAGGCTCTATCTTGTGTATTCTCCGCAGATGCAGGGTGAGGTTTGGCGAGGCACGCCAAGCACGCAGGCTCCAAATGGCCCAAACTCGGCTGCTTGGGGCTAGGTTGGAAACAATCACAAACGTGAGGGAAAATGTGAGTCGGGTGCTGGCGGGTGTTTGAGCCAACAGGGTGCAGCAGCCTGCCATGAAGAAGTCCACCGCCTCGGGGGCCCCTGTGCGCAGGACCCGTTTGGCCCATTTGTAGAACACGACCTGAACCCTGCTTTTCCAGTCTCTAAAAGGCTCTGCGGGCTGCCTCTCTCTCCCACGTGGTCCTCCTTTCCCCAGGGCCTCCAGTAGGCAAAAAGCACCAGGAGACGCCTTCTGCTACCAAGATTCAGAGTTCACAACAGAGAGAGACACTGATGGAGAGTGACTCTAATGGCACAGTTCCCGATGGGAGAACATCTCCGAAGGAGACACGTCCGATACTGCAGAAAAGAAACGCTGATGGAAACCCCGAGGACCCGGGTCTCCCTGTCTACAGCATGGGAGGGAAACCGGCTATTAACAACACTTGCACATGGTTCCTCGAGAAAGCACCCAATGGCCCCGTGCCATTTGCAACCTTCCCAGTGTCCCCGAGCCTTGGGCGACTACAGAATGTAACGCCACCAGATAGGAAAGGCTCCTTTGCTGCTGGTCTCTGCAGTACACGGGAGGCTTCGTGGCTTCAGGGCTCTACTTGGTCAGGTGGAACCTGGGCCCCTGACTCCACCTTCCACGGCCTAGGTTGGGCCTTTTCTGACACCTTCCCAGGGGACCGGGGCCCAGAGGAAATGGCCCAGACCCCGTGGAGCACTCAGCACAGCCGCTGTGATGCGGGGCCCTCCGTGCCTGCTCCTGCTGTCCTGTTACCTTGCAGAGCTGTAACGTCAAAGATGCTAAACCCCGCCCAGCTCCTGGTGGGTCACACACAACTTTCTTCCTTCCAAAATGTACACCCTGGGACCGGGTTCACATCGTGGTCTCCACTGTCCCCAAGGACTTCCTTAGTCTGGAAGGGGAGACGGAGCACCCAACTGGGACTCCACGTGGGAGCTGGGCCGGATGCAGGAGCCCCGGGAAGGGAATCGTGAGGGGGACCGGGCCAGGAGTTAGGACTCCCGGAGACAGCGACCTCGAAGCCAGACCACAGGAGAGGGTAGCACGGGGTCTGACCCTGACACGGGCTCCAGGTGTGTCAGACAACAGTGCTGGCCAGACGAGCGGCGGGCCGGGCCAGGGGCCGGTGCCCGGCAGGGGGTGAGAAAAAGCGGCTGGAGGGCTGGAGGGCTGGTGGTTGCAGGCGAGGGTGAGGTGAATGCAGTGGCCAGCAGGGCTGGAGAAGGCAGGCCTGGGATGTGGCGAGGATTTGTGTCCACAACGGATGCGCTCCTTCTGGGCCGTGGCTGAGATAGACCCTCGGGGTGTGAGGTGACCCAACAGCAGGGGAAGGGTGGTGCCTTCGGGGGATGGGGACCAGGAAGGGGGTGGCTCCCGGGACACTGGGAGCAACGGTGGGGGGGGGGGACAGGGGGATGTTAAAGGATGGAGTCCAGGGGGTGGGGGTGGGGGCGGCCGAGGGCAAGGCCACAGAGCCAGGCTTGCCCGGTGGAGATGCCGGGCCTCGGGCCCTGTAACCTGGAGCTCGGCGCCCTCCCAGTGGGCACCAGGCTGTGTGGGAGCCGCGGAGAGTCAAGATTGAAATTGCTTTCCCTTCAGCGTGGCTGTCCTCCTGGCCTGGTCAACTGTGCTCTGCTGGAGTCGCCCGGCCTGGGGTTTGGTCCCTGTAAGGCGGCGACACGTCTGGGTCGTCTCCGGGGCCGTTGAAGCCCTGAGGGCCAGTCATTTCTCCCAGAGGGTCCCGAGCACGGAAGCTACCTGAGACAGACTCGTCTGAGCGGTGGTCATGGGTCCCAGGGTTGTAATGCTGGGACTGAGAAGATTTAGCCAAGAGAGACTGGGATTTCCATCATGCCCTTCTTCATGTAGACTGAAGATGGCACAGTGGCTATTTCTTCTTCAGGGGACGAGCTGAGCCTCCTGCCCTAGACTGTTAACCCCAGTAGAGATTCGGGGACTCTTGAAACAAAGAACATAAGGCAACAGTCCTACGGAAGACTTCGGACCTAACAGTGCCTAAATCCAATCAAATCTCTGCCTGCTCTCTGTAGAGTGCCACACTGTGTCTTCATGAATCTTCTTCTCTCCCACATCCCTCCCACCAATAGGTCCTGTCCCTGTCAGTAACCAACAGAGCTCAGGGGCTCTCAAGGGCCACAGTGAAATACCGCTTCCACTCCTTAAAGAGCTCACTGAAGGGAAAATCCTTATGTGTGCAACTAAAGGAAGCCGAGATGCTGTGGAAGAAGAGATGCTAGGAGCCCCCTCCTGAGAAAGCACCAATGATTTTGAAATGGTGGCTTTGTTTTACTTTTGCCTCCCATTTAAATCCTTATCCTCTCAGGGCACGGCCATACAAGACACGCTGACTTCTGGAATGAACGCTTGGTAAACCTGTCTGGAAGCACACAGCCCACGGATCAAGCCTGACTCTAGACCTGGGGCTCCATCGAGGGTTCCAGCCATTGGACTGAAAGGCACCTTGGGAGACCCTCTCTCAGACCCTCTTGGTGTTCCCCTTTTAGACACAAAGTATGGACTCTCAGAGAGGGCCAATGATGCTCCTCAGTGGTGGAGCTGGCACAAGGAGCTAAGATCCTCGCAGGCAGGGCCCTTTCCTCCTATCCAGAGTGAAGATTAAGAACAAAGTTGTCCAGACGCCTAGAGAACACGTATCCCCAAATCCACTGTCCCATCCTCTCACCTATGGCGAAGATGACTTTCATTTGGGTTTTGTGCCACCCCATACCCAGACTCTCCTCTATTTTCAGATACTTCATATTGGTTCCGTCTAGTCACGTCTAGCTAAACAAGTAGGAATGGTCCCTGGGAGTGAGTCTGTGTAAAGCAGGCCCTATGAAAAGTAGCCCCACAGTAAAGAACGTTATTCAGTGTATCTCCTATCAAGGTAATGGCAGGAGAGGACACACGGGGTGGGGTGGGAGTGGGCTCGGGACAAGAGAAGCAAGGTGGGCATGGCAGTGGACCTGTGAAGTGCTTTGTGTCAACAGAACGGAGTATATTCTGAACTTGCAAATCAAGTAATTAAAGGGGGAAATACCGAAGGAGATCCAATTTGCAAGCAGGAGGCCAGAAATCTGGGAAAGCGGAAGCGAAACCACCATATGGAAGAAAGGAAATAGGGCTTCAGAGGTAGGCTTGAGGGACCCTGAATCCAAGTGTCTGCAGGAGGTGATCTGCAAAGGGCATACTCAAGTGCTCCCAAAGTGAGCAGGTCTTGGGCAATGAGAAGGTTTTCTATAGGGAACAAATGGAAACTAAAGACAATCCCCTTGTGATCTGGAGAGGGATGAGCTGAGGAACATGGAGAAGCACAACAAGAGACTCTCAAGCACAGCGGAGGAAGCGGCTGTTCACGCCTAACACCGGCGCGTTGGGTAACGCTGTGTCTGAGGTGTTGTGGGTAAAACTGAGGTTGGGGAACAAGACGAATGCTCACACCGTGCTCCATCACAGCCCTACTCTGGGGACAACATGACCCGGGGGCAAGAAACCAGGACTTTTTGTTGAAAACAGGCCCAACTAACCAGCAGGAGGAGTTGGAAGAGACCAAAGAAAGAAACGGGGGGGGGGGGTAGGTGGCAGGAAGAAACGGGAGGGTTACCAACCAAACCCTACTCTGAGGAAACTTGACCTGGGGGCAAGAAGACAAGATTCTTTGAGCCTATCTGAGCAGGACCAACTAACCATCAGGAACAGTTGGAAGAAAACAAAGTGGGAAGTGAGGGGGGCAGGAATAAAAGGGGGCTACCAACTGGAACACTGCGCTGAGGGAACTTGACCGTGGGGCAAGATAACAGGACATTTTGTTGGGGTCTCTCACAGCAGGACCTACTAACCAGCAAGAGTAATTGGAAGACCCAAAAGGGAAGTGAAGGTGGGGGCAGTAATGATGGGCTACCAAGTGAGACACCACTCTGAGGACAACTTGATGTAGGGGGCAAGAAAACAGGAGTCTTGGTTGCACACAATCTGAGCAGGACTAACTAACCAGGAAGAAGAGTGGGAAGAGACCAAAGACAGAAGTGTGGGGCACGCAAGAAAACCTAGGGCAAGAAAACAGGACTCTTTGTTGGGGTCTATCTGAGCAGGACATCTAACTGGGAGGAACAGTTAGAAGAGACCAAAGTGGGAAGTGTGTGTTGGGGGAAGGGGGAATAAGATGGGAGCTATGACTGAGACCCGACTCTGAGGACAACTTGACTTAGGGGACAAGAAAATAGGACTCTTTGATGGGGCCTATCTGAGCAGGACCAACTAAGCAGCAGGAACTGTTGGAAGAGACCAAAGCGGGAATTGGGTGGGGACAGGAATAAAGGGGGGCTAACAACTGAGACCCTACTCTGGAGACAACTTGACCTAGGGAGCATTAAAACAAACAATACTCTTGGTGGGGCCTATGTGAGCAGGACCAACTAACACGCAGTAACAGTTGGAAGAGACCAAACCTGGAAGAGTGTTGGGGTCAGGAAAAAAAGTGGGGCTAACAGTTGAAACCCAACTCTGGACAATCTGAGCTGGTGGCAAGAAAATGACTCTTTGTTGGGGCCTATCTGAGCAGGACCAACTAACCAGGAGGAACAGTAGGAAGAGTCGAAAGCAGGAAGTGTGTGTGTTGGGGGGGGGAGAAGCAGGAATAAAAGGGGGTACCAACTGAAACCCTAGTCTGAGGACAACTTGACCTGGAGGCAAGAAAACAGGACTCTTTGTTGAGGGCTATATAAGCAGGACCAAGTAACCAGCAGGAACAGATGGAAGAGACCAAAGCAGAAAGTATGTGGGGGGCTGGAAGAAAAGGGGTACTACCGACTGAGCCCCAACTCAGAGGACAACTTGTGCTGGGCGCAAAAAAACAGGATTTTTTGTTGGGGCCTATCTGAGCAAGACCAACTAACAAGCAGGAACATTTGGAAGAGACCCAAGCAGAAAGTGTGTGTGTGGGTGGGGGGCAGAAATCAAAGAGGAGGCTACCAACTAGGACCCTCCTCTGGTGACAACTTGATCTAGGCCGCAGGAAAATAGGACTTTTTGTTGAGGCCTATCTAGGTAGAACAAGTAACCAGCAGGAACAGTTGGAAGAGACCAAACCAAAAAGTGTGGGCGGGCAGGAATAAAAGGGGAGGCTACCATCTGAGACCCTACCCTGGGGACAACTTGACCTAGGGAGCAAAACAAAACAAAACAAAACAGGAATCTTGGTGGGGCCTCTCTGAGCAAGACCAACTAACCAGCAGGAACAGTTGAAACAGATCAAAGAGGGAAGTATGTGGGGAACAGGAATAATGGGGGGGGGGGGATACAAACTGAAACTCAACTCTGAGGACAACTTGAACTCGGGGCAAGAAAACAGGAGTATTGCTGGGGCCTGAGAAGGAACATCTAACGAGTAGGAACAGTTGAAAGACACCAAATCAGGACGTGTGTGTCGGGGGGTGGCAGTAGTAAAAGGGGGACTCCCAACTGAAATCATACTCTGAGGACAACTTGATTTGAGGGCAGGAAAACAGCACTTTTTGTTGGGGCCTATCTAAGCAGGACAAACTATCCACCCGGAACAGTTGGAAGAGACCAAAGCAGGAAGTGGGGGGGGGGGCAGGAGTAAAGCGGGGTGGGGGGGCGCCAAAGTAAGACCCTACTCTGGGGAAAACCTGACCTAGGGGGCAAGAAAACAAGACTCTTTCTTTGGGCGTATCTGAGCAGGACCAAGTAACCACAAGGAGAATTTTGGAAGAAACCAAGGAGGGAATTGTGTGTGGTGCATGAATAAAAGGGGTGCTACCACCTTAAACCCAACTCTGAGGACAACTTACTTTGGGGCAAGAAAACATGACTTATTCTTGGGGCCTATCTGAGCAGGACCAACTAAACAGCAGGAAGTGTTGGGAGAGAACAAAGCAGGAATGGGGGGAGCAGGAATACAAAGGGAGGCTACAAATGAGAACCTACTCTGGGGACAACATGACCTAGGGGAGAGAAAATAGGACTCTTTGTTGGGCCCTATATGAGCAGGACAAACTTACCAACAGGAGTGGTTGGACGAGACCAAGGAGGGAAGCGTGTGGGGTGCAGGAAACAAGGTGGGCTACGAACTTAAACCCAACTCTGAGGACAATTTACCTGGGGGCAAGAAAACATGACTTATTCTTTGGGCCTATCTGAGCAGGACCAACTAACCAGCAGGAACAGTTGGAAGAGATCAAAGCAGGAATTGGAGGGGGGCAGGAATGAAAAGGACGCTACAAATGAGACCCTACTCTGGGGACAACATTTTCTAGGGGGCAAGAAAATAGGACACTTTGTTGGGCCCTATATGAGTAGGACAAACTAACCAACAGAAGAGGTTGGAAGAGACCAAGGAGGGAAGTGTGTGGGGTGCAGGAATAAAAGGGGGGCTACCAACTTAAATCCAACTCTAAGGACCCCTTGACCTGGGGACAAGAAAATAGGACTCTTTGTTGGGACCTATCTGAAAGGGAACAACTTACCTCCAGGAACACTTGGAACAGACCAAAGTGGGAAGTGTCAGTTGGGAGGGGCATTAATAAAAGGAGGGCTCCCAACTGACACACTACTCTGAGGACAACATGACCTTGGGGGCAAGTAAACAGGACTCTTTTGCAGGGCCTATCTAAGCAGGACCAGCTAACCAGCAGGAACAGTTGTTAGAGACCCAAGCAGAAAGTGTGGGGAGGAAGGAATAAAACGGGAGGCTACCAACTGAGACCATACTCTGGGGAAAACTTGACCTCGAGGGCAAGAACAGGACTCTTTGTTGAGGACCAAGCAGGACCGACAAACCAGCAGGAACAGTTGGAGCAGACCACAGTGGGAAATGGGGGGACAGCAATAAAAGTGGGGCTACCAATTTACACCCTACTCTGAGGACAACCTGGAACAAGAGAACAGGACTCTTTGTTAGGGCCTATCTGACCAGGACCAACTAACCAGCAGGAGAATTTGGAAGAGACCAAAGAGGGGTGTTGGCTTAAAAGGGGCCTACGGACTGAGACCCTACTCTGAGGACAATGTGACCTGGAGCAGGAAAATAGGACTCTTTACTGGGGCCTATCTGAGAAGTACCAACTAAGCAGCAGGAGTAGTTGGTAGGGATCAAAGCGGGAAGTGGTGGGGGAGGGAATAAAAGGGGGGCTTCAAACTGAGACACTACCCTGGGGACAATTTGAATTAGGGATCAAGAAAACAGGACTCTTGGTGGGGCCTATCTGAGCAGGACCAACCAACCAGCGGGTACAGTTGGAGCACACCGATGTGGGAAGTGTGTGTGGGGGGGGCAGGAATAAAAGGGGGTCTACCAACTAAGATCCTACTCTGAGGACAACTTGACCTAGGGGGCAATAAATCAGGATTCTTTGGGGGGCCTATCTGAGCAGGACCGACTAACTCACAAGAACAGTTGGAAGAGGCCAAAGTGGGAATTGGGGGGGAAGAAATAAAATGGTGGCAACCAACTGAGACCCTACTCTGAGGACAACTGGACCTAGGGGGCAACAAAACAGGAAACTTGGTCTGGGCCTCTCTGAGCAGGATCAACTAATCAGCAGGAAGAGTTGGAAGAGACCAAAGCGAGAAGTGTGGGGGTTCAGACATAAAACAGGGCAACCAAGTCAGACCCTACTCCGAGGACAACTTGACCTTGGGGGCAAGAAACGGGACTCTTTCTTCGGGGCTATCTGAGAAGACGCACTCACCAGCAGGAACAGTTGGAAGAGACCAGAGCAAGAAGCGTTGTGGGACAGGAATAAAAAGGGGGCTACCAATGGAGACAGTACTCTGACGGCAAGTTAATCTGGGGGTAAGAAAACAGGACTTTTTCTTGGGGCCTATCTGAGCAGGAGCAACTAACTAACAGGAGAAGTTGGAAGAGGCCACGAAGGGAAGTGTGTGAGGTACAGGAATAAAAGCGGGGGCTACCACCTTATACCCAACTCTGAGAACAACTTGACCTGGGGGCAAGGAGACACGATTATTTTGGGGCCTATCTGAGCAGTACCGACTAACCAGTAGTAAGAGTTGGAAGAGAACAAAGCAGGAACTGTGTGTGTGTGTGGGGGGGGGGGCAGTGGCAGGAATAAAAAGGGGGCTACCAATTAAACCCTACTTTGAGGACAGCTTGACCTAGGGGCATGAAAATAGGATTCTTTGTTGGGGCCTATCTGAGCAGGATAAAGGAACAGTTGCAAGAGACTAAATTGAGAAGTGGTGGTGGGGGGCTATAAAAGGGGTGCTACCAACTAAGACCCTACTCTGGAAACAACTTTACCTAGGAGGCAGAAAATAGGTTTCTTTGATGGGGCCTATCTGAGCAATACCAACTAAACCAGCAGGAAGGGTTGGAACAGTGCAAGGCGGGAAGTGTCGGGGGGGCAGCAATAAAAATGGTGCTCCCAACTGAGACCGTACTCTGAGGACAGCTTGACTCTGGGGGCCAGAAAACAGGACATTTTTTGGGGGGCCTATCTGAGATTGATGTCTAACCAGCAGGAACATTTGGAAGAGACTAATGCAGGAAGTGTGGGGGGCAGGAATAAAAGGGGGGGGGCTAGTAACTGAGACCGTACTCTGAGGACAACTTGATCTAGGGGGCAAGAAAACAGGGCTCTTTGTTGGGACCTATCTGATAAGGACGAACTAACCAGCAGGAACAGTTGGAAGAGAGCAAAGCAGGAAGTGGGGTGGGGAGGGAATAAAAGGGGGACTACAAACCGAAATCCTACTCTGAGGACAAGTTGACTTGGTGGCAAGAAAATAAGACTTTTTGTTGTGGCCTATCTGAGCAGGACCACCCAACCAGCAGGAAAATTTGGAAGGTCCAAACCAGGAAGGTGGGGGGGCAGGAACAAATGGGGGGCTACAAATTGAGATGCTACCCTGTGGACAACTTGACAGACGAGGCAAGAAAACATGACTCTTATTGGGGCCTATCTGAGTCGGACCAACTGACGAGCAGGAACAGTTGGACGAGATCAAAGCAGGAAATGGGGAGGCAGGAATAAAAGTGGACACCAACTGAGATCCTACTCTATGGCCAACGTGACCTGGGGGGCAAGAAACCAGGGCTCTTCCTTCTGGCCTATCTGAGCGGTACTACCTAATCAGCAGGAAGAGCTGGAAGACACCAAAGCAGGAAGTGTGGGAGGCATGAGTAAAAGGGGGGCTACCAACTAAGACCCTACTCTGAGGACAACTTGAACTGGGGCAAGTAAACAGGGCTCTTTGTTGGGGCCTATCTGACCAGGACCAACTAGCCACCAGGAGTAGTTGAAGAGACCAAAGCAAGAAGTTTGCCAGGGCAGGTATAAACCGGGGCTACCAACTGAGACCCTAATCTGAGGATGACTTGACCTGGGGGCAAGAAAACAGGACTCCCTTTTGTGGCCCATGTGAGCAGGACCAAGTAACCAATAGAGCAGTTGGAATGGACCAAAGCAGGAAGTGGGGGGGGGCAGGAAAAAAGGGAGGCAACCAACACACACCCTACTCTGAGGACAACGTGACCTCGGGGGCAAGAAAACAGAACTCTTGGTTCGTGCCTATGTGAGCTGGACCAACTAACCAGCAGGAACAGTTGGAAGAGACCAAATCAGGAAGTGTGTTTGGAGGAGTGGCAGGAATATAAAGGGGACTACCAAATTAAACCAGACGCTGAGAACAACGTGACCTAGGGGCATGAAATTAGGACTCTTTCTTGCAGCCTACTTGAGAAGGAACAATTAACCAGCAGGAACACTTGGACGATACCAAAGCAGGAACTGGGTGGATCAGGAATAAAAGGGGGCTACCAACTAAGACCCCACTCTGGAGACAACTTGACCTAAGGGGAAAGAAAACAGGAATCATGGTGCAGCCTATCTGAGCAGGGCCAACTAACCAGCAGGAAGAGATGAAAGAGACCAAAGTGAGAAGTGTGGAGGGGGGGAAGCAATAAAAGGGGGGCTACAAACTTAAACCCAACTCTGAGGACAACTTGACCTGGGCCAAGGAAACAGGAATATTTGTTGGGCCTTATCTGAACAGGACCAACTAACCAGCAGGAGTGGTTGAAAGAGACCAAACCAGGAAGTGTGTGTGTGTGTGTGTGGGGGGGTGGTCAGCAGGTACAAAAGGGGGGTGCCAAATTAAACACAACTATGAGGACAACTTGTCCTAGGGGCAGGAAAATAGGATTCTTTGTTGAGACATATACAAGCAGGACAAACTAACCTATAGGAACAGTTGGAAGAGACCAAAGCAGGAAGGGGGAGGCAGGAATAAAAGGGGTTAGGCTACCACCTGAAATCCTACTCTGAGGTCAACTTGACCTAGTGGAATAAAAATAGGACTCGTAGTTGGGGCCTATCTGAGCAGGACCAATTAACCAGCAGGAACAGGTTGAAAAGACCGAAGCAGGAAGTGTGGGGTGGGCAATAGGAATAAAAGAGGGGGGCCCCAACTGACTCCCTACTCTGATGACCACTTGACCTGGGGGAAAGAAAATAGGACTCTTTGTTGGGCCCTATCTGAGCAGGACCAAGTAACAAGCAGGAACCGTTGGAAGAGACCAAAGTAGACAGTGTGGGAGGGCAGGAAAATAAAGGGGGGGCTACCAAGTAAGACCCTACTCTGGGGACAACTTGATCTAGATGGTAAGAAAACAAGACTGTTCGGTCCTATCTGAGCAGGAGCAAATAACCAGCAGGAGCCTTTGGAAGAGAGCCAAGCGGGAATGGGGGGGGGATAAGAGGGGGGCTGCCAAATGGGACCCAATTCTGAGGACAACTTAACCTGGCGGCAAGATAATGGGACTCTTTGGGGGCCAATCTGAGTAGGACCAACTAACCAGTGGGAACAGTTGGAAGAGGCCAAAGCAGGAATTGGGGGGCAGGAATAAAAGGGGGGCTACCGGCTGAGACCATACTCTGAGAACAACATGACAAAGCAGGCAAGTAAATTAAGACTCTTTTGGAGCCAGTATGAGTAGGACCATCTAACCAGCAGGAAGAGTTGGAAGAGACCAAAGCAGGAAGTGTGGTGAGTAGGAATGAAAGGGGCCTAGTAACTGAGACCCTACTCGGAACACAACTTGACCCAGGGGGCAAGAAAACAGGACTCTTTATAGGGGCCTGTTGAGCAGGACCAACTACACATCAGGAATCGTTGGAAGAGACCAAACCGGTAAGTGGGAGGGAGCAGGAGTAAAAGGGGGGCTGCCAACTGAGTCCCTACTCTGAGGACAACTTGTGTTGGGGACAAGGCAACAGAACTCTTTGTTGTGACATATCTGAGCATGACCAACAAACCAGTGATTACAGTTGGAAGAGACCAAAGCAAGAACTGTGTGTGTGTGTGGGGGGGGGCGGTGCGACAGGAATAAACGGGGGGGGGGGGGGGCTACCAACTGCAACAATACTCTGAGGACAACTTGACATGGGGTCAAGAAAATAGAACACTTTGTTGGGGCCCTGTCGGAGCAGAACCAACCAACCAGCAAGAACAGCTAGAAGAGACCAAAGCAAGAAGAGAGGGGGGAGGAATAGAAGGGGGGCTACCAACTGAGACACTCCTCTGAGGACAACTTGTCCTAGGAGCAAGAAAACAGGAGGCTTTGTTCAGGCCTATCTGAGCAGGACCAAGTAACCAGCAGGAACGGTTGGAAGAGAGAAAAGTCGGAAGTGTGTGTGGCGGGGTGGCAGGAATAATAGCGGGGACGGGCCCAGGCTCTTCTGCAGCAGGTGTCGGGACTTCATGGAGATCCGCAGGGCCCATCCCGCCCCGGGGAGAGGAGATCAGCCTGGGCCGCGGTGCCGGGCTACCTGTAGAGGGTGGCCGCAGGCCCCGTCCACTCAACTGTGCCTCGGGGATCTGAGGAAGCTGAGGACCTTGGGGTGAGGGACAGGATCCTAGGTCAGGAAAGGGCAGGGACGCAGGACGGGGCCACGGTGTCCAGGTGGGGGTCAGAGGGAGGACTGAGTGACTCAGGTCCCCAGGACAGAGGGGACGTCCCAAAGTTCAAGACCTCACGCCTTCTGAGAAGGGCCCTTGGGAGGCATGGGGACTCGCGGAGGAGAGTCGGGCCAGACTTCCGCAGCCGGGTCTCAGAGACACCGGAGGAGGCGCAGGGGGCGGGGGGAGCACTGGGACACCTCAGTTCTGAAGAGGGCAGGGCCCGTGTCCTGGGGCGATTCCTAATGAGGAGCAGAGGGATCTGCAGGCAAAGGAGCCAGGACCCCACAACAGAGTCAGTCCACGCAGGCCCCCGGGAGGGATGGGGACACTGGGCGAGGCTGGACTTGGGCATCCGGGTCTCGGATCACCCGGACCGGGAGTGGGGGTCGGATGGGTGAGCTGGGGAGAACCGAGGACCCGCTGTCGGTCGGTCGGGAGCAGCCGCTCCGGCGGGCAGAGGGGAGGAGGGCCCAGGTGCTGTCAGGAGACCAGGTCCACCCCAGCCCAGAGCTACGAAGTCAGTCCGTGCCGCAGGCCCGGGGAGCCCCTGCATCGGGTGGCCAGAGGTGGCGGGCGCCCCGTCACTGAGCCTGGGCGGTGCGTCCCAGAGACCTTCGGACCCCGATCTGAGGGGCACGAGTTCCCTTCGTCAGCGGCCACGCGCCCAGGCCATCCCCGGGGTGCAGGAGGCCACGGAGGGAACACCAAGGGAGGGACTCCGACCCCCAGAACGGTGGCCCCGGCCCGGAAGGCGACCCCTAGCGGCAGCCTAGGGAAGCCCCTAGTGGGAATAAGGGCCCGCGGGGTGTCTGGACTTCCGCATCCGGGTCTCAGGAGACTGGCGGGGCGGGGTGGGGCGGGGCGGGGCGAGGGGGCCTCGGCGTCGTCGGCGTCTTCCGGCCGCGCCTGGAATCCCGTCAGGCATCCCTTCAGGCGCGGGAAGGGCGCCGAGCCTCGTGGGCTTCGAGGTGAGGCCCAGAGGGAGGAGCGAGGGAGCCGGGACCCAGAGGGGAATGAGTCCGGCGGTGGGGGCGGCGGTGGAGGCCGCAGGGTGGCGCGACCACGACGACTGTGACCAGGGCGTGAGGCGTGGGCGGCCTCGGGCTCTGGGTCCCAGCCCGACTGAGAGCTGGTTGCGCGCGAGGAGCCGGCGTCAGGCGGCAGAGCCCGAGGCCCAGGCCGCCCAGGGAGTCCGGATGGGGACGAGAGGACAGGGCTGAGGGACCCCAAGGAACCCATGTGAGCCCCTGCCATCGGCCCCGGGCCTCCCCGGACTTGGTCGCCTCGTGCGACGCCAGCCGCCTTGGCCCGGACCTCGCCGGGCCGGGAGGGCTCTGGTGGGAGGCAGCGGGCCCGGGGCTCCCCGGGAGAGCCCTGCGGGAGGACGGCCGGAGGCCCCTTGGACCCCAGCCCCGGGGCCGCCGTCGGAAAGCCGCCCCCGCGGTGGGGCCGGGCGAGGGGAGGGCCTGGGTGTGCGGGGCTGGACCCCGGTCAGCCGAGGCAGGATCCCGGGCCCTGGCCGGGGTGCAGGGGAGAGAGGAGGCGCTGCCTCCCAGCCCAGGACACCCACGTAGGGCCCAGGAGGCCTGCCCTGCCGCTCGGGTCCGCTCTGGCTGTCAGCGGAGGCCCAGAAGGGGCAGGTCCAGGCTGGATGGGGTGGGGGCTCCCGGGGTGGGGTGGCGGCCAGAGTCCTGGCCAGAATCTCCTGGCCGCAGTGGGGGGTGGGGGCCCGGGGCGGTGCACGCGGTCTGCCCCCACCCTGAGACCCTGAGGCGCCCCCTCCCTCCCTCGCTCCCTCCGTCTTCCAGGGGCTCGGAGAGCTCTGGAGTTGAGGCCTTGGTCTGAGGCAGGAGTCCCGAGGTCACAGAGCAGAGGAAGCGCGGCCGCGTGCCAGTCGGTTGTCCAGGCGAGGTGCGTGCTCCGCGCGTGGGGCCGGGGGCTCGCCCATCCCACCCCAGAGGGGACCCGTCGGCCCCCAACCCCCACGCGGCCCCGCTCTCAGGCCTGGGAGCCCGGGCTCTGTGGGCTGGGCCTCCCCCTGAGGAGCCACCCCTCTTCTGTCTTCAGGGTCTGGCGACCATCATGCCCCTGTGTCAGATGAGTGAGCTCTGCAAGGCCGAGGAGGAGCCCAGACAGGCCCCGCTGCCATGGGATGTACCGCTGTGGGAGGCGGAGGACGAGGAGGTGGAGGTGGAGGAGGTGGAGTTGGAGGTGGAGATGGAGGTGGAGGACGTGGAGTCGGAGGAAGAGGAGTTGGAGGAGGAGGATTTGGAGGTGGAGATGGAGGTGGAGGACGTGGAGTCGGAGGAAGAGGAGTTGGAGGAGGAGGTGGAGTTAGGGGAGGAGGTGGAGTTAGGGGAGGAGGTGGAGTTGGAGGAGGAGAAAGCAGAGGAGGAGGAGGAGGGGGGCCCATCTCCCTCCTCCTCCTCCTCCTCCTCCTCTTCCTCCCTGTCCTCCTCCTGCTCTGTCCTCATTCTGGTCCCCCTGGAGGAGGGATCTGCTGCTGCCCGGTCCCCGAGTCCTCCCCAGAGCCCTCGGAGCACCTGCCCCTCCCCCAGTGCCATGGCAGGCGCTCCAGGGAGCCAGTCCCACCAGGGCTCCAGCAGCCCCGATGAGGAGGGGTCGAGCACCTGGGGGGCCCCGGCAGGGGCCCAGGCCTCGCTCCCAGATGCGCTCCGCGTGAAGGTGGCCGGCCTGGTGCTGCTTCTGCTCCTCAAGTATCGCACCAAGCAGCCGACCACACGGGCGGAGATGCTGGCGGCGGTCAGCCAAGATGACCGGGACCGCTTCCCCGTGATCTTCCGCCGAGCCTGCGAGTATCTGCAGCTGGTCTTTGGAGTCGACGTGAAGGAAGTGGACCCCCGCGAGCACTCCTACGTCCTGGTCAGCATCCTGGGCCTCAGCTGCGATGGGACGCCGAGTGGTAGGGACGGCATGCCCAAGACCAGCCTCCTGGTGCTGGTCCTGTGGGTGATCCTCCTGGAGGACGACCGTGCCCCTGAGGAGGCGGTGTGGGAAGCGCTGGGGGTCATGGGGGTGTATGCCGGCAGGGAACACGTATTCGATGGGGAGCCCAGGGAGCTGCTGACCGAAGTCTGGGTGCAGGAAGGGTACCTGGAGTACCGGCAGGTGCCCGGCAGCGAGCCCGCACGCTACGAGTTCCTGTGGGGTCCCAGGGCCCACGCAGAAACCAGCGGCGTGCAAGTGCTGCAGCACATCCTCGCGGTCAACAGCAGGCAGCCCGGGGTCTCCGTGTCTGTCCGAAGAGGCTGTGAGCCATGAGGAAGAGCGGGCCTGAGCCCGAGGGGCAGCCGGGCCCGTTCCCGCCTGGGGTCGAGCAGCTTCTCCTGCGGGGCACGAAGCCAGGCCACTTCTCCCCTGCGAGTGCAAGCAGAGCGGGCGCTGGGCGTTGTGAGTAGTGGAGGGCCAGGGCGGCTTGGGGGAAAGCGGGGCCAAGAGCACGTTTGGGTGGGTTCTTGTTCTCTGTCTACGTGGCCTCGGAAATCGATCTTTGTTTCCTCGAGGAAGTTTTCAGATGTTGTTCCTTGTCATAGAAGGTTTCGTGAGCTTCGGGCTCAGCGTGGGAGTGGCACCCACGCCACAGGTGTTCGAGAGTCAGAGTTTTGCCGTTTGGTGCAACGAGCTGGGAACCCTTCCGTCCTCGTTCGGGATCCAGAAGGGAATCGCGGTGCCTGGGCTGGGCACAGACAGGGATGTCTTGCAAACGTGAAGACCTTGGCAGTAAACGGATGGTTTCAGGACATGGAGAAGTAAAAGATGTTCGTTCTTGCTTCTCGTCCCTTGTCGTCTGTCATTCTGGACAAGGGACATAGAGATGTGTGCCTGCCTTTGCTTGGGTCTCCAAGAAAGGAGGAGACACTCGATCTGAGCAGAGGTCCCCAGCTCACTGGGACATTTGTGGCCGGACATTCGCCGAGCTCTGCTCACTCTCGGAAGGACCCTGTGTTGGCAGTGAGGACACTAGGAGAGGCAGGACACGTCCCACCCATAGGTGACTGTCTAGCAGCGACAGTCCCAGTGGGAAGGCAGGGAAGGGTCCCCTAAGAGGAGCAGAACAAATCAAAGAAGGGTGAGGCAGTGTGGCTCCAGGGGGAGCCCTACAATGGAGACATCCTTAGCCAGGCTGGCTTGGTGTCTCTGGTCAGTGTGATGCCTTCTGCGCAGCTGATCACAATGAAACTGGATGTTGACAGTGGCCAGGCCCACAGATGGTGTCCCTTAGGGGTATGAGCAAAATCTCAAATAGATAATTGCTCTGAGAAGTTCCTTTTGGATCATGGACAAACCAAAGAAATCTCCTCCTGGGTCAGGAAGTGAAAGTGTCCTGCACTCTTGTCCCGGTGTAGTTGAACACAGTGCACGGACTAGGTGTTTTCTACCCATCATCTGCAAGGATTTCTGGAGAAATGCAATAATATTCCTTTAAAGTCGAGCCCAGAAGGCTCTAGACGGACACTGTTGTTCCTGGCCATGGAAAACCAGAACCAAGTGCATTATAAAGATGTTTTCATTTGATTATCTTGAGTGTCCTTAGACAGCTGTAAGCCAGGTCTAGGTTTTGGTGTGGGAGAAATGAATGAAAGTAGTGGTTTGGATGGAAGAGCATGTGGAAGGAGGGAGGAAGTTGGTCTTTGATTCAAATTCTAGCAGCTTTGTGCTGTATCCAGCTGGGACGACTCCCCCACGCCTACATTCCACACATATTCTTGAAGAACCTGAGTCCCACAGGGCTTGGTCGTTTTCCCAGGATCACACGGCTAGTAAGTGACAGGGCAGAAACCGGACCCCTGGTCTGAATTCATGGAGAGCCCACGCTGTTCCCACCCACCCCAGCCTGTGGCCGACCGTCTGACTCCTACGTTTCTCTTCTCGCTCCCATGGTGTTTCCCAGGTGACATAAAGTAGGACCCCGAGGCCCAGGTAGTAAAAACAAGCCTAAGGAAGAAAGGTGACAAGAAGAATCAAACACAACTTGGGGATTTTCCGAGTCTTGTCCAGAGCAGACTCTGCTAGGTGCCGCCGTTTCTTTCCAGTCCCAACACTTTCCCCCATGACAGCCCCTGGTCTTCCCACATGTGCCCTCCTGTCCAACTCTGGAACCTGGCCTGCTGGCCAGCTCATCACCACCGCCTCCTCTCCTGGCTGCACAAGGGCTTCATGCCCTCCCATGACATAGAGCATGCCTCCTCCCTGCCCAGGTTCCCTGGCTCTCCTGGAGCTTACCCTCCAGGCCCTCTGACAGCTAAAGCCCTTTTGGTGGGAAACGGGACTTGGACTGTGACCTTAAGACAGCTGTTCATCCCTCCCCAGGGAGTCTTCCATACACTCTCTGTTTTCCCAATGGGCTGTGAGGAATGTCTCATTGCACCTATAACCTACAGGGACTTGGGGATTAACCCTGATGTTACGCAGCGGATATTTGAAGCCACCCTGGTGTTTGCAGTAGGACTTCAATGATTTTCTTATTTGAAGCTGGGAACGGAACACATATTCAGATGAAGGAGCTTATTTAGGTGGTCAGATAGTAATGCTTCATCACAAGTGGTAGATGAGCAAACATCCACCGAAGTCAAATTCCTAAAATCCCTGGAATGCTCCTGGGTGGCAAAAAATGGTTCCTCGGTGGACATATTAGGCCAAATTGAGCCAGAAAGAAAGAACCATCCTCCCACTGCCTCTTGTCTGGTACCAGCCCCACGGAAAAGCCCTGGCGGCCAGTGAGCCTAATGGCACCTGTGCAGGTAAGGTGTTCAGGCAAGTTTAGTCACGTGGAGGGTAGCAGAGACTCACAGGTTCAGACTTTACCCATGTTTCAAAAAGAAGGAGGAAATCCTCGCCTATTGTGATTACAGATGGCAATGCAGGGATTTTCTGCAGGCAATGCAGAAAAGTACTATTGAGTGAAGAAGGTGAACACTTCCTGCTGAGAGGTACAGGATCCTCTTAACATTAGATGTGGTTCTCTATTTGAAAGTATCTGTCGTGTGGTAGGCACTTGAAAATTCAAAGAAAACCAAGGCAAATCTGACCTCAGATTACTCCTCCGAGCAATAAAGTCGGTTGTCCTAACAAATTATGATAGTTGCCTTTGGTTGAGCACCTACTGTGTAGCGATACGTGGGAGAAATTTCAATGCTCATCCATACCTTGTCTTTGCTTTCCTTCCTGGACACAGGGGACCCTGCATTTCCAGTCCACTTGTAGTTAGGAAGGGTCATGTGATGACCCCTTGCCACGGAGACGTGAGCAGAAGCATCGTTCGTCACATCCAGGCATCTCAGAGCCAGTATGTCAGTATGTCAGCTCCGTGCTGTCTCCCTTGATTCACCATGGCCGGCCCATGTTGAGATAGGGGAGCCACAAGATGAAAGCAACCTGTCTCTCCAGGGTCTAGGAAAAGCGGAGGGCCCCTGCCAAACTGTATCAGAATTTACGTGCACCAGCATGCACTTTTGTTGTGCTAGCCCTTCAAGTGTCAGGGTTTGTCTGTTGCATCAGTTAGCAGTTACTTTGACATGGCTGCTTTTCTGTTGTTAGACTTACATGGAAATTTCAAGTACAAAGGTAGTAGTGCATATCTTCCTGCTTCCAAGAAACTCTAAAAATCCAGGTAAGTCACAATGTTCCCTTTTCAAAGATCTTCCACAGTTCAGCCTTCTCCTCAGAAGTCCCCACGACTAACAATCTAGTGTGTGTTATTTATTTTATTTTTTTTATTTTTTTTATTTATTTCTTTGGGACAGAGAGAGACAGAGCATGAACGGGGGAGGGGCAGAGAGAGAGGGAGACACAGAATCGAAAACAGGCTCCAGGCTCTGAGCCATCAGCCCAGAGCCTGACGCGGGGCTCGAACTCACGGACCGCGAGATCGTGACCTGGCTGAAGTCGGACGCTTAACCGACTGCGCCACCCAGGCGCCCCTAGTGTGTGTTATTTAAAGGTGACTATGGTTTTCAATAGTGTGCTGTCAGAATATATCGTTTTTCTTCAACATAATAGGTAAGGGTGGACATATTGTTCTGCCACTAGCTTTTGTTACTTAATAAAATGGACGCAGGATATTCCCGTGACAGCACATATAGATCCACCTCACTTTTGAAACTACTCCCTGGAGTGTTAAAGTATGTATATACCACAATTAATAACATAAACATTTTTTTTTCCTGGTGGAGATGTAAATGGTTTTCCCTGTGTCCTATGATTAATGAAGTGAAAACAACATCTTTGAATACGAATGCCTGGGTAAACGTTAGAATACATTGTTTTCTAATGATATATACGTACTAACATAGACATTGGGTTAAAGTGGAAAGGGTGTGGACAGTTTAACATTTTATAGATACGTCTGAAATTTTATTCCAAAAATGCTATACTGATTTGTATTCTCATAAAAATTGCAAATGATTTGAGATTATGCAATACCAACAAGATACTTCCCCTTTACTTTGAGAAAGAAGGATTTGGCCAGAGTGACCAGGAGCCAGGGGAGGGAACCAGACAGGACACCCTCAGCTAGGAAGGGGCATTGAGAGCATCCAGCGGAAAGCGATTGCCACAGTCCATGAGAGAAAAGGAGTACAAAACCAAGTCCAGGGAGCCCCCAGGCAGGCTGGGAGTTGGGGCTCTGAATCTAGAGTCTAGCTTAGGGGCAAAGGGGCCAGAAGGAGAGAAGGTGGGGAGGGAGAGGGACCTGGGACAAAGAACATGAACAGGCTGGGGAAATCTCTGAATCATTATCACTAGCTGGAAGTTTCAGGGTGGTCTGAACAGGGCAGGTCTATTGGATGAATGGACCAGCACCATGCCAGACACCCCGCTGCCTTAGAGTCCCCCTACCTCTGTCAGGAAGAGTACACTTGGCTCCCTGCGTCATTCAGGTGAGCGACATCTCTGGATTACTCTAGCATTATAGCATTATCTAGTGCATCCTTGCCAGGGTCCTGGGGCTGGAAGCTGTCAGGATGCCTGCTGGAGGCTGGGGACTTTCCCTCTGGGTGCAGTGCAACCCCACATAAATGGCGGGGCTATGTGAGTGAGGGGTTAGTGAGCCGAGGAATGATGGCTGAGAAGGGCCAGGAACAGCCAAGAGCAGTGGAAGGAAGTGTGCAGTGGCAAGGAGGGCGAAATCAGAAGGAGAAAGCCCTGGGACTAATCATCTCAGACTCTGCAGATAAAGGGCTGGGCATGGACACGCTTGAACGTTGTCCAAATGGTGTCCCTGGCTCGGACTGCCTTCCAGGGCTTCTGAGGCCTTGGCATAGAAGGAGCAGATGTCCTGTGGCCATGATGACTGGCCTGTGTTGCCATCAGATTCTGTCTGGGATACAGGACTGGCCCAAGATGCAGATGTTTGCAAGGTGGATGGAAAACCTGTAAAGATGGCACTTTTTCTTGTTCAACTGATGAGGAGGTGTGGGCCCCAATGCAGGACAAGGAACATGAATGGGCTGGGGAAACCTTCTGATAGGCTATGTTTCCTAGGAAGGAAGCACCATGGACACCCTCAAAAATAATTTCCTATGGGAATTCTGAAGTTCATGAGCCATTGGAGAACTGTAGGTTTCATCTATGGAAGTGGAAGGCTCAGGCAGGGGCCAGGCTCCACATTTTGAGTCAGTGAATGGCACTTTCCAGTAATTTGGTTGATTCACTCATTCATACAGCAAACATTTACTGAACATATGCTGAGAAAGAATATTAAACAAACAAAGTCAAATAACACGACAAAGCACTTAATTCAGCCTGAGTGGGAGGATGGTGAGAGATGTGATGTAAAAGAGTTTTAGGAACTGTGAGATGGTGGGGAGAGTGTATAATGACCCAGAATTCTGAGGTTTCTCACTTTGCTGGAGCTTTTGCTCTCATCTCAGATTGAGGATGAGAGAGGAAGAGGTAGTGGTGAGTTGATGAGGAAAATATGGAGAATACAGTCAGTATGAGCCATGTGGGTGGTGAACTTCTGCTGATTGTCCAGGTGGGTCTACCCAGTGGGTAGTAGGAAACATGGGTCTAACAGGAGAGGAGCTTGGACTGGACATTGTTAGGCTGTGTTAGCAAACACAGTTGGAAACTAAAGTCACATATTAAATTTAGGAAAGACTTTAATGGGAGAAAAGAACCAGAAAATATAATTACAGAAAGTTTTTATAGTATATGTATATATATATATATATATATATATATATATATATATATATATATATATATATATATTCTTGCATTTGTGGCTCACGTACAGTTACACTAATGACCTTTCAATTTCACATCTGCTGTGTTGGATCACTTTTAAGGACTTTACTCTTGATAGCCTTTGGCAAAACTAAGCTTACACTCTCTCTCTGTTTCCTCCAATATCCAGACACTATCTTTTCAAACCTAGTGTGTGCATTTTAGGCAGTTGGCAGCTCTTCAGTAACAGAAGTTGCTCATTACAAACAGACTAGGGGCCTGGAGGACACCCTTGGACTCAAGTATCTAGAGGCTAGACCCATGATGGGTCATTTAGTGGACATCAAAATTTTAGATGTAGGACCTCTTATTTCAACTGAAGCCTTCCACAGAAATCCACTCCATATACACGAGCAAGGCAGAGAACTCTGGTTGAACTGTTGAAGTGAGGACTATAATCCTAAAGTCCTACCTAAGCCTTAAAAGAAGTGGACCCTGACACTCAGCCACAGACTCTAGGGTCTTCCTGAGCATAGATGTGAAAGCTGTGTGCTACAAGGCCCTTCTTCAGACATGGACTTCCTCATGCTCCTGCATAGACACCTATCTGTGTGGACTCCAATGTGCCCAATGCACTGACTTCTAATTTTGCTGTTGGGTTTTCCAGCACTGCCAAAAGCAAGTGGTGCCCTAACCTCTGTGTGTTCAACATACGTTATAATCCCATTTATTTTCCAAACTCCTCATTGCCCATTGCCCCCCCCACCTCAATCCAGACACACATAAGCACACATTTTCTTTCTACTATTCTCTACTGTCAGAACAGAATTGGCTACCCTCCCTCCAACCCACCATCCCTGTTTTTTCTTTTCAGACCTGCCTTAAATTCTAATTTGAAAAGAGGCTTCTATGAGCACCTAGGTGGCTCAGTAGTGAAGCATCTGACTCTTGGTTTTGGCTCAGGTCATGATCTCACAGTTTTGTGAGTTTGAGCCCCACATTGGGTTCTGCACTGATGGCATGGAGCCTGCTTGGGATTCTCTGTGTCCCTCTCTCTGTGCCCCTCCCCCCAGTCATATTGTGTCTGTTTCTCTCAAAATAAATAAACTTCAAAAAATAATTTAAAAAAAAGAAAAAAGAAATAAAAAAAAGCACTTCTACTTGTGCTTTACCTGCTAGCTCTCAGCCCCAAGAAACATTATGGGCCTTCTTTACCTTCTTACCCATGTTTCCTTCTTTTAAAAGTATCCTCAGGTAGGGGCGCCTGGGTGGCTCAGTCAGTTGAGCGTCCGACTTCAGCTCAAGTCACGATCTCGCGGTTCCTGAGTTCGAACCCCGCGTCAGGCTCTGGGCTGATGGCTCAGAGCCTGGAGCCTGCTTCCGATTCTGTGTCTCCCTCTCTCTCTGCTCCTCCCCCGTTCATGCTCTGTCTCTCTCTGTCTCAAAAATAAATAAACATTAAAAAAAAAATTTTTTTTTTTAAAGTATCCTCAGATCAAGTTCAAGCACCTTCAACAAGAGTGTGGAGCTTGGCTCATTTTATTTACATCTATTGCCTCTGCTTCCCCAGAACATTGCAAAGACATTTTGTTTACTTCTATGAGAGGAGTGTTTAGTCTCCAAATTTAACTGTAGATGTGACTATTCTTTCAGTTCAATCAAACTTTGTTTCTTATATTTTGAAGCTCTGCTTTTAGGTGTATACACACTTAGGATTGTTATGTCTTCTTGGCGAATTGACTCTTTTATCATTATGTGATGTTCCTTTTTGTAAATGTTTATTGATTTATTTTTGAGAGAGAGAGAGAGACAGAGTGTGGGCAGTGGGGAGGCAGAGAGAGAGGGAGACATGGAAACTGAAGCAGGCTCCAGGCTCTGAGCTTCAGCACAGAGCTCGACACAGGGCTCGAATTCACAAACCGTGAGATCGTGACCTGAGCCAAAGTCAGACACTTAACCAACTGAGCCACCCAGGCGCCCCTGTGATGTTCCTTTTTGTCCATGGTACATTTCCTTCTTATAAAGTCAACTTTTTCTGATATTAATATAGTCACTCTAGATTTCTATATTTCTTATTTTTAAATTTTCAAACAGTAAAATTAGTTTTTTCTTTTGGTGTACAGCTAAAAGTGATGTATAGATTTATGTAGCCACAACCATAACACAAAATTGTTTCCTCATGCTCCTTCCAAAAAAAAAACCTCTCATATGCTATTTATTTATAATCATACTTTTCCCCAACACCTAACCTTGGTAACCACTCATCTGTTTTCTATCACTGTAGTTTTGTCTTTTGAAAATGTTATAGATATGGAAGAACAGAGCATGTAATTTATTAAGACTGGTTTCTTTCACTCAGGAAATTGCATTTGAGGTTCATTCAAGTTGTTGTGTGTATCAATAGTTCATTACTTTTTTGTTGCTGAGTAGTACCCCATTGTATGGATACACCACAGTTTGTTTATCCATTCACCCATGGAAGGACATTTAAATAAATATGAACAGATTTTGGCAAATATGGATACAGCTATTATAAACATTCATGAGTAGGTTTTTGTGTGAGCATGAGTTTTTATTTCTTCCAAGAGTGGCATTTCTGAGTCATGTAGGGTCTGTGTGTTTAGAAGAAATTACCAAATCATTTTCCACAGAGGCTGTACCATTTTATATTCTGACCAGTAATATGAGATTTCAAGTTGTTCTTTATCCTTGCTAACATTTAGTAATGTCAGTAATTTTTTTTTAATTTTAGTCACTCTCTTTTTTTCTTTTTTTTAATTTAAATTTTAGTTTGTTAACATACAGTGCAATATTGGTTCCAGGAATAGAATTCAGTGATTCATCACTTACATACAATTCCCAGTGCTCATCACAAGTGCCCTTCTTAATACCCATCACCCATCTAGCACATCTCAAATTTGTGTTGTGTTACCTCATCTTGATATTAATTTGCATTTCTCTTTATTAGTGTAGAACAATTTCCATGTGCATATTTGCCATCCATATGCCCACTTTGGTGAAGTGTCTATCAAGATTGTTTGCCCATTTTTAAAATTGGGTCATTTGTTTCCCAATTTTTGAGTTTTGAAAAACTTTTATGTATTCTGGATACAAGTCTTTTGTTGAATATATGATTTGCAAATATTTTCTAACAGTCTTTAGCTTGACATTTTACTCTTTTTTTCTCAGAGCAAAAGTTTTTAATTTTGAGTAAGCCTAAATCCAGGTTATGAGATTTTCTCCTATATTTTCTTTTAAAATTTTATAATTTTCACCTAATATTTAGATCTGTGATATATTTTATTTTTGTACCATAAAGTGTGAGGTTTAAGTACAGATTCTTTTTTCTTTTGTTTTGTTTCTTTTATTTAATATGGGTGTCTAATCGTTCTGTTACCGTTTATTGAAAAGACCAACATTTCTCAATTGAATTGTCTTACTCCCTCATAAAAAACTCCATTGGTCTTATTTGTGTGGGTCTATTTCTGGACTCCCTAATCAGTTCCACTGATCTATATGTGTATCCTCTATCCAATATCACACCATCTTGATTACTATAGTCTTGTCTTAAAATCAAATAGTGTGATTCTTCCAACTTTATTCTGCTTTTTCATAGTTGTTTTAGCTATTCTAGTTCCTTTGCCTTTCCATAAACTTGTTGAATCAGCTAGTTTATATCCAAAAAAAAATATCCTGCTAGAATTTTGATTGGATTGCTTTGAATGTATAGATCAATTTAGTGAGAACTGACATCTTCACTATGTTGAGTCTACCAGTCCATGAACACAGTATGTCTCTGTACTTACTATTTATTTAGGTCTTGATTTTTTTTATCAACATTTTGTAGTTTTCAGCATACAGATCCTGTGCAAGTCTTATTAGATTTATACCTAAGTATTGCATTTTTGTAGCTATTGAAAATGGTAAGTTTTTAAATTTTTTTTCAACGTTTTTTATTTATTTTTGGGACAGAGAGAGACAGAGCATGAATGGGGGAGGGGCAGAGAGAGAGGGAGACACAGAATCGGAAACAGGCTCCAGGCTCTGAGCCATCAGCCCAGAGCCTGACGCGGGGCTCGAACTCACGGACCGCGAGATCGTGACCTGGCTGAAGTCGGACGCTCAACCGACTGCGCCACCCAGGCGCCCCGAAAATGGTAAGTTTTTAATTTTGGGTTTCCAATTTTTTAATTGTAGCTGTGTGTAAGTATAATTAATTTTGTGTATTGATCTTGTATCCTGCAACCTTGCTGAACTTGTAGTTTCCTTATGATAGTCTCTGCGTCCCTCCCAGGCTGTCTGATATGAAAAGGCCCACAGAGTGCCAAGCCAGCAGATGCGTTCCAAGCCTTCCTAAGCTGTACCCTCACTAGTAAAGGTGACACAATGCCTAGTGCTTCACCCACTGAAAAGACCATGGACTGGCCAGCCGGAGGCCTACCCACTTAGCCTAAGCCCTTTGGTCCTAAGAAGTAGAGGTTAGAGTCATGATACATTCTTTGCACCAGAAAGGAGACTAAGGGCAGTTGTGTCCAGTACCCACTGTATACTAAATTCTGAATGGTGCTTAAAAAGGCTTCTAGAAGTCGGGGGAGTCAGGGTCAGTCCTGCCCTTTGACTAAGGCAAGATCCCTGGGGTATTCCACTCCCACCTGTTCTGGACCCACTGCAGCTACAGCTTCCACTCTAGTCAGTTTCCAAGCAAAAGAGTGGAAAGAGAAAAATAGTAAGAGAAAGGAGGAAGGAAGAGTATACCTGATCTCTAGGCTGAATATCAGTACTGCAGAAACAGACCAACAATGCACAAGTATTGGGGAAGGAAATGAATAGTAATCTCTTTGTATGTAAGAGGGAAGCCGATAGTCTGCTGTGGTTATATTTCAAATACAGAAATCTGATTTAATAGTGTTCTGAAGGTGTTGTGAAGGGGAAAGTAAGGATCTTTGAAAATCAGAGACACAACAGGAAAGCCAAACCTGGGCAGTCAGTCCAGACCTGGTTCTCTGAAAAGAACACCCCCCCCACCAAGTTGTGGAAAACACTATCGTTGGGGCAATATCAACCTGCAGAGCACCCACCCCTACCTAAGGCCCCATTTGCCTTCTTAGGACTACCTGAAATGCAGCAAGACTTCAGGCATTAATGGATGAGTTTCTCCACATGCCCTACCCACACCATGCTCCTGAAGGCTTCTTCTCTCCCTCCATCCAACAGCTAGACATGAGTCACCCTCTAAATAATCAGAAACAAAGGCTGCAAATATAAGACAGACTATTAAGGAGAAAAAAATAACAGTCTTTGGTCCAAGAACCAGACAGAATGATTTAAATGCATATTTCCCACTTGGAATGTAAAGACACTCAGCAGCACTGAGGAGAGGAGGAAATAAGATTAAGAAACCAAGACACTCAGTTAGAAAGTGCACAGCCTCAGACCTGTGTGGAATGGCGATTGCCCCAACCCTCTCCCACCCCCATTCTTGACTGACCTTCCCCCATCCCCTGCTAAGTCTTCAATCCTCACTGCCTATGGTGCTTGTAAAGCAAACCTCAGAGGGATGAACTTGAAACTTTGAAGAATGATGAGGATTAAAGGGAAAGTGTGGCCTTGATTACAGTAGACTATATAGAACCAGGTAAAATTGCTCCCTGAGAAAATAGTAACTTTGTTTTTTAAAACAGGAAGGAAAGGGAGGAAGGAAGGAAGAAAAGGAGGTAGGGAGGAAGGAGGAAAGGGAGGAAAGGAAAGAGAGAGAGAGGGAAGGAGGAAAGGAAAATTATTTATGAATTCATGAAGCAAATAATTGAAAGGGCTGATCTGGAGGGGGTTGTTGGGCGAGCAGAAAAGAAAGGGAAGCAAAAGGAAGTAAAAAATGGTTAATGAAAAACTGTCTAGTGGTAAAAACCTAGGACAGGGATTTTTAGGGAATTCGCATTCTAGTCACTGCTCTGCCACTGATTTACTAAGTTACAAGTGTAATCCCTTCTCTGGGTCTGTCTCTTCTGTCACTGGGGGTATGTGGAGACTTAGAGATGCCACCAAGTTTCCTGCATGGCCTGTTGTCATGGGAGAAAAGCAGACCAGCTAACACAGAATTAGGCTGTCAATGGGGATATATAATATTTACTCAAATTAGTAATTGATTCAGTAAGTACAAATGTCAGCTATTTATGAGAGGTTTCCAATATTCCCAACCATCCATTAATTTACATAAATTTCATCATATTGCTCACATTATACTGCAACTTTCTTTCTTAAAAACAGCTTTATTGAGATATAATTCACATACCATAAAATTCGCCCACTTAAAGTATACAATTCAGTGATTTTTAGTATGTTCACAGTTATGCAACCATCACCACAGTCAACCTTAGAACATTTCCATCAACCCAATAAGAAATCCTGTATCATTAGTGTTCACTCTCATTTCCTCCCAATCCCACACCCCCAGCCATAGACACTTTAATTAGTCTACTTTCTGTTTCTACAAGTTTGCCTGTTCATATAAATGGAATCATACATGCAGAGGAAGGGAAACACTTTTGCACTATTGATGGGAATGCAAACTGGTGCAGCCACTCTGTAAAACAGTATGGAGGTTCCTCAAAAAATTAAAAATAGAACTAGCCTATGACCCAGCAATTGCACTACTAGGTATTTATCCAAAGGATTAAAAAATGCTGATTTGAAGGGGCACATGCACCCCAATATTTATAGCAGAACTATCAACAATAGCCAAATTATGGAAAGAGCCCAAATGTCCATTGACTGATGAATAGATAAGGGAGATGTGGTATACACACACACACACACACACACAATGGAATGGTGTGTGTTTGTGTTTGTGTGTGTGTGTACACACACACACACACACACACACATATATACAATGAAATAGTACTGAGAGATTAAAGAGAATGAAATCTTGCCATTTGCAACAACGTGGATGGAACTAGAGTGTATTATGCTAAACAAAATAAGTTAGTTAGAAAAATAAATATCAAAAAATAAAAATAAAAAAAAATTAAAAAAAAAAAAAAATGGGGCGCCTGGGTGGCGCAGTCGGTTAAGCGTCCGACTTCAGCCAGGTCACGATCTCACAGTCCGTGAGTTCGAGCCCCGCGTCAGGCTCTGGGCTGATGGCTCAGAGCCTGGAGCCTGTTTCAGATTCTGTGTCTCCCTCTCTCTCTGTCCCTCCCCCGTTCATGCTCTGTCTCTCTCTGTCCCAAAAATAAATAAACGTTGAAAAAAAAAATTAAAAAAAAAAAAAGAAAAATAAATATCATATGATTTCACTCATATGTTGAATTTCAGAAATAAAACAGATGAACATATGGGAAGAGTGTAAGAGAAGACAGGGAAACAAACCACAAGAGACTCTTAACAATAGAGAACAAACTGAGAGTTGATGGAGGGAGGTGAATGGATGATGGGCTAGTGATAAGTCACTACTCCTGAAATCAATACTACACAATATGTTAACTAACTTGAATCTAAATTTGAAAAGGAGGGGCACCTGGTTGGCTCAGTCGGTTAAGTGTCCCACTCCTGGTTTTGGCTCAGGTCATGATCTCATTGTTCTTGAGTTCTAGCCCTTCATTGAGCTCCGTGCTGACAGTGCGGAGTCTGCTTGGGATTCTTTCTCTCCCTCTCTCTCTGCTCTTTTCCCACTCTCTTTCTCTGTCTCTCTCTAAATAAATAAACTTAAAAAAAAACAATAAACCAAAAGTTGTGGAAACACACACACACAAGAAAAGACAATTTCTCCCTTTCTAATCTTTCTTTGCATCCTTATTTAAAATCAATTGTGTGGGGCACCTGGGTGGTTCAGTAAGTTAAGCGTCCGGCTCCAGCTCAGGTCATGATCTTACAGTTTGTGGGTTTGAACCCCGTGTTGGGCTCTGTGCTGACAGCTCAGAGCCTAGAGCCTGCTTCATATTCTGTGTCTCCCTCTCTCTCTGCCCCTCCCCAGCTTGTGCTCTCTCTCTCTCTCTCTCTCTCAAAAATAGATAAGCATTTTTAAAAACAATTTAAAAATAAAATCAATTGTCTGTATATGTGGACATGTTTGAGTCTATTTCTGCATTCTCTATTCTGTTCCATTGATATATTTCTGTCATTATGCCAATATCATACTGTACTGATTATTCCCACTTTATAATATACCTTAAAATCAATTAGTGTAACCCCTCTATCTTTGTTCCCCTATGTACAGTTCTTTTAGTTATGTAGGTCCTATCCACTGTCCATATGAGTGTTAGAATCTAACTGCCAATTTCTACTAAAAAGTTTTCTGGATTTTAGTTGGGATTGCATTAAACCTATCAATAAACTTGGAAAGAATTGATATCTTAATAGTACTGAGTCTTCAAGCCCTTGAACAAGATATCTATTTCGATATATTTAGGTTTTAATTAATTTATCTCTGCAATGTTTTATAGTATTCAGTGTACAAACCTCTACATATATTTTTGAGATTTATTTCTAAATATCCTATATTTTCTAAAGATATTTTAAATTGCACTGTCATTTCAATTTCCAAATATTCATTGCTATAATATACAAAATACAATTGCTAAGAAACCTAGAGTATCAACACTACTAGGCCACTATCGTAGGCTGAATAAAAATGAGCCATACCAGGACCAAGAGAGCATGGAGAATCCCACTACTTCAAGTGACAACCTGAGCAGCCAGTAACTTTGGAATGATGACCGAGGCCTCAGAACTATCTACAAAGTCTCTGGGATCTGGCTTCTGAGAAATGATGAACTGTATAGACATCATAATTTACACCAATAGGGTACACCAACAATAATGACTAAAATAAAATCAAAGTGTTGTGAGAAGATGTGTGTCTCTGCAAGTTTTTGATGGTGGGGAGGGGGGACGGGAAGAAGCACGTATGTGAGAAGGGAGGAAGGTGGGTTCTGCAGGGTTGAGGCCAGACTTTTAAGTCCAGTTAGCCAGACATTGGGTACAAGGACTGGATAAAGACTGAGTACTGAGGTTAAATCTCCTTAAGTTCCTATTTCTATGATAAATGCCCAATAGCACAATTTCTGAAAAGTAAATTTCACCTTCACTTTTTTTGCTTTTTATTTTAATTTTTTAATTTTAATTTTATTTTTTTAATTTACATCCAAATTAGTTAGCATATAGTGCAACAATGATTTCAGGAGTAGATTCCTTAATGCCCCTTACCCATTTAGCCCATCCCCCCTCCCACAACCCCTCCAGTAACCCTCTGTTTGTTCTCCATATTTAAGTCTCTTATGTTTTTTCCTACTCTCTGTTTTTATATTATTTTTGTTTCCCTTCCCTAGTGTTCATCTGTTCAAATAATCCAGTGAAAAAAATGGGCAAAAGACATGAATAGACACTTCTCCAAAGAAGACATCCAGATGGCCAACTGACACATGAAAAAATGCTCAACATCACTCATCATCAGGCAAATACAAATCAAAACCACCATGAGATACCACCTCACACCTGTCAGAATGGCTAACATTAACAACTCAGGCAACAACAGATGTCAGAGAGGATGCAGAGAAAGAGGATCTCTTTTGCACTGCTGGTGGGAATGCAAACTGGTGCAGCCACTCTGGAAAACAGTATGGAGGTTTCTCAAAAAAGCTAAAAATAGAACTACCCTATGATCCAGCAATTGCACTACTAAGCATTTATCCACAGGATACAAGTGTGCTGTTTTGAAGGGACACATGCAACCCAATGTTTATAGCAGCACTATCAACAATAGCCAAAGTATGGGAAGAGCCCAAATGTCCATTGATGGATGAATGGAGAAAGAAGATGTGGTATATATATACAATGGAGTATTACTCGGCAATCAAGAAGAATGAAATCTTGCCGTTTGCAACTACGTGGATGGAACTGGAGGGTATTATGCTAAGTGAAATTAGTCAGTCAGAGAAAGACAAATATCATATGACTTCACTCATATGAGGACTTTAAGAGACAAAACAGATGAACATAAGGGAAGGGGAACAAACATAATATAAAAACAGGGAGGGGAACAAAGCATAAGAGACTCATAAATATGGAGAACAAACTGAGGGTTACTGGAGGGATTTGGGGAGGGGAGATGGGCTAAGTGGGTAAGGGGCACTAAGGAATCTACTCTTGAAATCATTGTTGCACTATATGCTAACTAATTTGGATGCAAATTTAAAAAATTAAGTTAAATTTAAAAAATAAGATAAAATAAAAAGAAAGGAGAGACCATCCACTTGTCAGCCTTGAGGATGTTTTGTCCTTGGTGACCTGTTTGCCCTGCTTTGCACAGATAATGAAATTCAGAGGAACCAGCCCTGCCTCCCTTGGCAGCAAAACATAGCTGCCCTTCCCCCTCTTCTGCTGACACCAGATATATTCAGCTGTGGAAGCAGAGATGCTCACTGCGCTCTCGGTAGCTATGGAAATCCCAGGGTTTCCTTAGCAACAGCTCTGGTTCTGCCTTGTTGCTAGGGAACGCTGGGATTTCCCAGGTTGCCCCTTGAGCAAGACTTCTCTAGCCCGAGGGCAGAGGTGTGAGCACAGCTGTGGGTCTATTCCTAGGGAATAGATGATCCCTTTTGATTCTGATCATTTTAGGTCATCCCGGCCCATAGCCAAGTGAAAGGGGGATGCACACCGGGTGAGAGGTCTTGAAAGGGGGATCAGGAGGGAGTGCTGTACAATAAGCAAACTAATTAGAAAATTCCAAATGAGCTCAATAGATACCAGGAGGTGGAAGATGGTGGGCTTTGGGAAGCGTTTTAGTCTTCAAGTCCAACATTTGGCTGTCTATAAAGCACTTTCCCTAAGAGTATCATGCAGCACACACCTGTTTGGTTTCAAAAGAAAGCCCAAGGTTAGAACTAATGCCAGCCTCCCTCATGGGTGTGTAACCTAGGCAGTCCCACAGAGCCCCTGCTTAAAAGGGCTCTGAATGGTTGGTATAATGCTCTGTCGTCATGTTGAAATTCAATTTTTGAACAAGAAGCCTTGGACTTTTATTTTGTGCTGGGATCCACAAATTATCTATCCAATCATAATTATAACCCTCATTTTACAAAAGAGAAAACTGACCGATAGGGAGCAGATATAATTAGCCCAAGTTCATGTGTCAGAAAGCACATCTTACTGGTGACTGTATTTGCCCTTAGCTGCTTTCAGACACCAGCAGCTGGAGGGGCTTAACCCAAACAGGTTTTCAGCATGGGGAGGCTTTCCTGGGATTGCAATGGCAGGAAGATAAGAATGACCAGAGTCATGGTCCTCTCAGTTGTTCTGGGGGTTGAACAGAGAACTGGAGAAAGTAGAGTTTCAGGGAGCTCCAGTCTAGTACAGGAAACTGCCAGCATTAAGGAGATATAATTGGAATAAGGTCTGGGGCAGTGGCAAGTCTGTTGGCAGGGGTGGGTGGGTGGCAGGGTTGTAGCAGTTACTGGTTCTGCTCATGTCTTAGAAAGCCCTGAAAAGTATGTCTGCTTCCTACTGCCTGGGATTCTTTAGAAAGTGGACTTTTCCCATCTCTTTGTCCCATAGGCACTAATTCTATGGCAATGGGAAAATAACCATGCAAAATTATATACATATTTAGTGAGATTCCTGCATGCCAGACTCTGGGATAATATCTGTTCTCAGCTGAATTGTGTCCTCCTAAAATTCACATGCTGAAGTCTCAACAACAGTACCTCAGAATGTAACTATATTTATTTTTTAAGGTTTATTTTAGAGAGAGAAAGAGAGAGAGGCAGAGAGAGAGGGAGACGCAGAATCCGAAGCAGGCTCTAGGCTCTGAGCTGTCAGCACAGAGTCCGATATGGGGCTGGAACCCATGAACTGTGAGATCATGACTTGAGTGGAAGTTGTCAGATACTTAACCACCTGAGCTACCCAGGAGTGCCAGAATGTGACTATATTTAGATACAGGGTCTTTAAGGAGGTAATTAAAGTTAAATGAGGTCCTATGGGTGGTCCCTAATCCAATCTGATTGGTGTCCTTATAAGAAGAGATTAAGACACAGACACACAAGAGAAAGATTCTGTGAGGGCACAGGGAGAAGAGGACCATCTATGAGCCAAGGAGAAAGGCCTCGGAAGGAACCAACTCTGCTGACACTTGGATCTCAGATTTCCAGCCTCTAAAAACTGGGAGACAATATGTTTCTGTTGTTTAAGCCCTCAGTCTGTGGTACCTGGTTATGGCAGCCCAAGCAGACTAATACAGTATCCTTCAGTTCCACTCCTGTGAAACAAGGACTATGACTATCTCACAGAGAAGGGACCCAAAACTCAGGGGTTAAATATCTTGCTCAGCATCACCCAGGCTACCAGGCTGTCATGCCAGGACTTGGACTCAGCTAAGTTTGCCCCCCAAGCCTGTGTTTACAATTCAGCAGGCCTAGATGAACTGCACCCCAGCTCATCCAATTATGAACATCTGGAGGACTTCCCAGGGCATGTCTGTCCCTCTGCTGTCCTGTGGACTCAAGGACTTCTGGCACAGTTCTCCTGCCCTATTGCCCATGACTAGCATATTTCTGCTTAGCATTCCAGTGTCTCAAAGCTTCCTGGTGGTTGGCACCCATGCCCCAGGCTGAGATGATCACCCAGGTTGGTTCCTTTCACAGAAAGACTCTGAGGCTATATAGACATTGGTCCTGAAGACCAAACAATAAATAGAGTGGATATGCAAGGCCTTTGATAGGTGTTACAAAGTAAAGTGGCAGCTGCATGAAGTCCTTAAGCCCTTCAGTACTAGGGGGACACCTTTCTTTAGTGTTAAAGTGGCTGCATCAGGAAATCCCAGATTCTGCTGCCTTCACATGGGGGAGCAATTAAGTTCTCTCTTTGAATTTCTCCTCTCATCCCCAAGACAAAACTGTGTTACTCCCCTGGAAAGCAAAAGCAACTGCAGGTAGTTAAAGAGATTTTTCTTCTTTTTTTCTTTTTAAAAAAATTTTCTAGGGGTACCTGGGTGGCTCAGTTGGTTGAGCGTCCAATTCTTGATTTCAGGTCAGGTCATGAGGTCATCATGATCATGGTATTGAGCCCCACAACAGGCTCCATGCTGAGCGTGGAACCTGCTTAAGATTCTCTCTCTCTCTCTCTCTCTCTCTCTCTCTCTCCATTTTGCCCCTCTCCACTGCTTGTGCTGTCTCTCTCTCTAAAGTAAAAAAAAAAATTGTAGGTTACTAGTGTTTTACCAAGGTATAATATACATGTAATAAACTGCCCAGATTGTAAGTGTAAAGTTCAATGAGAAATTTGACAAGGGTACACTTCCATGTAATCATCACCAAGTTCAAAATGGTAGTGTGGTTTTATTTTTACATATTTTTTAAATTTTTTAAATGTTTTATGTATTTTTGAGACAGAGACAGAGTACAAGCAGGGGAGGGGCAGAGAGAGACACACACACAGAAGCAGGCTCCAGGCTCTAAGCTGTCAGCACAGAGCCTGACATGGGGCTTAAACTCGTGAACCATGAGATCATGACCTGAACCGAAGTTGGACGCCCAATGAACTGAGCCACCCAGGTGTCCTGGGTAGTTGTGGTTTTAAATATAAATCCCCACCTCTCTGCTACAAAGTCTCCATACATAGTATGTCAACTCTGGCCATGGTAGATATTGGGCCCCAAGGATGCAGAGTTGAAGCACAAGGTCAGTGGAGTGGATGATCTTGCTAATCTAGCAGGACCAGAGCTATGATGGAGAGGACATGGGCTGGCGGAGCACAGGGAGGAGTATAGATCCAGCCTGGCGCCAGTCACAAAAAAGTCCCCTAAAGCATGTGACAGGTAAGCTGGATCTTGTAGGCTAAAAGTGAATCTGCTGGGGGTAGAGGAGAAATTAGAGGACATTGTAGACAAAAGGATGTGTGAAGCCTTAGGGGGTATCAAACAGCTTAGGAGAAACAGTTCAGACCAAATGGGATGGCTCAGAAGGTGCCACTGGCATCAGGAACAAGATATGATTATAGAGAAATGAAACTGAGCTTCTTGTCTGACTTAGAAACTGTTTCTGAGGCCAGAACAGTCAGTGCCTGTCTAATGTTCATGTCAGGTTTTATTGCTTGTGGTCAAAGGCTGTTGCACAATATACAGGGCAAGGAGCAGGGACTGCGTGATTCTCTTAGCAACATCCAGAATAAATTTGAGCCTCTGTCTGAAAAGTGACTTTGCAGAGCAAGTTACATAAATGGAATTATCTAATGGATCACAGCACAAATTGATCAAGGCATCTCAAATCAACTTAGCACTGATATTTAAAGCAGTCATTATTAAAGTGATGTTTAAAGTTAGAAAACCTAAATGTATGTTTCATGTCATTGTCCCAACATGTCATTTTCTTCCTCTTCACACATTTGTTTTATTTTGTTGCCAGAATGTATATTTCCAAGCTGCCATAAGTCCTTTCTTGAAAAAAGAAAGGTATACACATAGATGACCATATACATAGGTGCATCACAGGCAGTCTGTCATTTCACACCTTTCCTGACATAAACCAAATCGCCATATACACTGAAATTTGATTCAAGACCATTTCTTCTGTTCCAATAATCATTTATTTGTTCCTCACCCTACACCACACTGTATTTACTGTAGTTCCTTCCCTTTAAACATTCAAACATTCTCAAGTTTCTCCCATTAAAAATCAAAACAAAGCAAAGCAATTCTCCCCATGCCACTTCTGCATGACCACTAGCTACTATTCCTCTCTTACCCTTTTATAGTAGTCTACTTTCTTACCCACATTCCACTCCTAAGCCACCACAGTCTGATTTCCACAGACATTGCTCTAAGATCTGTCTCTTCTCACAGTTTTCCCTTGCTTCTGTGACATTCTTGCCATCACCTTCCTTATTTTCAGTGTCTTTGCTTTCCCTCGCCTTCTCTTCCCATTTCTTAAACACTGAAGCTCCTGGGACTTTGGTTTTGGGCAACTTTCCCTTAGCACACACGATACACAGTTGCCTTAGGAGTGCTCCCCCCATTTATATTATTTATGACATTGGTGATGCTACATGTTCATCAAACACCATTACCTTTTCCTCCTTTATTTGTACCTAGACCACATTTCCCAGAATCCTTTGTGATTCAGTGTACTTATGTGACTGAGTTCTGACCAATGGGTATAGGAAAAAGAGATGTATGACATTTGCAGGTCTGGCCACTCAAGCCTCACACATGGTCCTCCAAGATCTTTCTCTTCACTCATCTGCCAGCCAAATGCAAAGAAGCCAGGGGAGGCCTTGGAGTGTCTAGGGCCTCTGCAGCTACTGGTCAGAAGGAAGCTGGGTCCCTAATAGCCTGCATAGAGTAGAGCCCAACCCCCACTCCACCCACCCCCACTGATTTTGAACTACAACATGAGTGAAAAATAATAGTTTATTGAGTAGGCTCACTGAGATACGAGATTCTTTGATATGGCAGTTAGCCTGCCCCAACGAATACACTATCTCTATGCTAATGATAACCAAATATGTGAATTCCAGGCTTCTAATTCTCTTTGTACACAAAATAATTGACAATGGTGCCCAAAATGATAGGACAAAAAATGTTTTTAAATTTTTTTAGATGTTTATTTATTTTTGAGTGAGAGAGACAGAGCGTGAGCAAGTGAGGAGCAGAGAGAGAGGGAGACACAGAATCGGAAGCAGGCTCCAGGCTCTGACCTGTCCGCACAGAGCCCAACATGACACGGAGCTCGAACCCACGAGCCTTGAGATCATTACCTGAGCCAAAGTTGGACACTTAGCCGACTGAGCCACCCAGGCACCCTGAAAATGTTTTTTAAGGTAGATTATTAGCAAGTCACAGATATTCATTCATTTAATCAATGCATATTTACTGAGTGCCTACTGTGCACCAAACACTGTGCACTAAGGTTGTAATGATGAGCAAAGATAAATTTAGTCCCCACTCTCATGGAGTTTAGCATGAAGTGGCTGACAACGAATTCCCACATCTCCTTATTATATTCCAACTGTCAGAAACTTGCTCAGCACTTGCTGCTTCAAACACATCATTCATATAACTGAGGCCTCTGTAGTCCCTAGAAGCCACTCTTCTCTCCTTTGTGAAAGGAGATCCCTTGTGTATCTAAATAGTGCAACACTTGTTTTTTGTTTGTTTCTTTCTTTGTTTAAGAATTGTTCAGGTTTTTTTTTTTACTGTGGTAAAATATATATACCATAATACTTATTATTTTAACCATTCATAAGTGTACAACTTAGTGACATTAAATATATTCACACTGTTGTATAGCCATTACCACTACCTACACTCAAAACTTTTTATCATCCCCAGAAAAACTCTGTACTTATTAAATAACAGCTTCTCCTTCCCTCTTCTCCCAGCCCCTGGTAACCTCTTCTTTACTTTCTGTCTCTATATATTGGCTTATCCTAGGTATATCATGTAAATGGAACTGTATAATATTTGTCCTTCTGTGTCTTGCCTTTTTTCACTAAGCATAATATTTTCAGGATCCTAACACTATAGTATATATAAAAATTTAATTATTTTTATAGCTAAATAATGTTCCATTGGGTATGTATACCACATTGTGTTTATCAATTCATCTGTGGATGGACACTTGAGTTTCCACCTTTTGACCATAGTGAATAATGTTGTTATGAACATGGATGTGCAAATATCTTTTCAAGTCCCTAACTTCAATTCTTTTGATAACATATTTAAGAGTGAAAATGCTGAGAGGCGCCTGGGTGGCTCAGTCGGTTAAGGTTTTCAGGGGCACACAATCCATAAATCATAATGAAAAAAACTGATCATTTAAATGCACTTACATTAAAAAAAATTTTTAAAGCGGGGTGCCTGATTGACTCAGTTCGTTAAGCGTCGGACTTCGGCTCAGGTCATGATCTCACGGTTCATGGGTTTGAGCCCCACATCGGGCTCTGTGCTGACAGCTCAGAGCCTGGAGCCTGCTTAGGATTCTGTCTCTGTCTCTCTCTGCCTCTCCTCTGCTCATGCTCTGTCTCTCTCTCTCTCTCTTTCTCTCAAATATAAATAAACAGTGAAAAAAACATTAAAGAGTGAAATTGTTGGGTCATATGGTAGTTTAATGTTTAACCCGAGAAACCACCAAACTGTTTGGCAAAGTGGCTGCACTATTTTACATTTCCACTAACAATGTATCAGGGTTCCCATGTCTCTACATCCTCACCAACACTTATTATTTTCTGGCGTTTTTATTATACCATCCTAATATGTGTGAAGTGTTATTTAATAATATTTTAAAAATATAAGTCATACTGCGATACAATCTTGTTTTAAGAAATTCAAACCCAGAACAGAATAAGAGGAAGAAATCCATTTCCCATAGCCCACCAAGCACCTTCCTCTCTCCAGAGGAAACCACTATTAAAAGTTTGGTATGCGTCTTTCCAGACCTCATTCTCTGCATTTATATTTTACATAGGTATGAATGTAAGATTATACATAATGTATACACATAAACTATGTCAGTAATATCATTTTCCATCCTTCTTTCCATTCATTCCCTTTTTCTTTGTGTTAGAGAAATTCCACCTGTGAAATCTGGCCCTATAGTTTATCCCACTGATTATAATGTGGTCTTTGATTTCCAGCAGAACTTTGGTGTCTATCTCATGCAGAAAAATCATGATGTCATTGTCACTGTAATAAGCCTGTTCTGGGGATGACCATTTCCTATCACATATACCAACAGCTCTTTATGCCCCTTTCTCCCTCTGAAGTTACCTTTCTTTTGTCTGGAAGGAAAAAAAGAATTAGAAAGATTTTCTCCTTTTTAAAGAAAACAATTGTCAAACAGACAATGTTTGATGGGAGATTGCCCCCTGCTGGCTGTATTAGAGTTCTCCAGCGAAACGGAACCAACAGATTATACATATACATATAATTAATTATATTATATCTATCTATCATCTATCTATCTAGACAGAAACAAAGAGACACAGAGAGAGATTGATGGATGGATGGATGGATGCATGCGTAGATTATAAGGAATTGCCTCACATGATTATGGAGACTGACAACTGTCAAGATCATCAGGATAAATCAGCAAACTGAAGATCCAAGAGAGCCAATGGTGTAAGTTTCTGAGTGTGAAGGTCTAAGAACTAGCAGAACCAATGGTGCAATTCCAGTCTGAAGGCTGGCAGGCTTAAGATCCAAGAAGAGCTGATATCTCAGTTTGAGTCAGAAGGCAGGGAAAAAGCCAATGCCCCAGTTCAACGGAGGAATTCTTTCTCTGTTACTAAGAGAAGGGTCAGCCTTTTTGTTAAATTCATGCCTTCTACTGATTGGATGAGGCTCACTCACATTAGGAAGGGCAATCTGCTTTTCTCAGCCTATAGATTTAAATGTTAATCTCATCTAAAAACACCATCAGAGAAACACTCAAAATAATGTTTGACACCCCATAGCCCAGTCAAGTTTTTACATAAACTTGATCACTGCAATAGCCAAGTGAATGTCTTTGGAGACCTAACCCCATAGTAGGAAGCTGTAATGCATTTAAGTAATTGCCCTGATGGGTGTTGTAGGCAATCAGAATTCTAAGTGAGAAATTAAGATAGAAATCGTGTAAGCCAAACCAGAGAGAAAGAGATAAACCATCCAGCTTCCACTTAAAAGTATTTAAAATCCTTGAAATAAGAATCAAATTGTTTTACTTAGCAGAGTGATAGAGTAGAAAGAGCATGAGCTTTAGAGTCAAACTCTGAGCTTCAGTCTTGGCTTTCATGCTTAACCTTCCTGAGACTTAGTTGCTTTATATGTAAAATGGGGTAATAATTATCACTGTGCAACACTGATAATACAAAGATCAAGTCCTTTCTAAACCATAAAGAGTTTGGGAAATCCTAGGTCTGGGAGTTATAAGCCACTTTCCCTAGAATGATCTATTAAACCTGACCAGCAAGAGAGAACTGACTGTGGCTGAGAAAATAACCAGAACTTGAGAGAAAATAATAATGACATTTTGAAGTTCATAATAATAATAATAATAATAATAATAAACCCATTTGGGTAGACATTAGCTATAAGCTTAGACTAGAGGACCCGAGGAGGCAAATTCTGGGAGGAAACAGGCAGGAAGCTAAATAGCATGGAGTATAATCTGTGATCCCACTGCTAGAGACTCTAGAAGGGAATGTGGCTCCTGAAAGATGGGAATTCTAAAAAGGAGAAATCTGCCTCTAACGCTTCACATTCCATAACAAAACTTGCCCCAGAAATTTCTCAATCTCAAATAATCCAAATTAAAAAAAAATGTCTAAGTCAGCCATGTAGCTATGCAGGGAGACCTTTAAATGAGCTCATACTGTGAAAAGATACATACTCTCATAGGCAATTCTCAACACAGCTGCCAGCATGAGACTCCGGTGTAAGGCATGTTACTTTCCTGCTCAGATCCCAGTGCTGACCACCACCCCCATCACCCACAGAACATAACCCTTACTTTGGGGATTTACAAGGCTTTAACTTAACCAACTGCTGCCTCCTTCTGCAACTTGCCATTTTTCACTTTGGTGTGAGTGAGGAACAGCTCACTGCTGCCTCAGGGACTTTGCACCTGGTGTTTCCTCTGCCTGGGTACTCTTTCCCCAGATCTCCACATGGCTTCAGGTCTTTTCTAGAATGTCACCTCTACAAGGAGGTCCTGTCTACCCTGTCTAAAATAGCACCCCTTCAATCCTTCACTAGATTGTAAATCCCATGGGGCTCCTGGGTGGCTCAGTCAGTTAGGCATCTGACTTCGGCTTGGGTCATGATCTCATGGTTTGTGGGTTTGAGCCCCGCATCCGGCTCTGTGCTGTCAGTTCAGAGCCTGCAGTTTGCTTCGGATTCTGTGTCTCCCTCGCTCTCTGCCCCTCCCCCACTCTTGCTCTGTCTTCTCTGTCTCTCAGAAAATGAATAAATGTTAAAAAAATAAAAAATAAATAGACTGTAAATCCCATGAAGCTAGCAACTGTGTGTTTCTTTTTCACTTAAGAGCCTGGGTCAAGGCCTGAGTGCTCATTAAGTATTTGCTGAATGAACGAATGAATGAATGAATGAATGAATGCAAAAGAAAGGAGAGAACAGATCTAATAATGGATTTTTAAAAAAAAGCAATGATGTGGATCCCAAAGAAAAAAAAATTCAGGGAGTTTAAAGCTGAAAATGGATTGAAGGTTTCAAAAACTGCTGAAGACAGGTAAACAGCCTTTTAGTCAGTGCAAGTAAGAAAAAAAGCAACTTTCTGAAAGAAAATAAATCCTCTTTTGTTGGCATATTCCTTGAAGAGGATTGATTTTTCAAGCTAAAAAAGACTGGAGGGAAGGGAGGGAAGATCGCAGGAAGTCCAGGTGAGTGATGAGGTTGCTGGATCCAAGGAGTGACTAGTTGCCAAGAAGTCTAACCAGGGGCAGATACAGCATTGTAGAGATCGCAGGTCCCACAGTGACAAGGAAGAAAGGACATTATAGCAATCCAAATTTGGGTTGAGGTGGTAGTTTCAGAAATGAAAAAGAAAGGGGTGCATCACAATAACTACTACAGGGAAATCTTGGTGACATAATAGACTTTTGGGGCAAAGAGGAGAAAGGAAATGAAAATCACAAGCCTCTAAATGGTAGTTAGCAACCAGAATCAAAAGGAGAAAGGCAGTGGTTACTAGGAGGCTTAGAAGAGATGACTGGCAGTCAGCAGGGAAAAGCTAGAAAAGACAAGTTCTGGTTGTAATATTTTAGAAATGGGCTTGGAGCCTCTGTGAGAGTCTTAGGGGCCACTGATGGAGATTTGGGTCACTAAATATGTCTGATATGTCACAGCATGGCACACTAGAATGATGTCACTGTTTCACAGCTGTGATCAATGCAGAGTGATTACTTTTGCTACAGCTGAAGATGTGCAGTAGTCCGGTGGCTTCTAGAATACAGCCACTAGAATACAGTGGCTTCTAGAATACAGGGGGCGCCTGGGTGGCTCAGTCGGTTGAGCATCCGACTTCGCTTCAGGTCATGATCTCACGGCTTGTGAGTTCAAGCCTCACATCAGGCTCTGTGCTGACAGCTCAGAGCCTGGAGCCTGCTTTGGATTCTGTGTCTCCCTCTTTCTCTGCCCCTCCCCCGCTCATGCGCGTGCGCGCGCGCTCTCTCTCTCTCTCAAAAATAAACATTCAAAAAATTAAAAAAAATTTAATTAGAATATAGGATGTTGAGCAGAGCAAGTTCTGAGACATGGAGTGGACGAGGGAGCCACTTGCTACAAGACACTTATCACAATGGCCATGGAGGGCTCAGAAACACATAGCACCTAGACTGTGGGCGAACTTGGCTTCGTGAGGGAGCATCATCAGGGAGCAAGCAGTTCTAGTCAAAGCAATATATCAATGCATAGTGGGATGGCTGTGGAGATGTGACAGAGTTGTAATTGTTGGTAAAGTGCTGCTTTGAGTGTATTACTCCCTTCGAGTGTGCTGCCAAAACTCAGTATTTGAAAGTGTGACCAAAACAAGCATTTAAAATCTGATAGGAGGTGAACAGACCCCAGAAGATGCCCCCAGGCAGCCAATGTATATTTCTGCCCTTTGATGTCCCATCAACATCCTGGATCCAGCAGCTCTTCCATGTCTGAAAGATGGGGACTGAGCTACCTCCTTTCTTTAAACAACTTTCTGAGATAGATTTTACTTATATCAAGCCTGAGTATGGCTATTGATTAAGACAGCTGTTCCTAGCAGTTGGAATGCTTTGGAGCAAAGAAAACACTATTCCACTGGAAAGTTCCTTCAAGGAAATCCAGTATATCCCTCAGTTAGTATGGAGGCCCACAAGGCCCAACAGGAACTGGCTTTTTTTTTATCCCACCCATCTCCCCCCACCCCAAAGCCCCCATTCCCACCATCTCCCTGGATCTCTCTGCTGGATTCTCGTAGGAAGTGACCCCAGCTCCCTCTCTATCCTCACCCCTCCACCTCCCTCCACCTCTCTGCTCCAGCTCCATATGAAGACACTTCTGATCCCTCTTTATCTACATGCCTGCCATCTCCCTATGACTCTCTCTTGTCCATCTTACATCAACCAACTTCAGCTCCCTCTCCTTTCCAATACCCAGCTCAACATGAAATGCCCTCTCTTGCTCTCCATCCTACTACACCCCTACATTTTTCTACTACCCCCTAACATGAACTAACCTCTGCTCTCATTCCCCTCAGCTCCACATGAAGGAATCTCGCCCCCCACCTCCCCTTCCCAACTCTCATGAACAAATCTCTGTGTATGTCAAATCCCACCCCACTCCTCTACAGCTCCCTGGTCCAGCTCCACATGAACTGACCTCTGCTCTCCCCATCACCCCCAAGCCCCTACATAGAAACTATGGACTGGGCCATCTACATAGAAACTAATTCTTGCTCCCTTTCTCTCCCCTTTCCTCCTCCCCCTACCTGAATCACTCTTTCCTGCCCTCATAGACTGACTTTGGGCCCTCTACTTCCCAGCCACCTCTCCTCAGGATCTAATTCATATCCAATTGAATTGACCTCTCCTACCTCTCCCACTCCACCCTACCCTACTCTCCAAACATCTCCATCGTTGGTTCCTGTTCCCTTTATCTCCCTTCCTATCTTCCTTCATTCTCCTCCAACTCTGTAGACCCTTCCTGTGAACTGTCCTATGCTGCCTCTCCCTCCCCATCTACCCTACACCCCCCAAGTCTTACCTAACTACTCTTCCTACATTTCCCTGATCCAGCTTCACAAAAACTAGCTTCTACTTCTCTATCCCCACCCTCTGCCATCTCCCCTACATCTCTTGGTTCAGCTCCACCTAAGCTGACTCTGCCCCCCCCCTGTCACCATCACTCTCCACCCACTCTACAACTCTGCATCACCTGCACCTGCACGGACCTCTCCTACAATTTCTTCCCCATCCCATCCATTCCCTTCAACTACCTGGTCCAGCCCTATATAAACTGACTGCAGTCCTCCCTCCATCCACATTCCCCCGCCCCCTTGTAGTCCTCTTTTCTGCCTTCACATGAAGTGGTCCCAGCTGCCTCTCCGTCCTCGTATTCCTGACCCTCATGTGACTCTCTGTTCCAGTCTCACACCCACTGATTCATGCTGCTCCCTCTGTCCCCATCCCCTCCACAAACCTATTTTAAAATGGCTGTCAGGCACCAATATAGTGAGTACCTCATGCTTGTTTTTATCCTTAAGGATAACATGTTACGTACCACTCTCCCTTCCCCCAAGATTCCTGACTATATTTCATTTATGAGAACATTAAGAAGGAGGAGATAAGAATGTTTCCAGGGTGACAGTTAACAGTAAAATGGGAAGTAGGACCCAGTCTTCCTGCTCCTTTCCATTATCGTATGTCTTTTATCAGATCACATGCCTCTTATTAGAAAACAGAAATATGACAAAGGTCAAATCCTCCCAGTAAATGCTGTCAACTCGACTTTGGAGAACAGTATACATTAAAAACTTCATGGATGCACATCTAACAAAGCTATGTGACAATCACACCAAGGAAATGACATTGAGAACAAACAGTTCTGAAATGCCCTCTTGGCCCTTTGTGTGAGTCTGCATTGTGCCCTCAGAGACTCAGACTTAAGCACAACTCTTCTCCCCACTACACAGACAAGGAACCTGAGGCACTTGGAGAGGGAGCTTGTCCCAAATTACCCAGCCAGAAACTGGTGGAGCCCATGAGAGAACCCAGGTCTGAGGCTACTCTGGGTTCCCCCACCACATCCCCCCAGTGTTTCTCAGAGTTATGCCCCTGTAGACTTGTCTGGGAGTGGATCACCAAGTTGTTCAGGATGCCAGTGTCCAGGGATGAGGCCCAGGGTCATGCCTCTTTACATGTTCTCCATGTAGGGTTACCACTTGAAATACAGGAAACCCAAGCAAAGTTAAATTTCAGATCAACAGTGAATAAACAACACAAAGTCCAAATGGGACATACTTGTACTAAAAAAAAAAAAAAAAAAAAATTGTCTAAAATTAAAATTGACCTAGGTGTTCTCTTTATTAGCTAAATGAGGCAACCCTATCCTGGGATTAGGATGCCCCCAGAAGTTTGAAACCCATTCTTTTCCTCTCCACGTGTGGGTGAATGAGCATTCCATCACTGTTGTTCATTTTCCATTTCCCCTCTGCCTTTCTTGTTCCCCACCCTCAGCCTGGGGCAAAGATTTTAATATTATCTGCCATGGCTTCTCTTATAGGTTATCCCATGTAGGGTGAAGAGGGGGCTAGACAAGGTCATTCAGCCCAATCTGACACAGAGATTCTGAGACACCATCCAGCAAATAAACTGACCAGAGGTTGGCTGAATTCAACCTACTGTCATAATAACTTGCCTTTCCCCAATTTGTCCAAGCACAAATTACCAATAAGACTCTCAGACTAACTGCGCCCAAACTATTTTTAAGGCATCATTTATGCTTAGGTGAAATGGAAATTCTACTAGTTTTACACACTGATGGATTCCCAAAGAAACAAACAATTCAAGTCAGTAGTAAAGGATTAATTTTCTGTCCATCGGCTGGGAAGGAGTTGGGGATCTACCAGGCTGTCTTCAACACAGTGGTTTAGAAGATGAACTCATATTCAAGGTTAAAGAACTCACCCTTAGAGAACAAAAGGTCAAAATAAAAAAGGCTTTATTTTTAAGACAAAAAAATAGCACAAACACACATCCAAATGCAAGCGAATAACTTCACTGGGTTTTATAAAAGAGAAAGCTGCACTCAGGTGTCAATTATAACTGGAAACCTCAAAGAGAGGCCCCCTGCTTCTGGTGACATGGGTACAACATGTGCTAGTCCAAGAAGTCATTCTGTGGTGGCATCAATGTGGAAATGCATGACAAGAGTGAGGTGATACAAGGCAGAACTGCAGGTGGGTGAAAGCTTTAAGACCCTTTTCTCCACTCTGATATGCTCTCATTTTGCTTTGGGGAACTAAAGTAACCAGCAGGTCACCTTACAAAGAACTTTAATGTCTAAGAACACTTTCAAATACCTAAAAGAGATTCAAGGTTGTTACTAAAGTTATACAGGGAGGTCAGTGGGGGAAAATAGTTTGTGTTCTCAAAACCCAGATTTCACACAATATGAAAAGAAGACACTGATCTTAGTAAAGGCTGGTCTTTTTCATGATGCGCAGGAACTCCTGCTCATTGACTTCTCCATCTCCATCTCGATCAGCCTCATCGATCATCTCCTGTGGAACAATAAGGATTCAACTTAGATTCATTCATAAATGAATTAAAATGACTGAGCAATGGCTTTCATAAGGTTACATGAATAGACAGTTGTGGTCCACCCATTGCAAATGTGCTGCTTTTTAGAATAGCTTGGTTCCCAAAAAGTTATTTGAAAATCAAGCAATACTTTGTCATACATATCATCCAGAAGAGAGCCTGAAAATCATCCTGACTAGGGGGATTCTTAAAACCTAAAATAGGAGGTAAAATTTTATGTGTGCATTTTTCTGGGAGCAAGGCCCATAGGCTTGTCACACTATTAAAGGAGAAATTAAGTGGTCAAGAGAGGGACAAGAGAACACTAGTTTTCCTTCAAAGTGGGGCTCACATCAGAGAAAATGTTATTCAGAAAAGTCACACAGGGGCTCCAAGCAGGAGCTAAGCTCAAGTCCGATGCCTTACAAACCTGCAGCTCCTCATCAGTGAGGTTCTCACCCAACTCCTTGGCCACACGCTTTAGATTTTTGAATGATATCTTCCCAGTTTCATCGTCATCGAAGAGCTTGAAAGCTTTCAGAATTTCTTCTTTGGTATCTTTCTCAGACTTAGCAAGTAAAACAGATAACACAGAAGCAGTTACTTATGCAGCAGCTCACCGGCACCTAACCCCTCTACGTGGTCTTGGTGATGGCTTTCATGACATAGGTCCTAGCTCACAGGAGATCAAACGTCATCCAGGGTAGAAGAGGACAAACTCAATGACATTATTATAAACAGGCTAAAAAGGAAATATAAAGGACTGACTTAAAATATTCTTTCTATACAAAGCAGAAAGAAACAGGAATAGAGGGTAGAGTTAAAGCTAGAGGAAATATAGTGCTTGAGCTGGCAGAAGAGGGGCCCTCTCGGTGGGGGAAGGGGGGTGCAGGGAGGAAAGAGAGGGCTATTTAACTTGTTATGAGATAACAGAGAGTTACTGGGATCCCAAGTATTCCAAAAGAGGAAGAGAGGAAAATACCCCAACAGCTCAAACTCCAGAAATTCCTGAAAGGTAGCTAAAGATAGACAGAACCTCTCTAATAAGAGCAATTTCAGAACCCACCTTTAAGGTGGGACAGCTTTACTAGGTGGTTACAGAAGGTTAAGCTTCCTGATCACTTAAATTAGTACACAAAGAAAAATACAGGTATCATTAGATGATTTCAAAGCCACAGAATTATTAGAGTAGGAACAGACCTGTGACCTGAGACACACATGGAGTTACTTTTTACATGCTACTAAAGCGAAGATAAGCCTCACAAAAGGGGAGCCGGAAGGCCAACGAATGAGCAATGGTCCAACGGGAACATCAACATACATCCTGGGTGGAATGACACTCAGGGGAGTGAGGTGGATTGGTCAGGTGACATGTCTTTCTTGACCCCCTGGGCCCGTTAAAAGGGTGACACCTGAGGGACTAGAGAATGGGTGCATTCAACCTTGAAAATGCTAAAAGACCAAATTTCCAGGGCAGTGAAAAACTAGGCTGTTGAAGTAACCTGCCCTCAGGCTAAGGCTGCCCAGAATAACAAATGAGAGAGAGAAGAATTTTGACCTTCAAAGTATAGACATTTCATCTTGTCAGGCACTGTAATATTGCTGGTGTTTACAGGTTTTACTGCTTGTGGTTATCATATTGAGAAATCAGTTGAGAAAAATAATCACAAAAGAGTGACAGCAGTAGTACTTTTACGACTTTACTTTTCCTGTGATTTGTGTGGCCTTGAAGAAAGCCAAGAGGAACCTAAGCATTCTAATTTTCAGTCATAAATACCATCCTTTATCAGCTGAACCCTCCAGTTTGTATTAACTTTTCTTCAGTGAAGACATTTTCATATCTAGATTCAAATTTGTTCACCATTATGGGTGGAAAATATGCTGATTATTCCAGCTAACTTACCATTTTCTGAGTCATCACAGTCAAAAAGTCACTAAAGTTCATTTTTCCTGTCCCTTCCTTATCAATTTCGCTTATCATTTTCTTGATCTCTTCTTTCTTGGGTTCAAAGCCCAGTGCTCTCATTGCCACCTACAATGAAAACAGGATCATCTCCATATGCACATCTAAACCGTTAACAGGAACAAAAATGACAGCATTGAGAGTATTAAGCCAGCATCTGACACAATTTCATTAAAATGATTGGGAGGGGCGCCTGGGTGGCTCAGTCTGACTTTGGCTCAGGTCATGATCATAGTTCGTGAGTTTTGAGCCCTGCATTGGGCTCTTTGCTGACAGCTCAGAGCCAGGAGGCTGCTTCAGATTCTGTGTGTCTCTCTCTGCCCCTCCCCCACCCGCGCTCTGTTTCTCAAAAATAAATAAACATTAAAAAAATTTTTTTAATGATTGGGAAACACTAGAACATTATGCAGATTGATATTTGTGCTCCATTTTATTTAATAACACTTGAGGTAAAAAAAAAAGATAGGAAAACAGAACACAGTGCATCCTCCCCCGTTACTTCTTGCAGAGAGATGAGGAAAAAAGAGGTACAGTGGTGACAGGGAAACAAAAAGATGTAGAGGAAAGGCAAGGCTGGGGAGTTGGAATGTAAATGGCTTGCCTTAAGTTCCTTAACATCTATGGTTCCAGTTCCATCAGCATCAAAGAGATCAAAAGCTTCCCGGATTTCCTGTTTCTGCTCTTCAGTAAGCTCAGGCTTAGGACTCATCCTTTTTCGCTGGGCAGATGTTGCCATGCTTGCCTTCTTAAAGTTAGAGGCCTTTAGACGTTTTACAAACACAGAAGCACAGTATTATGTAATATAATCTATATTTTACATAAAATAGTTACAGACAACAAATTATTTTAAAATTGTTTACACCAACCAATTCCGAAGCTTTGCTTAACAGAAGAGATAACAGGGTTTACTGGAAAGAACAGTGAATCCTTCCATGCACCTCTATCCCTCCCTCTTCTTTATTTACTACTGTTTCTAGAAGCAAGGAGACCCCTTGTTCGTTTGGACATCTCTGATTGAAAATCATCCTAAAAGAGATCTAGCCAAGGAGCTGACTGCATAAATGTACAGATAACCAGGTGACCTTGATTTTGGGGATCCTAATAATTATCTAGAAATGTCCTTACAACACCCACTCGCGGTACTCCACTTCCCTCTATGCAGTCCGACTTTAAGAAGTAACCACGCTTCCAGATTTGGCCAAATATTACTAGGTTGCTAAAATGTATATTCTGCCAATATTAAACAATAAAACTCAATCCACTTGACACATCTGTCCCTCCTGCAAGGAGCTCAAAACATGTCCCGAATATCCCTGTACTTAAATTTCAGGATGCATGTTACCAATCAAACATAATAAACCTCCTCCCCAGTTCTATGGGTAAACTTTGGTAGAGCGACGCGGCCAGGTCAGGATCTGAGAAGTCAGGGCCTGCAGGTAACGTCAGTTTTCTTTGTCCAGGGGCGGTCACCGAGGGGGCCGGCAGGGGAAGATCAGGGGAGCCTAAGGGATGGGTGGGCGCAGCGCAGACCGGGTGAAGGGGAGCAGCAGCGAATCACAGGCCCAGCTGGGCGGCAGGCGTCTCTACACTACGCTTCCGGGAAAGAACTCAGAGGAAGGAAGGGCACGCCAAAATCGAGAACGGCGCAGGAGAGCTGGCAGGGCCAGACGAAATCTTGGAAGGGCTCAGCCTCTGGGCGCGGGGCACCAAAGGACGGCCTGCACTCACCATTGCCGACCAACTCCACCGCCCGTTGTTACGGCAACCGACGTATACACTGACTCGGCGCCTTTCCCACCGCCCCACGCGCGCGGCCCTGCTCCCCATTGGCGGCCCACTAGCCGCCGCCGCTTCCCATTGGCACAGGGCTGTGGTGGGTGGGGCTAATCGGACAAAGGCCTGGCCCAGGGCCAGGGGGCTGTGCACTCACAGCTAAGACCTGGCCTCATTGGGCAGGATCACGTTATGAGCGCCGATTGGCTGAACCAGCGCCAAACTAAGCCAATCCCGTTGGCGGAGGAGTCTCGGCAGATCCTCTGCTCACGCGGGCGTGGAGAAACCGGTGCCCGCCGGCGGCTGCAGGTCTTTGGGTGCTAGCTGGGGGAGCGCTGAGGCTGACCAGGGGATCGCCTACGGACGGTAAGGGTTACGACCTCGCCCTGGGAAGCTGCCTTCTACCGGCTACAAGGCAGGAGGGCAAGGGGCTGGGTGAGGAGGTCTGGTCGGGAGGTTTCTGGTCTGGCCTAAGACAAAATTAGGGTCAGAAGGGCCAGAGAAGACCGTGACCTTGCGTGTTACAGCGGAGACTACACAAGGAGCAACTGAGATCCAGAGAAGTGAAGGGGAATGTTGCAGAGGTTTGGACGGCTGGGACTTAGAAACCGTGTCCCGCTGAGGCTATTTCTTCGAGAGTGTCCATTCTATAGCACTGCCTCCCCCCCCCCCCCCCCGCCGCCCTGCCCGCAACTGATTTTAAGAGTGGATCACTTTGGTTCTTTCCTGGCTAAAAGCAGCCAAGGAGATGAGGTGGGAGCCTGGGAACGGACTTTGAAGGAAGTGAAGGAGATATGAGCGAGCATGAGGGGAGAGGTCGTCAAAATAGACTTTTTTGATAGTCACTCAGGCGGATAGGGGGGAGCATTCCAGGCCGAGACATTGCCATGAGCAAAGTCACGGAGGACTTTGAAGTGTGAGGGGTGCTTGGAGAGTGTGGTTTTAGATTTTCTTTTATTTATTTTGTTTTTATCATGATAAGTGTAGTCTTTAATCCCCATCACCTATGTAACTCATCTCCCCACCTATTTCCCCTCTGGTAAGGATCAATTTGTTCTCTATAGTTGAGAGTCTGTTTCTTGGTTTGCCTCTCGTTTTCACTTTGCTCATTTGTTTTGTTTCTTAAATTCCACATATGAGTGAAATCATATAGTATTTGTCATTCTCTGACTGACTTATTTCACTTAGCATTATTCTCTGTAGCTCCATCCATGTCATTGCAAATGACATTTCTTTTTTTTTTAATGGCTGAGTAACATTCCATTGTATATTTATACATCTTCTTTCTCAGTTCATCCATCCATCAAAATATGGGCTACGCCCATATCTTGGCTATTGTAAATAGTGCTGCTATAAACATTGGTGTGCATGGATCCCTTTGAATTAGTATTTTTGTATCCTTTGGGTAATACCCATTAGTGCAATTACTGGATCATTTTTAATTTTTTGAGGAACCTCCATAGTGTTTTCTAGAGGCGCTGCACCAGTGTACATTCCCACCAACAGTGCAAGAGGGTTCCCCTTTCTCTGCATCCTTGCCAACATATGTTGTTTCCTGAGTTGTTAATTTGAACCACTCTGAATGGTGTGAGGTGGTATCTCAGTGTGGTTTTGATTTTTATTTTCCTGATGATGAGCGATGTTGAGCATCTTTTAGTGTGTCTGTTGGCCATCTAGAGGTCTTCTTTGGAGAAATGTCTATTCATGTCTTCTGCCCATTTTTTAATTAGATTATTTGTTTTAGGGGTATTGAGTTGTATCAGTTCTTTATAAATTTGGATACTAACCCCTTTTCAGATATGTCATATGCAAATATATTCTCCCATTCAATAGGTTACCTTTCAGTTTTATTGATTGTTTCCTTCGCTGGGCAGAAGCTTTTTTTTTTGATGTAGTCCTAATAGTTTATTTTTGCTTTTATTTCCCTTGCTTCAAGACACACATCCAGAAAAAAAAGTTGCTACAGCCAACATCAGAGAGATTACTGCCTGTGCTCTCTTCAAGGATTTTTAGGGTTTCAGGTCTCACATCTAGGTCTTTAATCCAAATTTTGAGTTTATTTTTTTGTATAGTGTAAGAAAATGGTCAAATTTCATTCTTTTGCATGTGGTTGTCCAGCTTTCCCAACATCATTTGTTGAAGAGACCATCTTTTTCCCATTGCATGTTCTTTCCTGCTTTGTCAAAGATTAATTGACCATATAGTTGTGGGCTTATTTCTAGCTTTTCTATTCTGTTCTATTGATCTATGTGACTATTTTTATACCAGTACCGTACTGTTTTAATTGCTACGCTTTGTAATATAACTTGAAATCTGGAATTGTGATATCTCCTGTTTTGTTTTTATTTTTCAAGATTGCTTTGGCGAATCAAGGTCTTTTGTGATTCCATAAATATTTTAGAATTGTTCCAGTTCTGTGAAAAATGCTGCTGGTAGTTTTCATAGGGGTTGCAGTAAATATGTAGATTGCTTTGGGTAGTATGGACATTTTTAAAATATTTGTTCTTCCAACTCATAAGCATGGGATGCCTTTCCATTTCTTTGCCTTATCTTGGATTTCTTTCATCATTGTTTTATAGTTTTCAGAGTACAGGTCGTTGACCTCGTTGGTTAAGTATATTCCTAAATATTCTGTCGTTTTTGGTGCGGTTGTAAATGGAATTGTTTCCTTAATTTCACTTTCTGCTGCTTTATTATTAGTGTATAGGAATGTAACAGATTTCTGTACATTGATCCTGTATTTTGCGACATTACTTAGTTCATTTATCAGTTCCAGTAGTTTCTTGGTGGAGTCTTTAGGGTTTTCTATATATAGTATTATGTCATTTACAAATAGAGTTTTACTTCTTCCTTACCAGTGTAGATGCCTTTTATTTCTTTATGTTGTCTGATTGCTGTGGCTAGGACTTCCAGTACTATGTTGAATTAAGTGGCAAGAGTAGACAATATTGTCCTGTTCTTGATCTTAGCGGAAAAGCTTTCAGTTTTTCGCCATTGAGTATGATGTTGGCTGTGGGTTTTCCATACAAGGCCTTTACTGTGTTGAGGTATGTTCCCTCTAGACCTACTTTGTTGACGGTTTTTATCATGAATGGATGTTGTATTTTGCCAAATGCTTTTCTGCATCTAGTGAAATGATTATATGGTTCTTATCCTTTCTCTTATTGATGTGATATATTACGTTGATTGATTTGTGAATATGGAACCAGCGTTGCATCCCACGAATAAATCCCACTTGACTGTGGTGAATGATTTTTTTGAATGTATGGTTAGATTTGGTTTGCTAATATGTTGAGGATTTTTGCATCTGTATTCTTGAGAGATATTGGCCTGTGGTTCTCTTTTTTTTGTGGTGTCTTTATCTGGTTTGGTATCAGGGTGACACTGACTCATAGAATGAATTTAGGAGTTTTCTTTCTTGTATTTTTTGGAATAGTTTGAGAAGAATAGGTATTAACTCTTCTTAAAATGTTTGGTAGAATTTGTGAAGCCGTCTAGTGCTGGAGTTTTGTTTTTTGGGAGTTTTTTGATTACTGCTTCAATTTCTTTGCTGATAATTCATCTGTTCAATTTTCTATTTCTTCCTGCTTTAGTTTTGGTAGGTTTTATGTTTCTAGGAATGTATCCATTTCTTCTAAGTTGTCCAATTTGTTGGCATATAAGTTTTCATAATATTCTGTTACAATTTTTTGTATTTCTCTGGTGTTGGTTGTTATTTCTCCTCTTTCATTAGTTATTTTGTTTAGTTGAGTCCTCTCTCTCTCTCTCTCTCTCTCTCTCTCTTTTTTGATGATTCTTGCTAGAGGTTTACCAATTTTGTTGATCTTTTCAAAGAAGCAGCTCCAGGTTTCATGCGTGCTTGGAGAATTACAAGGGTGTGTGTGCAAGGGTATGGGCTGAAGCATTGGAGCTGGAGGTCCAGGATCTGCCCTCCACAGCTAGCCTAGTGTAAGAGGGCTCTCAGTCCTTACATGCTTCCCCTCTGGGCATTGGGGCATAATTTAGGGAGGCAGGGCATAGAGCATAAGCTTCTTAGGCTGAGAAAGGCATGAGATATATTAGCATCTATTAAATGAACGTCTTTGCTGACCTTCTACCCTTTTTTCCCTTCCTTTTTCAGCATGAACCAGGTCCAAAACCATTCAGTCATATTTGACTCTTTTCCTGTCCCCTCCACATTAACCAGCCTCTAGGTTCTATCCGTTCTCCCACTTAAAGGCCATTCCTTTTCTCTTTTCCACCTCTGCTGCTCCTCTTCCAATTCAGGCCTTTGTCAGCAGTCTCCTAACTCCTACCAGCCAGAATTCTCACCGTGGTCTGCAGGGCCTGGCATAGCATGCCCTTTCCTTTCTCCAGGCTCATTCCAGCTGGGACACTAGGTTCCTTGTTGGGCCTCAAACGCACAGGCACAATCCTCAGAACTTTGGCTCCAGCTGGCCCTTCTGCCCACTTGCTCCACTTCTTTCCCTCCTCCAGGTCTTTGCTCCACTATCACCTTCTTTCTTAGTGAGCCACCCTAAGCACCCTATTTGTTTAGCACTGCAGCCCCCAGCATGCTTGAGCCCCGTATCTTGCTCTACTGTTTTCTCCTGGTACTTGCTTATTTTGTTCTTTATTGTCCACCCACTATAAGGTAAGCTCTATGAGGGTAGGCATCTTTGTTTTGTTCACTGCTGGTACTCCAGTACCCGGAACAGTGAAGGGCACATATTAGGTACTCAGTAAAACTTGTTTGAATGACTGGTGAATAATGTCCCTGTGCCTGCTTCTCACCTGCCTAGTCTACCTGCTCTGCCAGGTTTGTCTTCCTGGTGAACAGTCTGGTCAGGTCATCCCCCCTGCTCTTAAACCTTCAGAGGCTTCCCATGACTACAGAGTCAAGTCCAGACCCAACCTGGCATCTGAGCCCCCTGCCCAGTTTTGCCTCTGCTGGTCCTTATATGTCTTGTCTTCCATACCCTACTTCCCAGTCTGCAGGGTGACAGCCTGGCAGAGTAGAAAGAACAGCCACAAAGTTCTGCCTTGGCTGTGTAAAATCTGTGTGGTGCAAGTCACTCAACCTCTGTGCCTGAGTTTTTCTTTTGCTGAATGAGACCTAACTGGGTGCTTTAGGGATCTTAATGGTGTAATATACTTAGATGTAAAAAGACCTGGCATTTGGCAGTTTTTCGAGCAATGTTATTTCTTTTCTCTGATTTGCTCTTGTCATCTCCCCTACCCTGCATGCCCAAAACTTTAGACTTGGGTAAAATCCCTTCTCCGCACTGCAGCCAGAGTGATCCTTCTGATCTTAACACTCACCCTGCTTACAACTTCCCAGGGCTTCTCCCTCTCCTCTTAGTGTAACCTTAACCTGACACACAGTCCCTTCATATTCTCAACTTTGCTCCCAATCTTGCTTCATACTCACTGTGACACAACTTGTCACAGTTGCCAGAACATGCTGGCTCTGTGCTATCACCTGTCCTTCCCACCCCTGGCCATGGAAAGGCTTTTAGGACACCCACCCCTGTTTGACTCACTCCTCCATGGCCTTGAGAACTTGGCTCAGGGATCGCCTTCTTGGGCCAGCCTCCCCGTTCTGGGTTTACCTTCATGAGAACTCAGAAGCATTCCACAATTGTCCACTAAGTCTGTCTCTCACACTAGATCGTGGGCTCCCTGGAGGTTGGTGCTGTGTCTTAACGCGGGTTCTGCCTGGCAGTGGCCGGCATTGGGTGAGTGAGCCAAAACCTGGGTGATTGCTCTTTTACAAGTTGCAGCTCCACTTTTATCCCCGAGCCTTGTTTGAGCCCCGTAGCAGCTCTGAGGTCAGCAGGGAGGATCACTGCTCTACAGAAGAGACCTCTGGGAGCAGCTGCAGGAGAACAATACAACCCCTGCTCTGTTCCAGGCTCTTTGCTGGCCCTCAGGGGGCTCACAACCAAGTAGGAAAAAAAAGGTATAATTGAGTGTGCTGAGTATTAGAACGGGAGCAGACAAGGAAGGAGCTGACTGTCCCCAGGGAGGGAGAGGAGGTTCACAGTAGTGACAGTTGAGCTAGGCCTTGAAGGATAAGGAGGAACTCACCAAGGAGAGGGAAGATATTCTAGGTGGAGGGGATAGCATAAGCTCAAGCTCGCAGGCATGCTGATGGGTTTCTCGGGGGCCACTACAAATCCAAAGCCAGGGTCTTTCTGTGTCCTAAAAATAGACAATCAGAGAGACGAATGACTAACAGAAACAACCAGACGCCTCAGGTTTATGAAAGGACAAGATTTAGCTGATTGAGTCCTTTGGGGAAGTGTGTTTTGCCTTGACTCCTGTTTGCAGTTTTCTTGCATACACAGACATTGTCTGTCCACAGACTAGACCGGTGAGCTTGTGGTAGCTACATCTTACCTTCCTGCACTGACTCCATGGAAGACAGCAGGCCGGGCCCCGACTACCCCCACACACCCTAACACACCCCTCTGAATTGCTCTGCATTACCCCTTTACAAAGAAGCTGATCTCCCATGTTTTCAAAGGAGGGAATACTTTTTCTTTCTATCTGGTTTGAGGTGGACAGACTATCCCTTCCTTTTGCCTCCAGGACTTGGTTTTTGGGAACTTTCCCCAGCAAGAAGGAGATTAGGCTCACTTGCTTGTCTTCTTATATAATCCTGTCAGCAGCCTTTCTCCCCTTGCCCAGAAGTTGAGCAAGGCACTTAGATTTCACCAGTAGAAGGTGGATCTCTTCCTAGTTTGTTTTTTTTAGTTCAAAGCTTTGTCTCAGTATGAATATACTGGTTTTTAATGGATTCAAAGAACTAACATTTTACAGGAGAAAGACTTGAGGCTTCTGATGTGTGAACCTTAACAATCCCAGCCCCCTGAATGTTGCTCTTTAGGGTCTTATTTTCCCATTCAGAGCTATTCTGAGCCCACTTTTAAGAGTACGGTCAGTGGCATTCATTTCACATTGTTGTGCAACCATCCCCAGCATCCATCACCAGAAGTCTGACTCTTGTAGAACTGAAACGCTACCTAGTAATCGCTAAGTCCCCAATTCCCCCTCCTCCCAGCCCCTGGCACCCACCATTGTTTCTACATATATGAGTTTGACTACTATACATATCTCATATAAAAAAGGATCATATGGTATTTGTGCCTGGCTGATTTCATTTAGCATAATATATTATGTGAAAAGTGAAGTTTTAAAATGTATTTTCCTGATAACTTCCATTATGATTTCAGAAACATGTTTCCGTAAAATAGCCCCATCAGACACAGAGGTTCATAATATCCATTTCAAGGCCATTTCATCCAGCCACAATCATTTCCTACAAGAACGTGTGTGTGTGTGTGTGAGAGAGAGAGAGAGAGAGAGAGAGACTAGAGGTGTGGAATTGGATCGGAGCAGTCATGGTGTTTGAGACCCTGGTGTTGGCTGCCTGGCAGCCACCTTCTCACTGATAAGTGTTCTGTGAATCTAGCTTTTTGCACACAGTTGGACTGTTTTCTTTGTCACAGATTTCACCGTCTCCAGATGTTAGGAGATCCATGACTTAAGTAAATTGACCACTACCAAGAAAACAGATGTAAGACCAAATACATCTAACCCAAAATTGAATGCTTCTCTTTGTTTGTGAGTCAGTATTATGGGTGAATGAAGAGAGGAGCATATCCTAAGGGCTGTCACAAAAGCTTGTCTTATAAACTACTCGTCTGTTTGGTGTTACGGTTCTTCCATCAGCTGGTATGCTTCATTGTGTCTTGGTTGTGAAGTGCTCAGTCCCCACCATACTCTGACCACTTCCTGAAGGCTTCTGACAACCCCAGACAGAGTTCTTCCACACATAGTCAGGGTGGCTTTAATTTCACCACGAAGAGCTCTGTCTTCTATTATGCTGTTCCACTCCCAGCACCCCCTGCCCTAGCATCATGGGGATGAGCACATAGTCCCTTTTATTCACGGGAAAACTCAGCTGCAGCAGAAAGACAGGACTGGAGTGGATTTACCTAGTTTGTCATAGGGCTGGCACCAGAACCCAGCACTCCCTGGGTCTGTGCATTTTCCCACTGCACTCCCACAATGTAATGATCAACACAAGGAAAATCGAGAATAATTGAAATGTGTGAGTGCCATGGAAAAAGCTACAATGCCAAAGATGCTCCTTTTGTTGTAAATGACACGAGAGGCCATTTAACTGGCTTCCCATTTTGCCTCTAATCCAAGAATGCAGTGAGTTATGGGCCCAGTTACACCTTTTCCTCAGAAAGAAGCCTGTCACAGGAATATTAAGCGGAGGGCTTCATTTAATAGCTACCACTGTGGTTCAGCTCTTTGTGGAAACTTGACAGGGGAATGGCATCCACACAAAAACACTAATGCCTAAAAAATGTTTCAGTTTATATTATATAAATGTCTGTCTCTAAATATGTCTTTATGAAGAGAAAACTTCATCGCAAACATAACGGTATTTGGAGCTGAAATGGAACGAGCATTTGGTGAGCCAATGAGAGACCAGGTCACACGGACACATTTGACAGAAGACATTCCAAATGTGAGTACTGACACACAAAAAAAGGTTAACCAAAACCAGATAAGGGGAAAGTCGAGCACATATATACCAGGAAGCCACTGATACTACCTGTGGATTAAAAATTGTATTTGGTACATTTATCAAATCAATTAATGTTGAGTTTATACACATACACACACATATATACATATATATTCAAGGTTTCAGTTACTTATTGCTATGTAACAGTGTTAGAACATAGTGGTTTAAAACAATACCATACCCATTTCTTTGTTCTTGATTCTGTGATTCAGGCTGGCCCCACTTGGGAGTCCTTGGCTGGTTTCCTCTGGGTTTACCCACCCACCTGCAGTCAAGGGGACCCCCCGCCCCCGACGTGTGAGTTCCAAGCGGCCTCACTCACATCCCTGGCAGTAACTGCTGGCATTGGCTGGGTGCCTCAGTTTGCCTTCACGTGGCCTTCAACAGGCTAGACTAGGCTTTTGGTTGGAATGGCAGAAGGCTTCCCTAGCAACCACACTGGCAGTAGCAAGGACTCCTAAGATCTAGCATTGCAAGTATCAGAAAGGACTTTAAGGAATTGTCAGGGCTCCTGGAGGTTCTTCATGTAGGTCTGCATAGGTTTGGTTTGATTCATTTTTAATGAATGCTAACGTTTCAGAAATGAAATCACGTCAAGATAAAATGTGTTTATATCAAATGTTAATAAATTAAAGATGCCCAGGAGTTTCCCCACTAGATCACACTTGTCTTGGTGGGTAGCTCAGAATAAAGCCTCCTCTGTGCCTCTATAATAGAAGGTTAATGTGAGATTCTAATGTTCAGATGAACCATCAGAGTCCCTTGCCATCTAGTTCCTTGTTTGTATAAATTAGGATTTTACTGATACTCAGCAACCCAAAAAAATTACATTTCAATGGTTGTGTCATGGTGTTCTTTCTCACTGGTTGCCTTTATAAGAAGTATAAGTTAAAAATTTAAAAAGAACACTTTCATCTTACCTTATATATATGTTCTGTGTAAGACTTCTCTGAAAAGAGGCCCGCTGCTAGAGACAAAGGAAAACAGAACAGGTTAAAAGAAACACAGGGGCCTAGATCATTCTCTTACCTCAAGGTCATATTGCAATTAAAATCATTTAGATGGCTTTCTTTTCTATTCTTAAAACTCTCTCCAAGATTTTGATTTTATAACTTCTCTCAGTAACCCATTCTTGAGTCTCATTACCTGTTTACAGTCCAGAGTTTTATTCTTGTTAGTACATGTTCCTTCTTGTCCACTGTGCCCACTTCCTCTGCATCATCTTTCATGGCCATAAAACGTAAGTGGTTATTTCATATGATCTCTAACCATGTGGTATTATAGGTGTGATTAAAGACGTTGGCCCATCACACACCTGACTTTTCTGGGGTAAATGTCAGTTCAGTTCTCATCACTACAGAACTCTCTGTGGAATAGCCATTGGCCCACTTGTTCCAAGCAATATTGGTGCCACATTTCAAAATAATAATAATGATTAAAAAAAAACACAAAAAAACAGGGGCGCCTGGGTGGCTCAGTCTTGATCCTGGCTCAGGTCATGATCTTGTGGTTCATGGGTTCAAGCCCCACATTAGGCCCTGCACTGACAGTGCAGAGCTTGCTTGGGATTGTGTCTCTCCCTCTCTCTGCTCCTTCCCCACTCATGCTCGTGCGCTCTCTCTCTCTCTCTCTCTCTCTCTTAATATAAATAAACTTTAAAAAATAAATAAATAAAATCATGAAAGGAAATTGCACTGGACATAGTAGAAAGGTTATTTGATTTTTTAAAATAATTAGACCATCAAACTATGAAACAATTGTAACTAGAGATGCTAGATAACAAGAGAATCTGAAATCCTTTGGAATACTGTCAAAACATGTCTAGTTTGAACCTCTTTGAACTAAGGCAAGCTTTTAGCAAACCAAGAAAAATCAGTTTGGGGAGCAGGGAGGCTCAGAGTTATTCTAAAAAACCTACATTTACCTGTACAGCTGACTTGAGGGAAGGAGAAGGTATAGCCAAAATGAGGATCAAATGGGATTTGTGTATTTAATTTGCCTATGTCCTGGGAATATCTTAGAAATTCCAGTCAAGGTACAAATTATTTAGCATGGTGTGATTACATGTATATGAGAGTAATCAAACAAAACCTAGACAAAAATGGGTTGAAGAGATCATTTTGTTGGGGATGGGGTGCGGTGTGGAATAGTGAAGCTGATTACATCAGTAGGTTACATGTGCCTGAACAAATGACGCTTAAGCTCCAGAGCCATCTCTGGGTGGCCCAGTGGACTCCAGTAAAAATGCCAGCCCATGGGATACTAGGTTGGGAGGGGCGAGTCTGTAGTAGGGGCCCTGACACCTCTGAAGTCTCCTGCATAACTCAATTATATAGATATTTAAGGGATAAATAGAGGGGTTGTTTGTTTGTTTTCTAATCAGGATCAGAATTTCTTTAATATCTTTAGTTTCCACACTCCCAACTTTGATTTACTGTACATGAGCTTAGGGAAAATGGGTGTTTGTCATTTTCAGGAAGCCCAGATACGGTTTTAGAAAGACCCCAGGGAGGATGGATATCACTGGTCCTCCTTTGGAGACTGTTGGGGCCAGCTTAATCAGTGTGCAACAGACAGTTTTATTCTCCCTGGCATCAGAATATTGAAGTGTCTGCATCTGGTGCTCTGTCCTTCCATTATCCCCAGTTGCCAGATTTGGAATTTAGCCCAGAAAGTGCACATGTTGCAGAAGGTGAAATGTAAGCACCATAGCTCTTCCCTGATTCGTCGGTTTGCTCAGAGCTCAGAGAAGGGAAAGCAAAGCCGAGGGCCTGGCTGATTAACAGTTTACTGATCCTCCCTGCAACCCCTCCAGGAGATCCATCAGACAGCAACAGTCTTGGATATACTAAGGTGGGAAGGGATTAGGTGACAAGTCCAAAGTCACACAGCACAGCCCTGTAATGGTCAGTTTGAGGAAAAGAGGCTGACTTTCTCCTGCGAGCATAGAGACTTTGCTTTCTTCTTACTGATATTTTAAGTCGACATTGTCAGTTGAGTGGGTGGCATGTTGTGTTGTGTTTTATTTTGTTTCTGTCTGTTCTAGAAGTGCCCAGGGCTCTGTTATTAGGAGCAAGAAGGTATGACTTTGGGGTTTTTTGTATTGTCCAGTTTTGATCATACATAGTTTCATTTTTTCCAGAGGTGTTCCCTGCTCCTTTTGTTAAACACACAGCATGCATGTATCAGATCATCCAATCCAGCCAAAGTCTATCTCAGTATCATTTGCTATCTCTCTTTCCTTCTTACTTATCTCTGGAGAGGAGGGTGCCACTGGCGATAGAACACCAGAATTATATAAAGCTTCCAACTTGACTCAAAAAGAATTTCAAACAAACAGATGGACTTGCTCATGAACATGTGAGTCAAAGTTCTTTATAGCTTCAAATTCTCATATACCCCCTGCCCATCCCTCTCTTTCTGCAGGCCAGTAAGTGCACAGTGATCGGAGGCTCTGGATTCCTGGGGCAGCACATGGTGGAGCAGTTGCTGGCAAGAGGCTACGCTGTCAATGTATTTGATATACGGCAAGGGTTTGACAATCCCCAGGTGCACTTCTTTCTGGGTGACCTCTGCAACCAACAGGTAATGGACCACCCAGCCTTGCCAGTTTTCCACAGGCCCCCAAAGGGAAACTACCAGGCTTACCCTGCTCAGAGGTCAGCCAAATTGTTTCAAAAAAATTTTTTTTGAAAAAATTTAAAGTTACATGAAAGAATTTAACACATACCCTCATTTCGTCAGTTCAACTGCACTCTACCATGGTAGTGCAAAAGCAGCCATGGTCAGTACCTAAAGGAAAGGGTGCAACTGTGTGCCAATAAAACTTTATTTACAAAGTTGTCCACAGGCTATACTGTGCCGACTACTGTTCCAGAGTATTCAGTTGATCTTAGAACAACATGGGTCAGAGGCACTGACCCTCCGTGTACAACTTTTGACTCCCCAAAAGCTTAACTGCTAGTAGCCTACTGTTGACCTTACCGGTAATATAAACAGTCACTTAACACACATTTTGTATGTTGTATGTATTATGTACAATATTCTTACAATAAAGTAAGCTACAAAAAAGGAAATGTTGTTAGGTAAACCATAAGGAGTAGGGCACATGGGTGGCTCAGTCACTTGAGCATCTGACTTTGGCTTAGCTCTTGATCTCACAGTTCGCAAGTTTGAACCCCACTTTGGGCTTGCTGCTGTCAGTGCAGAGCCCACTTTGGATCCTCTGTCCCCCTCTCTCTGCCCCTGTCCCTCTTGTGCTCTCTCAAAAATAAATAAGCATTAAAAAAAGAAAACCACAGGAAGAGAAAATACATTCATGGTCCTGTACTGTATTTACCTCAAAACCGCATATAAGTGGGCCCATACAGTTCAAATCCGTGTTGTTCAAGGGTCACCTACGTACCCCAAAGTGCAATCTCTGGTTTTCAGGGGTTTTTTATTTGTATGTTTCACATTCCATAAACTTCATATTTTTAAAGTGTACAATTCAGTGGTTGTGTAGTCAAAAAGTTGTGTGACCATCACCTTGGTCTCATTCCAGAACATTTTCATCATCCCAGCAGAAAATCCCAGGCCCATTAGCAGTTGTTCCCCTTTTGCTCTCCTGCCCTCCCAGCCCTTGGCAACCCACTCATCTCCTGTCTCTGTAGATGTGCCTGCTCTGGGCATTTCATATAAGTGGAATCATGCAATAATATATGTCCTTTTATGACTGGCTTCTTTCACTGAGCATGTTTGCAGGCTTTACTTGCATCATAAGGGTATTAATATTTTGAGTTTTATTAGATGTTGCCAAATTGCTGAACAAAACTGCTATATCAGTTTTCTGTTCACACCAGCAGTGTGGTTGGTAGGATCCGCATCGTTCTATGTCTTTGCCAACACTCAGTGTACTTAGGCTTTTTGGTATCGCCATTCCAAAGAATGTAGAATGGTAGTTTGGTGAGGCTTAGAGTCATGTGCCCTCCCTATTCAAGAGGCCAGACTCTGTGCTCTTTGTTGATCCTCTGTGAAGTGCCTGTCAACAACCTTTGTCCATTTGTCTTTGGCTTACCTTGTTTCTCTTATGGATTTAGAATGCTCTATCACAGACAACTTCCTTCAGCCTGTCCGTGGGCTCTTATTCTTGACTTTGGCGTCATTTGCCATAGTTGTTTTACTTTGAATTTTAAGGACACAGCTTCCCTCGCAGGCTGTCTTTTCTCCCATCCTGCCCACACCTCTGAGCCTGGAGATGGGGTAGAAGTCTTCCTTGTCATTGCCACTTCCTCACTGCCCTAAGATCCCTCTGGCTGTGCAGATGGTGCCAGCAGACTGTACATACCCCAGTGCCTTCCTTGGGACAGTCATCCACAGCCATGTGTTCCCTTTCCCAGGGGACTCCATCTCATTTCTTAGTGATTTTAGGTCCTGGCCGAGGTCAGCCTCATCATAACTGTCGATAAGTTCAGTAATCACACAAATGACCCTGCCAATACCCTCACCTCACCTCTCCTTGGCCTTCTGTCACTCAGCCTCTTGGCTTCCAGGCCTGTTGTCATCCCCCGCCCCAGAGCCTGTTACTGTTACTAAATGTGTCCTCAACATGATCTCACTTACAGGCCCCCCACTCTGTGCACCACCTCCTATCTTTCTAGTTCGTAACCTAATACCTTCACCTACCAATTCTTAAACCACACCCAGATTTCTGGCTCTTTTCCACTCTCCGTCACCCAGTTTGTGTCCTCACTGCCTTTGAGTCCAAGGCTGACTTACTCTCTTGCATGACACTTATCCCCCTTGCCTCTTTCTTCTTGTCTGTATCAGTCAGGGTTCTCCAGACAAACAACCACTAACGTGTGTGTATGTAGATAAAGAGGAAGAGGGAGAGAGAGATGGAGAAAGGGATAGAATAAGATTTAATTGAATAAATTGGCTAATGGGATTGTGGGGCTGGCAAGATTGAAATTTGCAGGGCAGGCCAGCCGGCTGGAAACTCATGCAGGAGCTGATGCTGCAGTCCTGAAGCAGAATTTCTTACAGAAACCTCAGGGTTTGCTCTTAAGGCCTTTCAAGTAATTGGATGAAGCCCACACAGAGTATGGAGGATAATCTCCTGTACTTAAAGTCAGCTGATTATAGATGTTAACCACAGTCATAAAATACCTTCATGGCAACACCTAGACAGGTATTTGATGGAATGATGGGACTGGAGCCTCACCAAGTGGACACATAAACTTCTACATCAGGTTATACTTCCTAGGTATAACCCCAGTCCTGGTTAAATCTGATTCTCCCTCCTCCCTTGGGGCCTCTGGGCACTGAACAGGGCCGAAGAAGAAAATACAAGGTTTTTTGCCTTGTTCTTCATGGCCATGGCCTTCAAGCTGGTCCCATGGTACCTCATGGCACCACATACACAGACGTGCCTGTGACCACATCCACGCTCTGCAGGTGCCTCATCTGTGCCAGCTGGAGCCCCTCTCTTCCTTCCCAGTGACTCAGCTAGGGATTCTGGCCTTTCTCTCCTGCATCAGCAATTGAGCCCTGTCTGCCCAATCATAGCCATCAGCACACAGACATATATTGCAGGCTCACCCATCGTAAGAAAGCAAAACGCCCTGATGGGAGATCCTACTCCAGCCATTGCCCCACTTGTCTCTCTCGTGTCATAGGGGGAGCTCAAAGAACCATTTGCACTTGTCGCCTCTGATTGCTTCATTCCATTGTCTCTTACAAGTACTCCAGCTAGGTTGTCACCAACAGCTCCCTGTCACAGCCATCGGGGGGCCTAGAGGAAACCAGATCCAGTGGCCAAGCCTAGGACACCCTACTTGCCCATTTCTCCTCTTGCCATTCTGTCTCATCTCTATAATTTCTTTTTTCTGGTTCTTGTTCTCCTTATCTCTATAGTTTCTAAATGTGGCAGGCTCCAGAGCTTATTGCTTAGATCTCTTTTCTTCTCTGAGCACACTCAGTGTCCACGTGAATCCCCCCTCCCCTGGTTCACCGATGAAATACAGTCTAGGAGCTGATGAGCTCCCAGCTTGATATCTCCAGCCTGTAGCTCTCCTGGACTGTATCTGTCCAGCAGGCAGATATCTCTATTTAGATACATAACAGACATTTTAGACTTGCCATATCCAAAATTCAGCTCCTGGTTCCCTGCTACAGGCCCCTTCTCCCACTACAGCAAGCCTACTAAAGTCCTTTCCATCTCAATAAATGACCCACTCTGTCTTTCCAATTGCTTTGGCCAAACACCGTACATTTACCTTTGATTCCTTTCTCTTGTACCCTTCATCACATTCATCATCAGATCTTTTTGACTGCACTCTCCGAATAGATCCCCAATTCACCAACTTCTTATTCCTTCATTTGTTACCATGCTTCTCGAAGCCACCACCCTTTTAATGCATAAATCAAATCTTGATACCCCTCTGTTCAGAAGTCTCCAGTGATCCAGTTATGTTTAGAGCAAACATGTAAGCCCTTATAGTCACCTATGAGGTTCTGCATGATTTGCCCTCACTACCTCTCTGGCCTAACCCTCTCTTGTATTACTCTGCTCATTGCTCTGCTCCAGGCATACTGGTGTCTTTACCACTCCTCAGACTCACCGAGTTTCTGCCTCAGGACCTTTGTACTCACTGCTCTTTCTACCAGGAATGCTCTTTGTGAACCACCAACCTTGCTCCCTAAATTTAAGTCTCCGACCAACTTACGCTAAGCCACAAGCCACTCTACATCTCCTTTACTCGGTATTATATTTCTGTATAACACTTGATACTAGCTGATATACTCTGTATCTACTTGTTTATCTGCCCACCATCCCTGGAGAAAGGAAGTTCCATGAAGGCAGGGATATTGTCTCTCTTGATCAATGCTGTGTACTCTCAAAGGAGATGAGACTCCTTAGCAAACTTCAGCTTCCTTCCAAACTGCCCTCTCAAGTCTCTACTACCCCTGTGATATGGTTGCTAGTCTTTTATTTACAAAGTTTTTTTTAAACACAAACTTAAAGCAAGACCCGCCAGCATGGTGTATTCTCCAGCTACACTCAGCTACTCAGGCACCAGCAGGGAGAAGGAGAGAGTTGCATTTAACCAGGGCTGCAGTTTGCCAGACCAACTTGATAAAGACAGACATAGGCAAGGTCAAGATTGCAATGATGGATCAAGAAGTCCAAGCTAAAGAGGATGTGAAGAGGGTGAAGGGGTTTAAAATGGGTTTGAAAGTCACTACTTAGGTTTTGTGCCATATTCTTGAATTCGTTCATCAGTACTTCTCTCCCATTTCTTTCTAGGTTCCTTCTTCTTCCTGAAATGTTTCCTTTAGCATCCTTCAGTGAATATTTGGGCAGAAAACTTTCTATGGCCCTTGTATGCTTGAAAATGTTGTTATGTCACCCTTTCTCATAAGTGCTTATTTGCTGGGGGTGGAATTGTAGGTTCATAACTATTCCTTCCAACACTCAATCTGATCATTCCTTTGGGGGTCAGCTGGGTTTTCCTCTCATGCCTTTTAGGATTTTCTTTTTTATCCTGTATACTCTATGGAAAACATGTCTAGGTCTGACTTTTCGTTTTGTATTTAAATCCTACTCAACACCTAGTGGGCCGTTGGACTCTGAGGATGGAATTCTGTCCTCATTTCTGGAAAATTCTTCAAATACTGACTCTACTTCCATTCTCTTTTCTTTCTGGAAACCTTACCAGACATATATGGAGGGAAGGTGGAGTCCTTAATTATATTCTACATGTCTGTTAGTTTCTCCTTCGTGTGTTCTTTCAAGTTCTGTCTTTGTAATATTTCATAGATTTCCTCTGTATCATATCCACTCACAGACAGTCTTGTTTCACCTATATCCCCACCCCACCCTCAGATTGTTTTGAAGCCAATCCTAAACACCATTATTTTTATTCCTATAAGTATTTCAGTATTTGTCACTAAAAGATAAGGAGCCTTTTTAAAAACACAGTTCCATAACTACATCTAAAACATGGTGACAATTCCTTAAGTTCCAGCCTGTGTTTAAATACCCCTAAATGTCTCATAAGTGCTTTTAAATAGATTTCTTTCCAAGTAACGAACCAAGAAGATTTCTTTCCAAATAACGAACCAAGAAGATTTCTTTCCAAATAATGAACCAAGAAGGTTAAGATACTGAAGTTGATTGAGCTAGTTAAGTCTCTTATAAAAGTTCCCCTTCACATTTCATTTGTTGAATAACTGATATTTATTTAGAACTGTATTTATTGTCCTGTAGCATTTCCCATGGACTGGATTTTGCAGATTGCATTCCCATGGTTTTGTTTGACATGTCCCTCTGTTCTCTAGGGTTTCTAAACTGGTAGGTCTGGGACTGCACTGTCCAGTAAAGCAGATGTAGTACAGAAAAAGGGAATATACATAATTCATTAATAATTCTTATCTGGATTACATATTGAAATGATAGTATTTTGGATATATTAAATAAAATACATTATAATTATTTTCATCCATTTATTTTTACTTTTTTGATGTGAGTACTACAAAGTTTAAAGTCAGATCTCTGCCTTATATTTCTAGTGGACTAAGAGCTGGATCTGATTCTGGTTCAGTTTTTTCCTTTGGGGCACCAATAGCAATATGTACATCTAGTGCTCAGATTTTGATTTCTATATGCTATTGCCCATAAAAGGACCAGGGTTCCTTGGGAATATAGCCTATTCAGGACTTTGAGCAGGGGTAATACAGTGAGCCTGAGACATTTTCTTAGGACAAAATTAAGAAAGTGCTCAAAACCTAATAAGAATATGTCAAAAGGACACAGGAACCTGGGGTGCCCGTGTGGTTCAGTCAGTGAAGTGTCCGACTCTTGACTTTGGCTCAGGTCATGATCTCACAGTTTGTGAGTTTGAGCCCTATGCCAGGCTCTGCTCTGGCAGGTTTGGAGCCTGCTCAGGATTCTCTCTCTCTGCCTCTCTTTGCCCATCCCATGTGCCCTCCCCCCCATCTCTCTCTCTCTCTCTCTCTCTCGATATATGTGTGTGTGTGTGTGTGTGTGTGTGTGTGTGTGTGTGTGTATATCTTTCAATAAATAAATAAATAAACTTTAAAAATTTTAAAAAAGAAAGACATGAACCAACTTGAAGAGCTTCCACTGGCCAAATTTGGGACATTTAAACCTCACAAACTGTAATAGTAGTGGATAGTAATGCATTGAATAAGAATCCACGTGTCCTTGAAAATGATAAAAAGAAAAATTAGGGGGCACCTGGGTAGCTTAGTCAGTTATGCTTCCAACTCTTGATTTTAGCTGAGATCACGATCTCACAGCTCGTGGGTTCGAGCTCTGTGTCGGGCTCTAGGCTGACAGCATGGAGCCTGCTTGGGATTCTCTCTCTCTCCCTCTTTCTCTCTGCTCCTCCCCTACTCGCTTCTCTCAAAATAAATAAATAAACTTTAAAAAAAAGAAAAACTAGTATAGAGGAGGGGGAACATCTACATTACAGAGGAATGCCAACTAATAAAAGTAAAACAAATGCTTGAATTAGGATTTTTACCATTTTGCAATAATGTGTTAATAAGTGTTCCAGGCAAGAATCATCACTGAATGTTCGAGATTGAAAGAGACAGAAGAGATAGGAGGACTAAATACAATATGATCCATGATTGGATCCTGGATCCAAATATAAAAATGCCTTTAAAGGACATTACTGGGACAATGGGAGAAATTTGGATATAGACTAATTATTGGATAAGAGTGTCCCGTCCTGTTACATTTATTGTGTGTGATCATTATTTAGTGGTATTTAGGAGGATGTCTTTATTCTTAGAATATACCTAATGAAGAATTTAGAGGCAAAGTGGCACCAGTGTCTCAACTTACTCTTAAGTGGTTTCAAAAAAAAAAAAAAAAAAAGATCTTGTGTGTGTGTACCTACAAAGAAAATTATGGCAAAATATTAATAATCAGTGGATCTAGGCACATAAACTCATGATTGTCTTTGTTTTAGTGATGTTCGTCTGTTGATGATCATTCCTAGATCTTATTACTTAATGAAGGTTTTGTAAAATGGCGACATGCCATCATTCTCTCTTTCTTTCTTAATTCAATTCTTTGCACCTTATGCAGATTAAATGTTTGACTGTTTGTTTCCTTTATTAGTTTGTAGAAGGAATTCTTACTCTTACTGGTGATCAAATTGCCCCTTCTTTGGCCAGTGAGAGCCTCTTCAAGTTGACTCTTGAGTCCTTTTAACAGGACCCCAGGAGTCTTGGCTAGCTAGCTTCCTTACTTTCTGGCTCAACAAGGTGTTCCTGACTCGTCTTATCTATTTCCTGCCCCAGATCTATAATCAGCCCTTGCTCTCAGGAGCTCTGGTTCCTTTTAGCAGTAAATTAAGCATACCTGTTTTTATTTCCTTTCAGCTCTTGCTGTTCCATATCTATTTTCACAGAAGGGACTACTCCTGTGTATTGGCTGTTTGTACTGCCTTTCATGTTGTGGGACTTTTTCATATTATTCATAATTTGTATCTATGAGCTGGTTTTCCCAGGAGTTTTACCCTCAGGTGCCCTGAATTGTCACACACATGCATACATACCCCCCATGGTACACAGAGGCATAGATAATTGCCTTTGTCTGGACCCCACAGGCTTCTTTCTCATGCCCTAAACCAGTTTTTCCTGGGGACCAGTCAATGGGGAGGGGCGATTGAAAGGACAACATGGTTTCTATCCTATGTACTTCTGTATTATTTGAATCTTTTACAATGAGATGTATTTCCATGTTAATTAGACTTATGAAAGGGCAAGACACCTACATGCCATAGATTGGAGAGTGGGAATGTGAGGAGGCTGTTTACTTGTCTAAAGCAGGAATAATTTCTTTGGTCTCTGTTTGCTTTTCTAGGATCTCTACCCAGCTCTGAAAGGTGTAAGCACGGTTTTCCACTGTGCATCACCCCCACCATCCAGTAACAACAAGGAACTCTTTTATAGAGTGAATTACATTGGCACCAAGAATGTCATTGAAACTTGCAAAGAGGCTGGGGTTCAGGTAAAGGGAAAGCTGGAGTGAGTGCTATCAGGAGCATGTCGTGGCCCCTTCTAAGTGTGTGGGAGCCAGGGTTCTTCTTGCTCTCTTCCTGGGTCTAGCCAGGCTTGCTTCCTAAAATATTGTGAAGATCCTAGAATCAACCCTAGGAGCTGCTGGGCCAATTTGAGCTATAATATTCTAACTGCATCTCAGTAGACCATCTGAGGATGCTAAGGCTTATCAGTCTCTGGTTAAAGAGCTGTAAAATGTCTATTGCTTATATTTTTTATTATGATGTCATAAAATTTACCATTTTATCCATTTTTTAATTTACAGTTCAGTGGCATCAAGTACATTCACATTGCTCTGCAAACATCCCCACAACCCATCTCTACTTTCATCTTCCCAAACTGAAACTCTATCCCCATTAAACAATAGCGCCCCTCCCCCTCCTATCCAAGCCCTTGGCACCCACCATCCTACATTCTGTTTCCATGAATCTAGAGACCGCATAGAAGTGGACTTTATATCTAGCTTCTTTCACTCAGCATAAGGTCTTCTAGGTTCATCCATATTGTAGCCTGTGTCAGAGTGTCTTTTTTTTTTTTTTTTTTTTTTATAACCACTGAATAACATTCCGTTATGTGGAGAGGCCACATTTTGTCTAGCCATTCATTCGTCAGTGGACACCTATTGCTTACATGTTTGACTATTGTGAATCATGCTGCTAGAGGTGTAGGTGTATAAATATCTGCTCCAGTCTCTGCTTTCAGTTCTTTTGGGTAAATACCCAGAAGTGGAATTCCTGGATCATACCCTAATTCTATGTTTAACCTTTTAAGCAACTGCCATACTATTTTCCAGACCTTACTTACATTTTCAAAGAAAAATTAGCTGTTTACTTTTTACCAATAGAAACCTGTTATAATTCAGATCTGAGGGCATATGAATTTCCACCCTGTCATAGCTTGCTGCTTTGTTATAAATCCTGGTTCTCAGGATCATCACCCTTAATGGGCCACCCAGCATCATCAGCTGACCCAGCAAGAACAAGTGGGTGCCTGGTGGCTCAGTCGGTTGAGCATCCAACTCTTGATTTAGGCTCAGGTCATGATCTCACGGTTCGTGGGATCAAGACCCATGTCACGCTCTGCACTGATAGCATGAAGCCTGCTTGGGAATCTCTCTCTCCCTCCTTTGTACCTCCCCAGCTCATGCACACAATCACTCATGCTCTCTCTCTCTCTCTATCTCTCTCAAAATAAATAAACAAACACCAATAAATAAAAAAAAATAAAACATTAAAAGAAAAGAACAAGTGGATAAGGAGCTCTTCAGAGGTCAGTGCCTGGAAAGGTTGGATCATAGTAATAGTGACCCCTTATACTTTGCAAATGATAAGACATTTTGCCCTGTAGTTGTCACCTGATTTGCTTCTCAATAGGTAACCAGGAGCTACTAATGTCTCTTAATAGATGAGGAACCAGATTTGGAAGGCTAAATGATATCTCTTTGCCAGTAATGAAAGAGGTGGGATTAAAATCATCTGATGCCAAATCCCAGACTCCTTAGTCTATACCATGCTTGAGCTCTGTGAATTTCACTGCTGCTGTTTTTTTTTAATGGAATAAACAAATAAGAATAATATAGTACTCATATAATCATCACAGAGTATAAGTAACACTACTGGTGAAGTTGAAGCCCTGTGTGTTTCCATCCTCAATGCCATTGCTGTCCTTCCCCACCCATGGAGAATGACTGTCCTGAACTTGGGTTTATCATTGCTCTTTGCTCCATGTGCAGCCAATATAAGTTATCAGTTTGCATGTTAAAAACTTTATAGAAATGATATAGTGAATATATCTTCCTGCAACTTGCTTTTTTTCCCAACGTGTTTTTTGAGATTTTTCCATCTCAATATATGTATATGGAGTATATTCACTGAAGTGGCAGAATAGCTTAGTGGGCTGCAGTGCAGAAAATGGCTTTTCATATTATATTTAGGAAACATTTCCTAACACTGGAATCAAGAGACTGTTTAATGTGGGTTTTCTCCCCAAAGGTTTAAAGTGTTATTTTGCTCATTCAAATCTTTAACCCACCAACAGTTTAAGTTTGTATGTGGTCTGAGGTAGTGATTGAATTTTTGTTGCTCAGCATCATTTATCATGTGACCCATCCCTTACCTGCTCTTCAGTGCCCCCTCCAGCACATCTCAGATGTAGGTGCCTTCCACGGGTCTCTTCCCAGCTCTTTCTTCTGCTTCATTGGCTTCTGCCTGTGCCCATGCTACTGTGCTCTGCCTTCAGTAAGCAAGGCTTAAGGTCAATCTCAGTATGTGCTAGAACAACTCACCCCCTAGCCATGTTCTTCAGAATTTGCGTGGCTGTCCTTAGCCCTTCGCTCATCCATATAAATTTTAGAATCAACTTCTCGAGTTCCTTGATAAAGGCTGTTGGAGTTTGTTATTGTCATTGCATCAAATTTAAAGGTAATTTGGGAGAGAATCGATACCTTTCCAATACTCAGTCTTTGTATCCATAAATACATAATAACATCTCTATCTCTCTCTTTAATGCCTTTTATTTTTAAAAAAAATTTTTTTTTCAACGTTTATTTTATTTTTTGGGACAGAGAGAGACAGAGCATGAACGGGGGAGGGACAGAGAGAGAGAGAGACACAGAATCGGAAACAGGCTCCAGGCTCTGAGCCATCAGCCCAGAGCCTGACGCGGGGCTCGAACTCACGGACCGTGAGATCGTGACCTGGCTGAAGTCGGACGCTTAACCGACTGCGCCACCCAGGCGCCCCTCTTTAATGCCTTTTAATAGAGTTTTATCCTTTACTTTAGAAAGATTTTGTACATCTTTTGTTAAACTTATCCCTGTGTTCTTAATTTTGGGTTATTAAAATAATATCTTTCATATTATATTTTTAATTGCTAATGACAAACACAATTTTTGTATATTGATTTTGGACTCCCCAACTCTGCTGAACTGTAACTATAATATTTTCTGTATGTTCATAATGTTTTCTGTGTAGACATTTCCAACATCTGTGAATGGTGATAGTTTTGTTTCCTCTTTTCAAATTATTCCTTATTGTTTGTCTTAACCCACTACACTTACTAGGACTTCCAGTACAATGTTGAATAAAAGCGGTAAAGATACGATTCGAGCTATTGGTGTTCAGTTTTGGACATGCTGCCTTTAACCAGAGGGCTGGAAGCTGGGACCCTTGTAAGAAAGCATTTCCTTTCTAATAGCACTTCTCAAGTGGGTATGGTGCACATGCGCTTGTGTACCTGTGCTGACATGCCAGGGTTGGTACCAGAAGCACCAGGCATCTTTTTCAGACAGACATCTCCCTCTAAGTTTGGGGGCTATCCTTCTCCCTTGAGGAATCATTCCCACAGTGAGATACCTGTTCCATCTCTCAGTAGTGATAGAGAAAAAAACGTGAAATCTACTGTTTTAGAATGCTATAGAATGTATCTCGAATCCACGTAGCGGATTCAAAGATGCTGATTTTTGAATTATTTTAAAAATACCTGAATAGCAAAGCATTGCAGTAAATAATTTGTGCGGTGCCTTGCCTGTGAGGGTTGTGAACATGTTGTTTGATTTTCTTTCATGCATGACCATCAGATTGTTTAAATAATGATCATTTCTTACTTTTATTTTTTTTAACCTTCCTTTCTCCTCTGCCAGAAACTCATTTTAACCAGCAGTGCTAGTGTCGTCTTTGAGGGTGTCAACATCAAGAATGGAACCGAAGACCTTCCTTATGCCATGAAACCGATTGACTATTACACGGAGACAAAAATCTTACAGGAGAGAGTATGTACCTGAGAACTCGTTGAGTGACAAGCGAGTTCCGTGAACATCTGTAAGGTTTAGATTTTTAAGAAAAATGTGTATGAAGTTAGTGTTCTCAGGCCTGAATACCTAACTTGGGAAGTAGAATTCATGGATGAAATTTGATTTAAAAAATAATAACAATAGCTTAATGTGAGTGTTTTACAGGAACTTTCTCATTTAAACTTCACAATGACCCTATAAGGTGGATATTATTATCATCACCAGGTTACAGACGAGGACAGTTGATGCACAGAGATTCACTTTCTTCCTGAGACTCTGCAACTAGTGGGTGGCTAACCCCATGCACTCAACCTTTACGCTATGCAAGGTTACTCAGTTGCCATAGAAATCAGAGGCAATTTATGATGATTCCAAGCACGCAAGCAGAACTTGGGCTTGACACACAAGTGTTTTCATTTGAACACACCTCCCTAGTGGCACTCTTACCCCCTTCCCATATTCTTAAACAATGAAAGGATCTTGCTTTATTTTAAGGAAAAGTACGTGGCAAGGCACTGGTTTCCACTTGGCAAACTAGCTTCGCCCAGGAGCGCCTGGTTTTAGCAGCAGTCCGAGTTGAGTAACAGGGCCAATAAGCCTTTGGACTCCAGGGCTACAGGGACCCTGACAGCAGCTAGCTCCAGGACTAATGTCCAGGGAGAATATTACCCTAAGGACATACTTAACTTGAAGGCCATAGATGCTCATTGAGCACAGACAGCTTGCCTTAGCAGGGGAAGCTGTGACCTTACCTCTCCCAGGTGTTTGAAGCATATCATACCCACTGAGGTTGCATTTCACAGCCAGCAAACTTGAGCTTAGTGCTGGCTTGGCATGCATCCCACTGTGCTGTCTGAGAGCCAGCTGCCTCCCATCTGTTTGGTATTACTCCAACTCAAAAAGTTCCTGGATAACTCATCTGCAGGGAGACACAAGGGCCTCCCCAATCTATGGGGTGGAAGCCTGGCTTTTTGTAAGCTGCAGTCCTGTCTCCAGCTTCTGCCACCCTCTCCTTGGAGAATGGAGAGCCTCACAGAGCTCCCACCTGCTAGGACTTGAACCAAGAAGCACTCTCGTCTAAGGCACTGGGACTCCCCCTGTCTACTGTAAGTGGCAGCCATGCCTCAGACCATCGGTGCCTCACTTGCGTTGACTTTTGGCTGCTCAATTAGAAGTAAGCAAAGCCTATAAATGCCTGCAACATTGACCTTCCTGGAGCCCCATGGCAGCCCCTGTTGGCACACATCTCGCTGTTGATTTTCAGACCTCTCAACTGATGATAAACTCAGTCAACTCAAAGTCAGCCTAAACTCACTGGGAGGAAAACATGTGCAAGAATTTTGCCACCATAGAGTAGAAATCCTAGGTGAGGTGGTACAATAAGTACAAATACCAGGCACATACCGAAACAGTTGACGTGGGTCACCTCATTTGGTCAGTGCACAGCCCCATCCGGGTAGGAGCTGTCGTGGTCCACATTTTTACCAATAACATAGCAAATCATTCGGGATGTTTTGTCACTTTTGAAGCAAAACCTGTTTCTCTGTACTTCAAGTCCTTAAGTTCTAGTTTGTCCACTAAGCCACGCGAAACATATCTTTTCTGACAGTGGATGACAGAAATAACGGCTGCCACTTCTTGAGTGCTTACTAGGTACTAGGCACTGCTCTAGACTTTACCTGGGTTGGATCATCTCTTTAGCTACCCAGTAACTGCACTGTTTCTCCCAGACCCATTACCTTCTCAGTCCCTTCTTCCTGGCCCACTTGGGTTCATCAGAGACCCTTCCCGGGAGGTGGTTCTTAGAACTGACCAGAGCGGCCTGTGACTGGTGGAAACAAGCACGTGGAACTTAAGGCAGGAGGCTAAAGGCTAACTTGCTAACTAGAACCCTCAGATTTTTTCCACAAACTGCGGCCAAGGCTCATCTTCCCCTGGCTGCTGTTGTGCATTTTAGGCCTTTTTCTTTAATTATACTGTGGTTGTTGTTGTTGTTGTTGTTGTTGTTGTTGTTGTTGTTTAAGTAGGCTCCACACCCAACATAGGGCTTTAATTCACAACCCTGAGTCTCATGTTCCATTGACTGAGCCAGTCAGGTGACCTTGATCATACTGGTTTTGACCCAGCTACCTCTCCTGTGTTTTCAAATTTGGGTGGCATGGGTGGATGGGATAGAGAAGTAGCTTCAAATTATACCAGAGCAGAGGCCAGCCTCCATGTCTCCTGTGAGTCTTGCTACTGACCTGCCCTTTCTGCTCTTTACAGGCAGTCCTGGATGCCAATGATCCTGAGAGGAATTTCTTAACCATAGCCATCCGCCCTCATGGCATTTTTGGCCCAAAGGACCCCCAGTTGGTCCCCATCCTCATTGAGGCAGCCAAGAAAGGCAAGATGAAGTTTGTGATTGGGTAAGTTGGCCCACAATTGGTCTTCTTCATGACCCCTTGACAAGTATCAGTCAAGTTTGTGTAGCTCTCTTCTAATGTGGCCTTTTCTGCCACCCTCTCTGTTTGTCTCCTGGGGCTGCCACAAGTGACCACAAACTGAGGGCCTTAAAACAACAGAGATTAATTCTCTCCCAGTTCTGGAGGCTAGAAGTCCGAAATCAAGGCATTGGCAGGGTTGGTCCTTCTGGAAACTGAGGGAGAATCTCTTCCAGGCCTTTCTCCCAGCTTCTGGTGGTGGCCAGCAGTCTTTGGTGTTACTTAGCTTGTGACAAGTCACTCTAATCTCTGCCTCCACATTCACAAGAGCATCTTTTCTGTGTGTCTCTATCCCAATTTCCCTTTTAAAGGGATGCCAGCCACTGGATTTAGAGTCCATCCTACCCCAATATGTCCTCATCTTAACTTGATTACACCTTCGGAGACTCTAATTCCAAATAAGGTCACATCCAAAAGTTTCAGGGAGACATGAATTTGGGGAGGACAGTGTTCAACCTAGTACACTGTCAGGTAGCCTGGGAAAATATTTGTGTCCCTGTTGGGAAATTGAGGAAATAGGCTCAAGGGGGAAAAGAGTGGCACAAGGTCAAGGGCCAGGCCTTCAGCTCTCCTTGCATCTAGGAAGGCAGGTAGAGGTGTTCACATTCCTCATCAAGGAAAGTGCAGGTGGTAAGACCCTTGCAGGTGGTGACAGAGTGTGGCTGTTTCCCCAGTACACCTTGGCTTCCTTCCTTTCTTTTTCTTTCTTTCCTCCTCTTATTCCTGTGTCCTGGCACCTTGCTTCTCTGCCTCTTGCTTTGCTTCCTTGCTGCCCTGTCTTCTTGCTTTGAGGGATTAGAAAGAGATGGTAGAAAAGTGTGAGGCCAAAGTAAGCCATTAGCCCAGAGTGTCCCAGGGGGAGTTGAAGAGCCGCTACCCAAATAGAAGCCCAGAGCAGATAATACCAGGGTTGGCCTTGCCAGGATAGGGCAGGCTGGGCACTGGGCTCTCAGACTCATTGCTTGGCCCTTACATATCCCACCTCTGAGGGCCCCAGGAACGTTGGCCCCTGCACATCTCTAACTGTGGAACCATTCCCGGCATGCCCACAGAAATGGGGAGAACCTGGTGGACTTCACCTTTGTGGAGAATGTGGTGCATGGACACATCCTGGCTGCAGAGCACCTCTCCCAAGATGCGGCCATCAGTGGGAAGGTAAGGCTCCTGCTCCTCCTGCCCCGTGTGTGTTTGCCCGTCTTCGGATTGTGTCTCCCCATGATTGGATTTGTTGGCAAATTGCCTTCATGTTCCTGTGTCCTGGCTGATCTGGTCCGAGGTTGATCCCCTATGGTAGGTGGTGGGGTGATATTGCAGTGCCACACAGCTCCAAACAGCCCAAATCCGGGGCCAATGAGCTGGGATTGAATAAACATTCAGGACCTGGTTCTCCATGTTATGTGACCTGGATACACACAGTGGACTTGACTGCTCCCAGCAGGGTCCCACATACATTTGATGGGGTGCTTCCTATTCATCTTTTCTCCTGCTTATTCTGGAAATTTCTCCATTTCTCCCCCATTGCCCACCCATGCTCATGCCTCTCACCACTCCAGAGGGGTGGATATACCTAAATGTCCTGGCATTTGGCACCTGGTGGGCAGGATGGCCATGTCAGGGGAGGTGAGCCCTCACGCAGAGAGGGGAGAGCACATTAGGGCCTCCTCAGCCTCTCCTCCCACTCATAGGGCCTCCATTTTCCTGTTTCTCACCACTACCTTTGGAAGTCCCTCTTTGGGCCTCCTTTTTCTCCTGGACCTCTGCTGTTTTCCCACTGCTGTAACACTTAGGGTGGCAGGACTAGGGTAAGTGTGTGGCTTTTGGTTTAGACGAAACACATCACATTTGAGAAATGTAATATAACCTGTTTGTTGCATCTGAAGATAAAGAGTTTTACCATGAAGAACATTATTATTAAATTAAGTGCAATTAACAAACATACTTTCCTGAATTCAGTCT